>NC_089210.1:17429326-17779951 GCF_963930695.1 Labrus bergylta
GCTCTTCAGGTGAATCACTACCAGGTGTGGGCGGGGACGGAGGACCCTTATTTTGAACATTGTGGAGGGGGAGGTTGAAAGTTTGGTGACACACATACCAGTATTCCCCGGCTCTGCTTGCCTCCTCACTCTTTTGGCCCACGCTGATTTCTCACATGTGACTGTCTGAACCACACTGCGGGGTCAACAGCTGTTGGCACCCTGACGTAACCAGGACGTGAAAACTTTAATTCTCGCTTTATGACTGTAGGATGGAGTTAGTAGAGGAAAGGGAGGGAGTGAGAGGGTGTTAAGTTTTCTTCTAACTGCCCTCTGCCTCCCCTTGTCTTTTTAAGGTGTATAACACATCCACGGTTGCATATTAAATACATTCCCTGCAGGTGGGTGGAGCTGCCTGTGCAGCCTGAGGAGGTAAAGGTGGCTCGGAGGAGAGGGGCCGAGTATATTGAATGTAAGTGTCAGTGGCATTTTTTCTCTATGCAAGCCTGACAACTTGTATTCCAGCCTTGGAAAGGGAACTTAAGTAGATTGCAAAATGTAAAGAACACTACCTGTTCTCCTCCCCGTGCACCCTCAACTCATCAACCTGCAAGTAACCTTCACCCTGCATCCTTTATCGAGACCAGAAAATCTCACCCGAGTGTTTCACTGTGCAGTCTTACAGAAATCAATCTCATCTTTGTTTTTCCAAAATTTTCTTTGTCTAAAAAAAGTGAGAGAAGCCGAGAGAAGGGAAAGATCTTTTTACTGAGATGATGTAAAGATAATTGAAGGGCGACAAGGTTATCACAGATGGTCATATTTTTAAGAGGATAAACTATATTTATACGAGTGCCCATGCCAAGGATATGGTGTGAGCGAGGAGAGTGAGAGGGATTGTTTTAAAATCTCGATCTTCATGTTTTATTGAAAGAGGTCTTGTGGAAAAAAAGGAAAAGTGCTATTTTTGCAGAAAAGAAGCGGTATATATAAAAGCAGTCTTCTCATAGGACCCGTAGTCGTTTTATTTTTATCTCACTTGACAGAAGCGAGGGATGGAATGAGCAGTGGAACTGCTAAATTTAAAGCATTTCATCTCCCGCTGGCCGTCTGAAAAAAGGAAGATTTAGACTGATTGAGCTGTCCTGACTGTTTTCTATGATCTCAACGTTTGCCTCCTCTAATTGAACAATCGGCCCCACCATTTTTGAAGATGACTGCAGAAATACGAAGGTTATATCATGATGTGACAAACACTCAGCTAGTCTCTTCTCTTTCCTGAAGTAACGAGAGAAATCTGCTCGTCTGTTCACAAACTGTTGGAATGTGCCTTTAAGTTGAAATGAACAAGCAGAAGCCTGGAGGGCACAGTGATGAGGTGGGGGGGGGGGGATATGGCTTGAATCAAAAAGGCTTTATGGTACGATCATGTGTGTGTGTGTGTGTGTGTGTGTGGACAGATCTTTGGTTCAGAGGGAGGGTCTGTTCTGCATGGCTGTGTGTTTCAGTATGTCGTTTATTCATGTATCTGACGCACCACCTCTATGATTTTGCACCTTCTGTGAGAGGTCGAGCGGACGTACGTTTCTGCACCTTAATGAGAAGAACCAGTGGTTCATGCACCTTTTTGAGAAATGTTGTGTAGCACCTGAAGCCCTTTAGATGTTTTTCTTTCTTCTTCTTTTGTCTCTCACGTCTGCCTGTGTTTAACAAGTGGCACAAAAAAAAAAAAAAAAACCCTGACTGTAAATAGTCCAGAAGACTGTTGAGTCGAATCCCAAGTGTTCTTCCTTTCTGTTGCTGGATGCACCTGATTCTTATGACACGTCAATAACTGACCTTTTTATGTGAACGTTGGTGTTTGTGGATGCATGTTGACCTGTCGATGACACGGGTTGGTACAGGGGGGGGTTCATTGTTGTAGCGAGGGCCGATACAAAGTGACAGAGTGTGATTCAGGAGCTGAAAGCTTTCTTCAAACTACTTTCTCCTCAGAGGCTTTGCTTAAAGGTTTATTTTTTCTGAAGACAAAAAAAAAGTTGTTTTTTTCTCAATCATGATTTAAATTCAACAAGAGGCATGATAGATAATATCTTCAGGCTGAGTTCCCTGAAACAGTTTGATGGACTGATGTAAAGACAGATCAAAAATGCATTAAGTATCATGTTAAGGGTAATACCAACAAAACCTCAGTAAGCTTTGCATTTGACTGTAGATGCCACATGAGCATCCCTCCCCCTCTTACCTCTTTAAAGACTGCTTTACGCAGCTGTTTCAGGTTTCACTTCATCCAGTCTGTTCATGTGTTTCACAGATGCAAAGCAGCGGTTTAATCGGAGCGCTAATGTTAAATATGCCGAGTGTCTTTTTCACCAAGTTTACACTTGCAGCTTTGTGTGTTTCACCCCAGAGACTGTTTAAAGACCGGGCAGCGGCAGGAGGCTGAGGCCCGATGTCCATTTGTGTAAACGGTCTGTAACTATTGCGGTACCTTTAGTTAGCATCTTTGCCCGTTATTTTCTGTCGGAGACTTCATTTAAAGTTTGAGTTTATGTTACACAGAAAACCGGATTTTAGGTTTAAAAAAAAATTGTCAAACTAAATCGATGCTAGATTCAGAGATGATTGCTTCGTGTGCAAGAGTGAAAGGACAAAGAGAAATCATAAAACCAGGAGCTCCAAATTTAAAGTTGGGACGTTCAATCGAGCAACTCTAATTTAGCAAAGTGGCTCCTAAATCTAGCGACGCTCCTGCCCCCAAAAAACTGAAATAAAACCGGTGAAAACCACCTGATTTCATTCATAAGACGACTGTTATTGCTAGAAGAAGTATTCATGCAACACAGGTAAAGAAGTGTCTGAAGTTTCTAAAATCATTATAAGCTAATCATTAAAAACGAGGCCGATCGAGGGCTCACACGAGTTTCTGACGGTTCCACTGTGACCTCCTGAATGACTCCACTCCGAGTCGCTCGCTTGGTGCTGCTGAAATCAGCATCGATTGTAAGGAAACACGGGCGGTCTCAGATACAGACGCAGCGTTGGCCCCCTTTTACGGATCGCAGTTCTTCAACAACGCCAGGACACAATCCCCCGCTTCACTCACGCCTTTGTTCTCACACACTGCATCTGTCTGTAACGGGGGGAAGAATGGCGTCCCAGCATGTGAGCTCACAGTGGGAGCATCACACACACACACACACACACACACACACACACACACACACACACACACACACACACACACACACACACACACACACACACACACACACACACACACACACACACACACACACACACACACACACAAAGCATTGCCCTGCCTCGCCAGCTCCAACACTACTCAGCATCATCACCCCCCATCATTACACCTCTGTTACTACATCCGATGGAGGATCAGGGGCGTCACAATATCGCCCCATCAGGGTCGTAAGTAACCCCTCCCTTCAACTGGCAGTCTGTCGACTTATCCAGATTGTTTTTCCTGCAACAAAGCTTTACCGCCTTGTTTACACGATGGCGTGACATCGGCGTCCCAGTGTGTGATTTCACACTGCGTGGAAACAGCAGGGGCTCCACATCCACACCGCGCTGTTCTCCTGCTGGCTCCGCTGTCTTCCAGTGTTTCCGGCTCGCCTCCGTTACTACCTCTGACGACGGTACAGAGGTGGTACTACGCCGTCACACCTCTGTGACATTCACACTGAGGCGAGGCGTCGCGGGGGGGGGCGCCTTGAGCAGGCAGTCTAAACAGGGTTCCTAAACACTGAGCCGTCAGTTTATCCATCGGTGCGTCACAAGCAGAGCTTTTATTAAATGGCGGGGTTAGGATGGAGCAGAAGTAACCGTGGTTACGCCACATCAGGGGTTTTACTCAAAGTCAGGGCCGACTATCAAACGGTCGAGTCGTATCACTCATAACATCCCAATCGTCTCGTTTAATTCCCCCCCCCCTCCTCGCATCATTAGGAGTGAAAAAACGTTTTGTTCACCTTCCCACATGTAGACCTACACACCTGAACGGATAAGGTGCGGCACGGCATGGGGAACCTTTTGTCACTGAGCAGTACATATATAAATATGATAATACACATGTATAGATAAATACTGTACATTATATATAGACACACACATAGAGGTCAGATTGTTTGTTGTGCACTCGCAGCATGAGGTATATACTTACCCAGAAACAACGCTTTCTCACAACCTGTGCAGAAACTGGTCTGCCCCACGTCTTGACCCCTGCTCCTTCCCCTCTGTAACCCTGTAGCACCAGTGGACATCCTGTACTTGTCATCCTCCTTCTCTCTGTGTTCCAAGTGCCAATAACTTTGTGAAAGCCCTGTAACTGTGACCCAACATTATCAAAGGTAATTGCACATTAACGACTGTAAGATAAATAAATACAAATCATAGAGCAATGTCGACATGGATTAAATAATAAATATCTTAATAAAAGATTTGTAACAATTTCTTTGTGAGTGCTTTTTTTCTCCCCTGAAGTGTTTTCAGATGATCTCCTTGTTGGCTGTCTGGTTGTTGTTGTTTTATTTTAAGCAATAAGCTCCTAAAACGGCCCCCCTTTTAAGAATGCAGTTATCATAAATCAGCTGATTAAAAAGTGCACGCTCGTTCCTCTTCAGCACACACACACCTGCACGCTTTGTGTGAACATTTTGTTATGCTTCATGAACACACATAACCTCCCTCACAGCTGTTTCTGACTTCATTTGGCTGCAGCTTCGCTCTCATATCTTTGAAATAGAGTACTTTACATGTTAAGGTTTCAGAATGACACAACATGCTGTGACACTTCAATGAGCAGCCCGGGCTTTTGTTCAGTCAAATCGGTCAGATGACCCTGCCTCAGTTTGGGACGGGCATCAACATGAGACGGGGCTTAAATGGATTAGAACAAAACTGATGCAAAGGCTATAAACATTTTATTTATACCAGAACGAATATTTAACGATAAAAAAACAATGATATTGATTACAAAAATGTAAAGTTTACAAATCACTAATTTCATATTTCTTTGGAAGCCAGCCCATCCATACCCATGTGCTGCTGGGGAGAGGGAGAGAAACCTGTTAACCCTCAGGCATCAGTTTCATGTACGACCCTCTTAAGTCACTAAGGACAAAAATGTCCACTTCCAAAAAAACTGCTATAAAAATAGGACAGATTCATATTTTTTTTCTACTTTTTTTTGCATAAATCTCTTAAACAACTCCAGCCCTGCTCAAAACTAATAAATATTGAATAATTATCAGGAATTTAACCCTTTAAATGCCAGAATCATGTAATCAAACTGGCATTTAAAGGGTTAAATTCCTGATAATTATTCAATATTTATTAGTTTTGAGCAGGGCTGGAGTTGTTTAAGAGATTTATGCAAAAAAAAGTAGAAAAAAAATATGAATCTGTCCTATTTTTATAGCAGTTTTTTGGAAGTGGACATTTTTGTCCTTAGTGACTTAAGGGGGTCGTAAACATGTTTCACAGTGTTCTATTGATCTATTCAAAAAATTAAATTTGCATTCCAAAAAGTGTCAAGAGAGACTTTCTTACAAAAATGTGTGCCATATGCACTAACACAGACAAAATGATGACCAGATGAAGAGGTAAAGTTTGACCAAATGGACAAAAATGTCCATAGTGGTGCATGAGGGTTAACATATGTTTGATCTGCAAACTAATCCAAACTTAATGAATAGAGCTGCCTTAATCTGTCAAAACGTGCAGCAACAGGAGCGGGCTACAGGTGAAAGGACGGGGACTTAAGTTGAGATGGGCTTTATTTATTATCTGATAGTAACTTTAGTTGTGTAAAAAAAAAAACATCAGTGGACACCATAGTCTGTAAATATTGTATTAATGGACGAAGCCTGAGTGACGTCAGCCGTCTGGCAGCAGCCGCCATGTTGGAAATCCTGTCTCAGCCTAATTTTAAATCAACCTAACGACAGGCAGAGAGCTGAGGCGGGTTTTAAATCTCCAGACAAACTGTTATATAGCGCCCACCTGTCAATCATGTCAGCGATGTGCCTAACTATAACGTCACTCTCACTGTGGTCAGCGGCCATTTTGAGTCTGTTGGGGCCCAAGGCAAAAAAAAAAAAATCACAGGGGCCCCTCCAAACAGCGTTCATCCCCATGATGTTATAAATAACCCGACACATTACCTTAGTGGAGGTTATGAGGAACTTTTTTCACCTGGTGCTTAGGAGGGAGCTTGACCAATATGACGGGGAGCTATGAAGAGTTGATTTTCATGACTTTATATTCACTTTTTAAGTTTTCTCTTAACGGCGTTAGACAGATTTGTGATGATGCAATAGCGCCCCCTAGCCCCGGTGTAGCGCCGTGCTAGATTAAAGTGTCTCTCGTCCATATTGAGGACTAGACAAGCATCATTCAGTCGTTTACTTTACTGTGAGTGAGTACTGTAAGACGGGGCCCTCTACTGTCTTTCCACTGTCATTGCAAACGTTGCTGTGGTTTAAAGTTTATCAGCCCTTGGGAGCCCCCTACTGGCCAGGGGGCCCCCAAGCAGTTTCCTGCATTCCCTGTTGACAAGCAGCTCCTCAATTAAGGCAAACATGAAACATAAATTTAGTGCCACTAGCTCCAACACTTTGTGGTCAGGAGCATACATGTGGTGATAATGTTTCAGCTGAGCTTTGAATAAAAGATGGTGATGAGTGTTTAAACAATGACTCACTAATACACACTCATAGTTCCTCCAAGTGAAGACCTGTGATCAAATATTTCAGTTCTGAATCACACTTTATTTGCTTCTTTTTGTACATTTTTTAAACCTTTTAAAGACTTTAATGAAAAAAACGGTTTGGCTCTTTTTATTTACGGTGGTTCAGGTGGAGTGAAGCTGGAAAAAGCTGAGTCCTAAAGGTTGTTCAGTTGCTAATAAACATTTTTTTTATCTTCTCTATAAAAAGGGGGGACACTGATTAAGTCTAACAAAAACACCTTTGTGCTCCTGTCACATCTGTACGCCTCTCTTCTTCAGCTCTTAACATTGAACAAGAGAAACCAAACGCTGATAGCGCCCTCTGGTGGTAACACAACATATTCTTGTCTCATCAGTTCATGCTGTCCATATCTGTATTCATTTTGAATTTAAGGCAATCGTGACATCCACTCTGCACATAAGACAGAACTTTTCTTTGACCAACAAAACTATACAAAGTAATAAAACGAGCATTCCTGATCTCCAACTCGCTGCACTGTTCAAAAAAACTGTTGCATCCAATCAAGCAACTTTCTGCATAAATGTCAAATCACCGTCATCAATCTTGTTCCAGCTCTAAAAAGTTCCAGTGCAGCATGCAATGATGTATACATCACAGAACCAGGTGTTTCTGGGGTGCACATGACCTAGCGGTTTGGTCGCACCCCATTTAGGAGGCTATGGTCCTCCAAGCGGGCGGCCCAGGTTCAAGTCCAGCCATAGTGGCACTGCCCTGCTTGTGACCCTGATTCTCATGCTGCTCTCTGCCTGTTGTAGTTTGAAGCAGAAGATGAAGATGGATGATAGCAGCACTTTGAGTCCAAGACACATTTCCCAAAGCGGACAATAAAATGTGTCATATCATATCATATCGTAACATATCCACTGTCCTATCACATAAAGTAAAAAATGCCCAAAAATAAATATTTAAAAAAAAAAGAAGCAGTTGTTTCTAACAATACATTCTGGAAACCAAAACACAGAAAAAAAGCATCCTATAAAAAGTCTCCAATTGCATGTTTGCTTTTCTTTTTTTTTTGCAATGCTATGCTGCCCCCTAGTGGTAAAACAGTATTTAATATGTTTAAGGTATTATATTCCAATTCTCTGAGTTGGAGCGCAGCCTTGAGAAGTTTTTGAAACATGAAAACGTTTTTTGAAACCACAGTCTTGATGATGAAGCCGATGAAATGTCATCAAGTTCTTATCTGATATCTCACTGACAGAGGGGTCGAGATACACCTGAGGTACTCGATGTGGATTTAATTATAACCATGATAAACTGCACTCAGGACAAATTATTGTTTAAAAAGAGGATTACAAATGCGGAATAGGTATCTTGAGGCTGTTAATAAAGCTTAAAGGTAAATATGTTCATCATCTCTTGAGCTTCAGTTTCCAACGCTTTGCTTCAACTCCACGAGGCGACCACACGGGGGCGCTCTTTACTCTGTTGAAATGTGACTGAAATGTTAGAGCACCTTTCCGATGAGTTCACACTCAGGAATGAACTCTGCTGAGGAGGTCAGAGAGATTTGAATGACATTCAGGAAACTGTTGATCACTAAAACAAAGTCAGATTGTTTCTTTAAAGTGAAGAATACTGATCAGCTCAAAATAAGGGGATTAGCCTACTTACTAATCATTCTCATCATTAACGGAGTGTGATTTTGTTATTTCCCCTTTCTCTTATCTGTGAACATGAAGCTATTCACTTTCATCTTTTCCATCCAAAGAGAGACAAGCAAATTATTTCTGACTGTTACGGCAGATTTTAGAAATTCAACACATCATCGCCTGGTGGTGTTTTTTTTTTTGAACACCCGACACGATCACCTGCATACCACACATTCCTCTGAAAGCACCGGGCTGATTCAGGAAACAATGGGCTGTGTCTTTTTCTGTTTCTCTTTAAAATTCCACTCTGCTGCAGCAACACACTTTAAACTGACTGATATTATTTATGTTTCATTTCCTCATACTGATTTTACCGTAAATAAACTGCAGTTTCTGATCAGACACATCCCCGAGGAATGGATTCCATTGCCCAAATATGGTCAGGAGGAAGTAGCCTCCCTGATGCAGTCGTCAGTGCTGTTACTTTAAATGGCTTCAGGAAACAAGGGCTCCCACTCACGTCACGGGTTTTCCTCTGCATGTGCCACAGGAGCAGGATGTGCTAAATATGGGCATCTGACTCTACACCTCCCCCCCTCCCTTCCCCTCCCCGGTCTTATTTCCTTCCAGAGGAAACAGCACGGTGGGGGATGGGTGAGCCTCTGACTGTTAAAGGCAGCAGAGGAATAGAGTTCAGCTCGGCCGTGAGAGAAGGACTCAAAACAGACACAAAGATGTTTCTTCTCTACAAGTTTCAATCATCAAACTGAAACCTCACAGTTAAAATGTGTGAATCATTCTGAATCATGCCTTCAGAGACACCTAACATCACAGTAATTAAATCAGATTGATGGTTACATTAACATACAGTAGACTCAAGTTATTCCTGTTATTCCACACTTCACATTCTCTTAACCGTGCACACACCTACACAACAGTACAGCTCCTGCATTGCACCTTTTGTATGGTTTGCTTTTTTTTAAAAATCATTTTAAGGTTTTTTATTTGAGTTTCTTGAGAGTAGGAGCAGTGCTGTTGTTTTGCCTTTTTTTTTACATCTTTATTGTACTTCTGTTCATCGTTTGTTTTGCACTAAATAAAGTGTGTGTAAGCGTACGTGGCCAATTAAATTGATGCTGATCAGGATCAGTTTAATTGGCCGTGCACGCTTACACACACAAGGAATTTGTCTTCGGTGAACTGTGCTCTCAATGTACAAAAGTAGAACATTAAATATAAACATAAATGAGCAAAGAAGAGGCTGAATAAGACAATAGTGCAATGGTGAGTATAGTGCAAAAATGCTGAGATGAGATTGATAATAAATATGTGATTGTGTAACAGAAGGTTAATATACATGAGGTAGAGTTTTTACAGTATTTACAATAAAGGTGTGTATGTACATGAAGAGGACAATATTTCAGTATTTACATGATTAGATTATTGAACATAAAATGTTTTAAATAGTCTATGTACATTCACAGTTGATGATAGTGTAAGGGTTAAACCATGATCACTATTTTACCATTTTAATGCATGCAAGTCAGGGGCTATTTTTTTCCTGCAACATTGTTTTCACGTTCATAACAAGCAGAGAGTTCAATTCTTTTAATCAGGGTTTCAGTTGATTATAAATGTGTTATAATATGTTTATTTTCTATAGATACTCCTTACATAGTGAGTATTATATAATAAACTGTGCACATCTGTAGGTGCCTGTTTTGAACTGTTCTATTATATATTTTGTAGCTTAGAGTTAGTTCCAAACTCTTCATGTGTAAATCTTTTTCTGTATAATGAAAAAAAAAAAAAAAAAAACCCAACTCTGCTCCAACACAGTAATTACAACCATCTATATATGCATGTCAGGAAAACAACACTGTTTTTAATGAATGACTGTGACGGAGCATCATTTAAAGGACTGGGTGTAATAAAGCTAAAGTTACATGCAAAGCTGTCCCCAAAGAAGCTGCACTTTATAGTATTCTTACTCAACTGATTTTCCTCATAATAACAAGAGCCAAAACAGTTTTTCATCACAGCCTGACTCTTTTACTCGACATGTAGGCAATGATTGCAAAAACAGGTGCAAATCCAAACTCAGGAGCTGTCTGCATGTACGACTGTTTGTGGAGCATGCACAGTAAAATGCCAAACTATACGCTTCTGGAGCATCCAGCAGCTCAATATATGAAGGCCACATTTCTCTCTGTGAGGTTTAAATACACAAGCGTGTGAATCAAACATCTTTGGAGGTGATGTGAGGCTCATGTGTTTCCTCCTGAATACAGATTTTGGTGTACAATTTAACAGCAAATTAAGCCAAATGACAGTGCTCCAGTTGTTTGTTGCTGTCCTTTTTCTTGCTTGTAAGATTTGATCAAAGCTCCTATGAGGTTTGCAGATTTTTATCACATCAGAAATTCCCCCTCGCATATCTGTTTTTGGAGCCCTGCTCATTTTATAGTCTCAGCTGTCTAACCAGTTGTTTCAGGGCTGTTCTGAAATAGCAACATGACCGGGTATATGAGCCCGGTGGGCGGGGCAACTTCACATGATGATGTGTGCGTGACGTCACCGAGGTGATAAGTAGTTGTCCTGCAGCCTGCTCCGTATTGTGTCTGTGTTAGGAGTCAGAGGGGAGAGTTCCTATTCACTAATCTTTTCCTTCTGTGTGTTTGGACTCGTTTCAAAAACAAGCTGCGACATGGAGGTCAGCGCGGAGGCCAAGAGGATCATGGTCGTGGCTTTGGGGAAACTGTACAGCTCGCGCACCCAGCGAGGTGGTCTCCGTCTCCACCGGAGCCTGCTCCTGACCATGGTGATGAAATCCGCACGGGACATTTACCACGCGGCCCAGGCGCCTGAAGAAACCGCCGAACCAGGATGTGAACACCACAACTCAATGGAAGAAGAGATCACACAGCCTGCCGGTGCTCAGCCGGGACTCCAGGGTCCTCTTCCCGAACAGGAGTCCTCCGGTTCCCCCGCGGAGCTGCGCCATGACGCACACGCGCGCCCCGGCGCAGAAAACAAGGAGAATTTACACCCAAGTGTCCCGACCCAACACTCGAGGAAACGACGGGGCAAAGCAGCCGTGGAGCCGGACTTCCTGCCCTGCAAGAAGGCCAAACTCGAGCAAGGAACCATCATTGTATGTTCCGTTTTGATTGACTATGTGAACTGCAGCAGTGAGCTGGGTGTCTCCCCATCCCCCATACCTCCGCAGAGAATCATTGCAGCGTGTTGAAACCTTGACGAGGTAACGGGAGTCAAACTTTTCAACATGAGGGCCCTGAACGCGTCCCTTCCAGGCCGTTTTGGATAAAGACCCGGGACACTGAGCCATAAAGGTCCCAAACATGACTCAAAACAAGCCGGGGCATGTTCCAGGAAGGGGCCCGGTGTGTAGTCTGTGTGACTTTTGGCCTAGTTGTAGGCCACGGCTCATAACAGGGACTGAGTGCAGCCGGCCCAAAGCGGAACTAAAGGAATTGGTTCATCCGGATGAGGCCTTGAACTGCCTTTTTATGAACACAAGAGAGCGGATCTGTCTGCTCCACACAGCAGACTGAACATTTCTGAGAGTGTTGAGACTTTGTGCCAAGAGTGCTGACTGAATATCAAATTGTTAAACCATTCAATAACTACAACTACCTCAGTATTTATTAAAGATTTCTGTTTATGAATTTCGACTTTTGGGTGCTTTTTTTGTTCCTTCCACATTTGTTTAACATGGTATGTGATGCATCTGTGAAGCTTCTCAGGCATACAGATAGATCATGGTCATTCAAAACTTGGTTGTAGCTGAGAGAAACTATGTGGCTCAATTTTAAGCACCTGACAGTGTTTTAAATTGTGCTGCTGTGGTGTTAGTGGGTGATCTGCTTATGATGCAATAATCTCGGTGTGAAAGTATGCGTTTGAGTGTTTGACAGGAAACTGGTTTGGGTGTGAAGAAGTTTTGTTTCCTCCCCCCACACTCATTTGCAGGACAAAAAAAGCAGGAACAATTCAGGAGACCACGGCTTTAGTGAAGGGGGGGAGGAGGTTTTTTAGAGGCTCTGACTGGCCATAAACTCAGGACAATCAGAATCCCCTGAGTTTTAAAGAAGTGTTGTTAGTGGGCCTTCTGTACTGTAGTGACATAATAGTTCAGGCCAGGCAGTAAAGGGGCAAAAGGTTACACTACAAAGACTTGACTTGTCCGTTGATAGATGAATGACAGAGTGTGGGAGATAATCAGTAATGCTCAAGCTGAGTAAGGAAGATAAGGTTATTTACAGAGAAATGCATTTCTCACACATTTCCAAAGAAAAACGGTTAAGCTCCTGGAAAATTAAACCACTTTCAAAGTCATCGTTTAGAAGTACGAGTGTACACAACAGATATGTGTGTGTGTGTAAGCTAAATCAAACTTTGTATATTTAAGCGCCAAGGTTGTAGGTTTTGGAATGCCCTCACAGAGGGGAGCTGCATGGGGACGGGGGGACGGGGACGGGGGTGTGAACAACAGAAGAAGGAATGTGGGGGGAAGTGCCTCTGGGAGCCCCCTGGGGCCCCCTGCCTATTCTTCCGGCTGAAACCAGAGCTCCCAGTCTGTGTACACAGAGTGGGAGGAGGGGCTGGAACTGTCTGGGCATGCTTGTGAAAATACACACGTCATGCAAACACACACTCGTTCACCTTCTTATCAATTCAGGTCAACCAAACACTTTCTTTACCCTCCTCCCCCCCCTCCCTCCCTCGTGCTTTCCTTCATACGCAAGCTCAGTGAGCATAAATATGCTGACACATTTATGACCTCCACAAGGCCGAGCTAAAGGCTTCAGACATTTTCTCTGGATATTTTGGTCTTTAAAAATCACATAAAAGTCAAGCATCCAGATCGAAAAAGAGTTAAGCATGTGTGCTGAATTGACTCTGAACCATTAGTGGATATGAGCCCCATTGGTTTGTTTATTTAAAGCTGCATTCACTCAGTTTTTTTTTGTTGCTAAAAATGGTCAAACGACTCGGTGTATTTGGAAGATGCCTTTCAGTGAAGTGACCACCTCACCTACCTACCCGCTGTGCAGTTGCTCTAAGGTGCACAGCATACTCTCTTAGCCTCATTCTTCTTCTTCAAATTGTCTTATACGTTACATCTAAATTCTCATGAACTCTCTTGCAGCCACAGCAGGCAGCTGCTTTCCAAAAATGTGAAAACATTCAATTTACCTTCATGCACCAGACGATGGTCAGACAGAGAAAGGGATAGCTGGTGAACATAGTGAAGCATTTAGCAACTATTTTGGCAGATTCACACTAGGGGTAAATGAAAGACACAAGATGGTTCTACTGCCCTCCAGTGGCCACAGTGACAAAACAATTCAAATGCAGCTTTAAAGCATAATGGAGCACTTTTTTTTTCACGGGTAGGGTTTGATCAACATCTCTCCCATCTTTCTCTTCTTTAAATGTTTTAGCCTTTATATGTATCCCTTCCTGTATTAATTCTACTGCTCTCTTAATTCCTACTCCTTTTATCGTTTAACTCTTCAGCTCTCTGTTGCTTTATTCATTTAACCAATGTCCCGTTTACCCCTTCTGTTTACAGCCTATGATGTGATGTCGTCTCACTCTCCCTCAATTTAAATTTTGTTCTCTCCTGGTTGATTTTAAACTCATTTTCCTTCATTGTACTGAACTGCCTCTCCATACCTGCTGGTTGAATCTATATTATTCCTGTTATTTGCATTTTTACAATTTTGCCCTCTCTGTTGATCTCTGTTCTGTTGTTGTTTTGCTGTATTTGCTTTGTGTCTGTCACAGCACTTTGTAAACATTTGTTTTTTAAAGGTGCTATATAAATAAAGTTATTATTATTATTATTTTCAGTGAAGCTTCAGGTACTACGAGCCGAGCTGATGCTAACTTTGGCTCTCAAACCGACTTAAGTCATAGTGAAAAATGTGGCTGCTGCATTCATAGGCACTTTTTAAAGCACAAGTGTGAAAGCATGAATAGACAGCTGGAGTGTCGCAGGTAAAACATGAGCCTCCTGCAGGATGACAGAGGAGTTAATGTGGAAATAACACATTTAACCAACACATGTCAGAGTCAGGAAACACATCCTCCCACTGTGAAAGACTGAAGCAAGAACAAGGACAAGAAAGGAGACGAAGCAGTGTGCATTCTCTCTGGATTTTATTCTTTAGGAAGAGTTCTGTTTGGAATTACAAAATGCACTGGTAAGAAATAGCGGTGAGACAGGTTGAGAGTGTGACAGATAAGAGTGTGAGAGAGAGAGAGAGAGAGAAAGAGTTAGAGAGAGAGAGAGAGCAGGAGTGAGTGAGAGATCAAGGGTTCAAGGCCGCCATCATCATGAGAACATCATCATGATGGCTCGCTGCGGCCCCCTGACCCCCACAGAGAGGAGAGGGGAGAATACACCATCGTCTGAACTGTACTTTCTTTTCTTTATATTGATTTTTTTTTCATTAAAAACAGTTCTTTTTTGTGGTGTCCTGAACATGGTCGTGTTGTGCCTCAACCCCATGTAACAGAAGAAATCAAACGAGACTTACTCTTCTCACCAAAGCCTCTTTTTTTTCTCATCTTTAGACTTTTTTTTTTTTTTTTTTGCATTTTTATCCTTTTTTGTTCTCAAAAATAGAAGGAAAAAAGAAAACGTTGCTTTTTAAAAACATCTATCTATTTATATATCTTTTTTTTTTATTCCTCTGAATTCATTAATCTGCTTTTTCTTTTTATGTCCTGAAGATGACTGTTAACCCACGGTGTGGCATGCACATAGCACATGCATTTCTGGAACTAGATATTTTTTCCTTTTTTTTAAATCTTTTGTACTTAAAAAAAACTTCTTTTTTTTCTTCTCAGTTGCGGCTTTACATTGCTTTTTGAAGACTTTGTGTGGTTAATCAGCGTGTTAGTGGATTTCACTGCAGCATTGACACAAAGATGGGTGGGTGAATGCTCGGGATTTTGCCTGTTTCATTCAGGGGATACTGACATCTCACACACACACACACAGCGCACACACACACACACACACACACACACACACACACACACACACACACACACACAGAAGGTTTAAAAAATCTCTGGAGACAAAGATTAGAAAGAAAATCAAGCAGTGAAACCAAAGCATAAAAAATAATCAGAAACACACTCACCCATGTACAGGCACCTACTTCCATGCGCAAACACACACACATACACACGCGCGCGCACACACACACATACACACACCACAACCAGGAGCTACATACCTAGTGTGCTTTCTGATTTTTAAGTGTAGTGATGTGAAAAAATACTCGTCTGTGACATTCCACTGAGGTTGGAAAGACACTAATAGGCAGTTTTTTTTCTTTTCTATTTTTCGGTGCATTCCCTGGTCAACGTGTGATGGGCCTCTAAAGTCAAAGAAATCAAACACATTTAAAGTAAAAAGAACAAATGTCGGGGCTGACAGTGGTGTGCATTAGTGACCAGTGTTAGTTCGAGGCACACAGAGATAAACACTTATAAAGAGTGATCCACAGAACAACAGGTGCTTTTCCAGGAAAACACAAAAAAAAGGCCCAGACATCTTTTCTCCAACCCGTCTGAACAGTGCCATTCAGTCGTCTGTGTTTACACAAGGTGAACACAGACAAGGTGCTCTACAAGTGAGAGAATGAGCTAAACTGTTTTCTTGGTGCACTGAGTCTATGTTCACTAAAGGGAGAGACACTTAAAAACTCAAAATTTGTCATATAGCGCCACCGCGAGGTCACATGAAGTGCTGGAACTCCGCTTCAGCGTCTGCAGGAGGGCAGACATTTATTTAATCGAGCCGCTCTCTTACATCGATATAATCTTCATGTGTCGGGGGGAAAAAAATGACAACAACCTTTTAGTCTGCTTTTAGAAATCCCCGACCCCCCCGCCTGCCCTCCTGCAGACTCAATCCCCCACAATGCATCTGTGGGTTCGAGCTCCACCTCAGGGTTGGAAAAATGATTAGCTGAGATTAAAAAAATAAACACATACAACAGAATATTAGACCAATCATGGAGAACCTGTCTCATTATCACAAACATCATAATCATCATTATTACATCATCTTTTTTATCCGTTATTTACGGTCAGTGACAAAGAAAACAAAGATGAAGAGTTTCTCTCCTTCCTGTGCTTTTCTTTTTGGTCTCTTTCTCTCTAAAGTCTCTGTTTTTAACCCCCACACCCTGGAAGACTTTAAAATGTTTCTGATTTGTTGGACCCGATAAGGACACAGCGTCCTTTAAACCGCTTTACCCTGCTTCCCAGTGTTTCATTTTTCAGAGTATCACTTTAGTTATAAAAAAGTTACTTTCACAAAAAAATCTGTGCAATTTCGAGCTGTATCAGTGGCAGGCATCTGGCACGGAAAAACACGGACAAGCAAGCAAAACGTAATCATTCTGTTCCTTCTAGAAGTAGATAAATGAAATATCCGATCCCCTCTGTCACTTGATTCGAGTGTTTGTGAAGGTACAGAGAGAGGAATGTCCTACAGAGGAGAGAGAAAGAGAAACAGAAAGAGAGAGAAACCCTAAAGACCACAAGAGAAATGACCAAGTAAAGTTTCCCCCCGCATACAGTAGATTCTCATTGTTGCTATTATTAGTATTTTTTTTTGTATCATTCATGCAGGATTCAACAGGGTGTACAACTCCGCAAGTCTAAAAACCGAAGCTGTGTGGGGGTGCAACAGAAGATTCAAGCTTCAATGTTTTGAAGAAGTAGAAGAGAAGGAGGAA
This sequence comes from Labrus bergylta, assembly GCF_963930695.1. Lineage (NCBI taxonomy): Eukaryota > Metazoa > Chordata > Actinopteri > Labriformes > Labridae > Labrus > Labrus bergylta. The sequence goes on from NC_089210.1 coordinate 17,446,466, forward strand.
GAAGAAGCAGGAGTAGAAGAAGAAATACTGCAAGAAAACAGTTACTGGTTTGTATGTTTTTCTCGTTTCTGAAAACCATCTCCATTTTTTTTTGTTTTTCTTCTCCCAAAGGTTGCAGAGTCGAGGGGTTGGTGACATTGTTTGTTTTTTGGAGGAGGGTGTTCTCTGGTGTGTGGCCCCCCCCCCCCCCCCCCCCCCCCCGACACACCCATCCGGTCCTCAGGATTTTAAACCGAGGGGGACCTGTCACCCCGTCGAACACTTCCCAACTCTCCCATCCACTGAGCCTTCTCACCTCATACAGGTGGAGGGCTGATTGATAGTTTTTTTATTTAAAAACACAGATGATAAAACTCATCAATATTCAACTGGTGGCTGGGAGGGTTGGATTTGATTCTTTTTTTGAAGCTAACTTAAATGAAGTCAGCTTCAAGAGGCAAAAAAAACAAACAAACAGCGGTTGTTCTTTCGTTTCAGACTGTTAAGTGTCTCTTGTCGAGTCGCGACTCTTGACATCTTGTAAGTGGCTGTAGCTCTTTGCCAGAGGCATAAATTTAAGACACACAAAAGACTCTCGTCCATCAGCTCTCTCCTGCTTGCATCCTTAAAAACTGCAGTTTGAGGTTAAGTCTTATTTGGCATCAGAGACGAACGCGTCGACGCTGCACGCAGATCGTGGAGGTGATTTGTCCTTACACCTTACACATTTTTGTCTCCAGATGCTGCCTCAGCATTTTTTATTTCATCCCTTCATCCTGACACCCGTCCGTCATAACGCCTGACGTTCTGGGACGTGCCACCCAGAGGAAGAGAGGGAAAGAAATTGAACGGACAAGAACGAATATTCATGGTGTCCCCTTGGCAGTCAGGGCTCTGGCTCAGAGCTTCCTATTTTCTTTGTTCCGTCCGTCCGTCGATCAAATCTTTTTTCTAATTTAAGCCCCTCCCCCGTCCCCAGAGGCTAGCACCAGTCGTCAGCCTCCGTGTCGCCGTAGGGTTCATGCAGGCCCTTGCGGGGACCCCTCGGATGCCCGGCTGGAGGGGGGACCTTGTGAGGTCCGGTGTGTGGCGGTCCGTGGAGGTGTGTGGAAGGCGATGAAGAGCGGTAGCCGTTGGGGAGGCGGCGCTGGGCGGCCTGCTGCATCTGTCCCTGCCCAGGCCCGGTCAGGGCGGTCGTGGGCGGGGGGGCGTGGTGGACAGTCCTCGGTGAGGTGCGATTGGGCTGTTGGTGGGGCGGCGGGTGAGGATGAGGATGAGGATGAGGGTTGTTCACAGGATGGGACTGGGGGGGAGGGAGGGGATGGGGGTTGTGCGGTTGTGGAGGAGGAGGCAGCGGGTGATTGGCCAGAGCATGTGGGTGGGGGTTGCCACCCTGCATGGGGCTCTGCTCGTAGGCAGGGGGTTCATGGTGGGGCTCATAGTCCTGGTTGTAAAAGCAGGCGTCCCCTTCCATGGAGCCGCCGCCTCCTCCACCTGTGTCTCCCCAGCGAGCGGGGGGGGTGATGACCCTGTCGGGGTCCGCCATGATGAGCCATCGGGGGGCCAGTAGGGGGAGGGCCCTGGCCTTGTGGAGGCTCAGGAGAAAAATGGCGTGGGGCGGGGGCCGGGGGTCGACCCTGTGGTCCCCCGGGCGGCGCGGGCATTGCCTTACGTACAACAGGGGAGTAGGTCACATGAGGCCGGGGGGTCGCGGGGGTCTGAGGCAACTGTCTTCGACCTCGACGTGGCGTACTGGTCCCCGAGGTCGAGGGGACGGGACTCCCGCTGACCGAACTACTGCCCTACACGAAAAGTGAAATAAAGCAAATAAAAAGAACGAACCAACAAATTCAACGACAGAACATGTAGAATAAAGGAGAGGATGGGAAAGAGAGAGAGTCCAGAAAGAAAGACAACAACAAAGAAAGCACGGCGACGAGAAGAGAAGAAGCACCAGAAGAGAAATGACAGGCATTGAAAAGTAAGAGAGGAGCAGAAGAGGTGGATAAAAAAGAAACAGATTCCAAACAGCAACCAGACATGGAGAAGCAACATGTTACGCAGAGGAAAGGAAACAAGGAAACAAAAGACAACAGGAGAAAAAAAGGGTAAAGGGTTGATTTCAGGAGCAACAAATGTGGAACAGGGTCAAAAGAATCAAAAAGGTGTTTCTCTCTTTTTTTTTTTTTCTGTTTTACCAGAGCTCAAAACATGATGAGTTCTAAACAGTTTCTACTAATAACACAAATGTCCACATTCTGATGGGAGGAAACCATCCTTCCCCAATTCATCGTCCTGTGCAAGAACTTTCAAGTCATAATATGAAACATCCGGCTGAACACCGGGCGTCTCACAGGTTATTTTTGCTAAGGTTTGATTTTGGGAAAGGATGCCGTAGTGAGGGGGAACTTTTAGGGTCTCAAACATTCAGGGAGGACAGAAGTCAGGAAACTCAAATATACATTCATAATGTATATTTGCTGGACTGTTGGAACACAGACGGTTCATTTAAATAAAAAACATAACTTTTATTCACATGAGAATTCCCACAAATATAACGTTTGTGTGCATGTTGTAAAATACAGATTTACATATGAATTTCTAAAAAGATTCATTTTGCCAATTTGAACGCAGCTGACATGTTGCTTATGACGACAACACACCTCGGCCTCTAATTCAAAGACAGGAGCGAGTAGTTAAAAAGTCCTGTGATTGAACTAGAGACTGTTCTGTGATCTTTTTTTTTTATTTTTTCTTAAAGGCTTTATATGTGACTTTTGATCCAGCAGATGTCGCCCTTGAGCACCAGCATGAAACCAAAACAACTCGCGATGCATTGTTGTGTTAGCATGCTAATGCTAGCGATCTTTATTATGCTGGTATCTTCACACTGCATGTAAATTTACCTGAAATGAGCGTGATCTAGAAACACAGTTAAGCAGTGAGTACAGTATGTTATTCTTCTTTTCTCTAGTCCCTCAATTAAACTACTTTTATTTGCAAGGGGAGGAGTCAGCCGGCCGTCCCGGCGATGTAAACAAACTGAAGATAGGACTCGGAAAACTCGGAAAGCATCACAGACAGTGGGACTCGGGTGTTACAGTCATGACTCACAGAGTTATTTTCAGAGGATATACTTGATTTCTATTACATTTAAGTGTTAAAAATCACATATAAAACCTTTAAAGATTTATTTTTGGGCTTTTTGTTTCTTTATTAGAGAGCTAGGACAGTGGATAGAGTCAGAAATCAGGGAGCGAGAGAATAGGGAATGATATGCAGGACAGGAGACACAGGCTGGATTTGAACCTGGGCCGCCCGCTTTGAGGACTATAACCTCCATACATGGGGTGCGTGCACTAACCACTGCGCCACCAGCGCCCTGATTCTGTGATCGTTTTTTAGTGTATCCCTTAAAATGAGTGAAAAAAAAACCTCATGCACACAAATCCCCGTTAGCCCACCTGTCTGTGTGTCAGGCACTCGCGTCCCTCGCTGGGCGATCGAGACCAGCGCCGGTCCCTCTCTCTCTCCCTCTCCCGGTCTTGCTCTCTCTCGCGGGAGTGCCTGTGTCCGTACTCGCCACCCCGCTCTGCTACATAGCGCTCTTTGTCCACGGAGCCGTGGTGGTGGTGGTGATGATGGTGGTGCTTGCGGTCTTTGGACCGGCCGCGATCCCTGTCCCGGTCCTTGTCTTTGAGGTCGCCTGACTGCGTGGTCGTGCTCAGGTCTGTGCCGAGGCCTGAAGGTGCAGAGACATGAGTAGTGTAAACAGTGATAAAGATTGTTTTGATATAGGCAACAACATAATACCAAACTTAAAGAAAACATAAGTGTGGGGGTTTTGTTCTGCCCCACCTGTGTCAGCCTCCGTGTATCGACAGAGGGACCTTTCAGACGCCCGATGACTCCGCTCTTTTCGCCGGTGTCCGTGTCTGGAGGTCCTCCCCTCCTCGGGCACACGCTCCATCGTGTAGTCGTCCGGTCCTCCTTTGTCCCGGTGTCCACGCCCGGACCTGCTGTGGCCCAGAGACGATGCCGAGCGCTTCATGGGACTGCTGTCGCTGATGGTCTGAGAGTGAAAGAAAGAGAGAGAGAGAGAGAGAGAGAGAGAGAGAGAGAGAGAGAGCACCATGGCAGGGAGGGAGAGAGAGGGAGAGATGTTTCCTTTGAATGTCTGTTGATGTTTTCTGAGAGGTAACGGGTGTGTATGTGTGTTTATGTTTGTATGTGAATGAGCTCTGTTGATTTTACTCCATGAGAGCCAATCCGTCCTCCTCCCACATCACATATTCACACACCCCTGCATTTATAATAACCTCCTAATCAATATGCTCCTTTAAAAAATATAAACATGAGATAACCCTTCCCTTCTGGAAAAAAAGAATCGAAGTGGCAGGTGTGTAGTCTTCAGCCTCGGCTTGTTTAAGCGCTCATACTTTTGAAATATCCAATCGAACACAGGCTGTTAACTCTTTTTCCTTAAGCTGAAGTACTCTCTCCCTTTTGAATTTCTTTGTGTCCTGCAAAGAGCAGCTTCATCAAACTGTGTCCTTACCTGCAACACAGACTCCTCTTTATTCTTTAAAGGTATAATATGCAAATGCCGTGCCAGTAGAAGTCACACTTTAGCACCACTCAGTACGGTAACATGCAGATCGGGAGACGTGGAATTACTGTGAGTCGGACGAAAACTGGACTTTTACAATAATGTTAGACCGATTGAAATCATGTTGAGATGAATTTCTCAAAGACACACATGGATAACGTGGTTGCATGTAAACACCTCAATCAGACCCAATCTGGACTCGGGGTTCTGCACGTGTTTCACAGTCCCGGCGCCGCTGGGAGCTGTACAGTTGTCCATGTTTCACCTTTCAACCTACAACCAGTTTGCAGCTTGCTAGCTTGTTAAAACTGGAGCAGGTCCAATAGTAAACCAGCTGAAAGCGGGGCACCACCTTATTGAGTTTTAACCTTCATTCTGATGTGCAGCCCAAGTGGATTTTGTTCTTATTTCTTTCAAGTATTTTCGACCAATCACAGTGTTTTCTTCATCTCAGAAAGTCTGTTTGGTTGCCCTGCAATGTTGCTCTACTCCATCAAGCTGCTACAAACAGCGTCCCTGAGTGGGCGGAGCCATCTCTCTTCCCCCACACGGTGGCAGGACTAACGGTTAGAGAGGGAAAAAACATGCATGGAACAAGTTCGAGCCTCTGGGTGAAAGAAGCACCGTCCCGTCGGAGTGAACGCAGAGGTCAGAGTTTGACTTCTCTCTGTGATATCTCCTCTATATTTCTTAAAAATCTTGCATATTACACCTTAAAGAATTTGAGGAATTCAGACGTTTTTCTTCAACACCTGGGCGAGCCACCAAATATCTCCTCTGAAAAAACGGCTCAGGGTTTTAACTACACTAACTGCCGATCCCTTTTACAGAGAAATAAAAAAGTTGCACAAGAGAAAAGAATAAAAAAAAAAAGAATCAGATAGATGATGGCAAATGGCCATGCCTTCCATGCGTCTGGAGTTGCTTTGTAACAGAGAAAAAAAAAAGGGAGTAGAAGGGTCAGTACGACTCGCAGCAGTCCTCCATCCTCACCACCCCCCTAAACCCCTGAACATGGAACATTCCAGGCTGCACAAACTCCTCTACTTCTGCAGTTTCAATACAGTTTTATCCAGCCATGCAGGCAGCTACATAGGTGTTGTCCTGAGTGCTCATGCTCTGATGTGGGGACAGCAGGACAGAGCCTATGGAGCCACACGTTCTCTGACCTGGACATGTAAACCATATCAGGCTACTTCAGTGCTAGATCTTTTAGGCAGGCGGCCTGATTTTCAGAGTTAAGTGACAAATCAACTGGTGGATGTTTTTAAAAAAATAAAACAGATTATCTGTCCTCAAAGAAGTAGCACTGAGAATCCCAACAACACCTCCATTCATACTCGATCACACCTGAATCATTCCTCGTTCATACTCTCGCCATCTTCACAAACTCTCACACACTTTTAACTACTTTCTTGCATGCAAGTAGGCAGGGATGAATGAAGACTCTTAACACAGATGGGGAGACATAGACAGCATCGAGTACACAGGCATGAAGACACAGAGCAACAAAGCACAAGCAGCTCAGAGAAAAAGAGAGACGCAGAGAGAGTGAAAGGACACACAGAGGCCACGAGACAGTGTGGCATGATGGTTTACAACGACAGGAGACGTGCAGAGTACGGCCCAGAAACCAAACACACATTGCGTTTGGTGCATGACACTGGAAGCTAAGGATGCTGGGATTAGTTTGGGAAGCTGGGCTGGCATAAGATTTTTGTCATGCAAAAGAGAGTTCTCTGAATATATCTTAGAGACGGAAAAAGCTTCCCAAGATAAAGAGACAACATGGAGACATGACGGATGAGGAAAAACAAGTTTCACAAGGGAGAAGAGAGAGAAAGAGAGAGAGAGAGAGAGGGAGAGAGAGAGAGAGAGAGACGAGACAGGGAAGACAGGGTACATACACTGAGGTTACTGCCACGTTGTTTCCCCTTCCTCCGCTGCTGTACGAGCACAGAGAAGACACACACACACACACACACACACACACACAAAGAGCCACAAATACACCAAAGGAGTGGACACACATGGAGCACACACACAGAACCAGAAAGAAGAAAGAGGGAAGGGAGGAGGAGAGGATGGTTTGATACACAATGGAAGAGAAAAAAAGGGGGACAGAGGAGCACAATTAGGTGGAGGTTCAACCAAAACAGAGACGGGGGTGCCAGGGTGGAGAGAGAGAGAGAGAGAGAGAGAGAGAGAGAGAGAGTGATTAGACACCGAAGCTGCAGTGACGGTGGAAGAGAAACACTTACCACGGACACGAGGGTGGATGGTGCCCACACGGGGTCACAGAGACAAAGGTCACCATGAAAAATGCTCAATCAACAGCAGCGCGGTCACAACAGCAGTGACGACAATTAGCAAAACACACACACACACACACACACACACACACACACACACACAAATGGATATGCATCGTCGCAAACACGCACAGGTACAGTTAATTCACACAGCAGACAACAGAGTGACAAAACAAAAACAGAGCACAGTGAAAAAACTACAGAGCACACTCGTGTAAACAACACACACCTCCCCACACACACACTTCTGTAACACACACACACACACACACACACACACACACTCGCACACATACACACACACACACACACACACACACACACACACACACACACACACACACACACACAATGACATGCTGGTTCCAGTCCTGGGGGGGGGAATAAAACCCCCCCAAAATTCATAAAGAGTTCAGCACAGGCAAAAACCTTCGATAGAAAAGGAAGAGACAGTTTAGTACAAAAAAAGATAAAGAAATCAAAAAGAAGAAGAGGAAAATAATGGAGGGCACAGAAGTGTGCATGTGTGTGTGTTTTTGTATTTATAATTATGTTGTGTGAGTATGACAACCAGAGCGCTCACCAGAATATGAAAGAATATAAAATGGATGAGTGTGTCGGGTGGAAAACGGGACGATCACAGTTAAAAAAAACCAAAAAAAAAAAACCTGCATGCATGTGTCAGGATGACAGGAGACAACAGGGGGAGAGGAGAACAGAGAAGCAGAAGGTCTGACTTTGTCTTGCTGTGATTCCTTTTGAATCCATGTCTTCAAGATTCAGAAGAATTTTTTAATCTGGATTAATTAGTCTGTTAGTCTGTCGGAATATTCTCATTCTGCACGTTGATCTGGGGCAAAAGAAAATACCAACGAGAAATGCAACGATCCTAAACTTCCTCCCTCTTGGATTAAGAGCAACCACAGCAATAAATGTTTGAGCGACAAGTCAGACATTTGAGAATATGACCGTTTCCAACCAAAGCGGGTGAGGAACACAGAAAATGGGGGGGGGGGGGGGAGAGTGGAAAGGTGAGAATGCTGCTCACTTGGTTGTCGCCCGGGAGGCGGGGCATGGAAGCGGCCCTGCCATGGCCTTCCATTGGTGGAAAGTGCTCAGTATCCGAGTAACCATCCTGCCCCATCTCTCTCATCTCTACCGTCTGTAAACAGAGCAGGAGAGCAGGAGATGGCTGCCATGAAAACTGAGAGGGAGCAGGGGGACAGGTGGGAGAGTTTGTTATCCAAAGAAAGCAGAGAACCGAGGCTCCCAGGGAGGTCAGAGTGGTTAGTGGGAAAAGCTGAGTGAGTGTGTGTGAAGAGGGACTTTATCGTCTTTATTTGTCCTCATATTTCTTAGTCTAGCAATGAATGTAAACAAGGGATTTGTGGTCGGGTCTTACAGATCATTATCAACATCTTATTTTTGTGTTTGCAAATGTTGCTTTGAGAAAAGAAGCTGCTAAAATAATACAAAGATCCTTTGTCTACGGCACGATGAGGGGGAGTCAATCGAGGACAAGCTTGAGTGTATTCCAAAGAAAATTTAGAAAAACATACCTGTGCATTATTATTACCCAGGTGCATTGGGAGAAGGAAATGATGACAGTCTATTGTGTGCAGCGGCAACCGTTCCAAAGAATTTACATTAAGAAAAATGTGCTCTAAAATTTAATAATGACGTAAGCTCTTCAATACATGCAAAAGTCCAAAACAAACACTTCGACAGAGACGCCCCGAATGAAGACAACATGATGCAAAGAGCCGAAAGAAACTACTGTATAAACAGCAAACACGCTGCGAAGTCAGAGACAGACACGAGCCGTTTTCACTTTCTGTGTCTTGAAAATTTCAGACAGACTGCCCCTGAAATCATCCTGAGTCGCTTGTTCACACAGACGCCTCTCAGTGGGGGGCTATCCCTCAGTGGGCGGGGTCCAGATTATCAACATCACCCCCCTCCTCCTGCTTGATCACAGTGAATCTCTTGCTGCGTTCTCACATCAGCTCAACCCATAATCACATGGAGAATTCACCAGGCGACCGGCAGGAAAAACTCCAGGTAAAGTCGGAGTGAAACATTCTAGCTTTTTGTGTTCACACATGCAGCTTTTGTGCAAGTGTGAAAGCTCAAACAGAAAACTACGTCGGTGTGTTCTTAGTTGTTGCATGTTGTTTTGGATTTTTGCATGTGTTTTTGAATTAGCATTTAGCATTAGCACTCCTTATGGGAACTGTTTGGGTTGTTGCAGATTGGTTGCCGTCCTCCAGCAACATTTTGGTTTCCAAAGTGTATTTTGTTTGACGTATACTTCCAGAAGTGGAGCTAAATATGGCAGCGAGGGCTTCAGTTTAACTTCATCTCTTCAACAAAACTTCTGTTTAAGTTTACAATATTAGCTGAATTAGCCTCCACGCTAACAACTAGGAAATTAATTTTATTTGCATTATATTAAGTGTTCTTCTACCACATGCGGTCTTTGCTTGCTGCCCAACGATTCAGAAACCAAACAACAATGAGGTGAGACTAACATCCTCTTGTTGTTCTTTGTGTTTTATGATGAGCCCTCTTATTGAGCTGTGTGTAGCCAAAGCTGCTCTCTTCTATCAAACTCAGTTTAAACATCTCCAGACCTCTAACAGTGGATGTGGAGAGGTGACCTTGTAACACGGGCCGACTCCAGGAGGTCTACAAACAGAGAGGTTTCATATGATGACACCCTGAAGACGGTTGAGGGATGAGACTAGTTATCCACATGACGATGCTAACTGAATAATCAAGGAAAGACAGATCGCAATAAAGCGTTACAGATGGGCCAGTATGAGCTCTGAACCTCTCTTTGTTTTTTTGTAATATGGCTGCGTCAGATTAAACAGTACATGCAGTATTTAGAAGCAGTGCTCTTCTTTTCATTAATGATGATGTCACGTTGACCTGATCGACAATAAGTAGCTGCATTTTACGTTAACCTTAGTTTAAATAGAGGCAAACACAGACCTCAGGTCCTAATTATAAACCTGGAAGGGGCACTGGTTTCCATGGCGATTTAAATCTGTTACTGTTCGCAGATCACAGTTTGTTTTCCCGTTGTATCGTCCTCAGTGGTTCTTTTGGATTTCATTTGGCAGCAATGACATGAAAGTCAGGACAAATGTTGAATGGATCGAGTGTTTGAGTACTTGTCACACAAACTTAATGAATACAATCGTGTGTGTGTGTGAGAGTGTGTGTTTCAGTGTGCGATCCTCAGCGTGTGTGTGTATCTGAGCTTTCTACCTGAGAGTTGCTCATGCTTCCCAGGCCGTCCTCAGGGTGTCCCTCAGGACTCCAGCTGCCCACCTTCTGGGACATCTCCTGAGCACGAGCCGTCACCCATGATTGGCTCTCCGGGATCCCGCCTCCCACCGGCCTACACACACACACACACACACACACACACACACACACACACACACACACACACACACACACACACACACACACACACACACACACACACACACACACACACACACACACACACACACACACGCCCGCGCAAACACACACACACACCATCAAAGACACAACTTTCTTAACGGCACCGCTCTCATGTCCTGTAAAGTAGAGCATGTCATTGTCACACACTCACAGGCTGTTGGCCGTCTCTGTTGTGTTAGGCGGAGGCAGAGCGTTGTTAAGTCCCGGACCCCCGTCCTGGGTCGGGGAAGGTGGCTCCACGCGCTGAAACAGTAATGGTGTTCGATTCTGTGTGAGATATACAACATGGCCGTCGCCAGCTATCAGGCAGACTGACAGGGAAATGGAGGGAGAAGGAGCAGAGCAGGAACAGAGGACATGTGGAGAGAGAGAGGGCGGGCTGTCGGCTGAAGCAGAGCGAGGCAGAAGAGGTAATGCAGGAGGAAGAAACGAGGGGGGGGGGGGTAACTTTAGAGCAACTGATGCCCAGCAGCGGGAGAATGAGATGGTTGGACTCAAAGTGCACTCTGGGACCTGGAAACCCTCTGAGATGTCCAGGTCCAGATGTCAAACCATAAGAGTGTTTAATAAGATCCAATAAGGAAAGTATATGGATCAGTAAACATTGCGGGTTTCATCTGATTGGTTTAATGTCGTAATATCAACTGAAAAATAAAAATAAAACCAAAGACGTTTGCAGAAGCAGAGGCATTGCATTAAGAATAAATCGGGGAGTGATATAGGAGGGGCTTCGGTCAAAGGAGGGATTGGTCATCATGGGAGATAAACACTGCAACAATCCTGCAGAGGGGAACATAGCAGGTGAAATGCATGATGGGACAAAGGGCTACATTCATTGTCAATCAAATATAAGTCCTCAGAACGACACTATTACCTTTTTTTTCCCCATAGTTTTAAAGCAGCTATTACCTGATCCTAAATAAATGATGGATGAAAAAAACAAACCTCCAGTGTCATTCTATACATTTCTTGCCGAGATGAGATTATGTCCAGAAGGGGCAAAACATTTTGAATGAAGTTTACGGGGAAGAAGGTGCGGAACAGCACTGGGTTGAAGCAGCATTTTTGCAACCATATTTTAGTTAGTTTGTAGTAGTAGTTAAGATGAACCTTACGTCTCTCTGGTGCAGCAACCAAACAATGACACAACTTCTTAAGTTACAAACTAACTAGGGTGAATGCAGGGGTTAAGTGTGGACTTTACACCAATACTTAAGACACAACTGATACAGAGGTGCTGCAACAGGACACGCTTAACCTGTAACGACCCTAAAACATCAGATCTGATACGATGCTATAATATGATATGAAGATGGAATACAGCAGAATTCATGTCAGCTAGCTTTGTGCGTCTCTTCCTTTGACAGGGAACAGCTTTGTCAGAGTACAGAACAGTGCAGCAATACCATGATGCAAATCTTAACTGTCCCAGGTTACAGGCATGGGTGAAGGGGAGTGAGGAGGTACAGAATCTTTTCAAGCAGTCGACACGGGAGAGAATCAAGCTGAGGAGAAGGAGCCATAATGAGCGCTCCTGTGACGTAAAAGGCACGGGCACCTCGGGGACTGTGACAACTCTTAACCTGCTTAACACCAAAACCCCCCGATATCTTCAGTCATGTAATCCACTACATAGCTGTAGATGCGTATGACCAAGCGCTTTAAAGAATGAGAAATTCCTAAGGGGAGGTTCTTTCTGCACCGTGCCAGTGCTACGATCCCTGTGAGAGCAGGAAAGTTACACATTTGTGCCACCAGATGGCAGCACTGGTTATGGTGTTAGAAGAGGGGCAGTGCATATAAGAGTTGAGATTTGCCCCATGATCATGAATGCCCATTTTTAGAGGCTGAATAATGATCCCTGGATGTGGAGAAGGGTTGTCACAGTCCTGGATTTTTATGAATGGGGTTACAGCCCGGGAGCCTTGATTTCAGTGCGTCAGTCTGCCTTACACTTTAAGGGGTCGGATGCAAAGAGAGGAGAGTGTTGTTCTCTTTGAGACACCAGTACCTGCTCATCCCGAAGTGCCTGTGAGCGCTTGATTTTGCTCTGCCGGTAGTACTCCATGATCATCATGGCAGCGTAGATTTTCCCAACCGTCAGGTCTGTCGCTGCTGAGAGAATGACAAGTTACCCTGCAAGATTAGACCCTTTGGTATGGACCCTGAGCGCGAGGAATGGCAGAAAGGGGTGAGGCGTGCACACAAACACAAACACGCTTAAACTCACGCACACGCACACATGAACATTGAGCATATAGTCTTTTCACAAACAGATCTTTTTTTTTTTTTTTTTTATCTATATTACTTGATTGAAACTCTATATTGCATTTATATTTGTCACAAGTAAACTCTTGCAATCAAAAGCAACTCATTCTGATAAATGAAACAAAATTCAGTCGCTCCAGAAATCGGCAATCATCCGATCGCAAGAATCAACACAAAATTAAAATTTATGTCATTTCAAAATGAAAGAAAAATAAATCAAATCTGTGATATCTGATTGAGACTATCACTGTCTTCTTTTGACTCGAATGCAAATGTAATAATAAAAGCATGAAATGTTTTTCATAGCTTTTGGTTGTTTTGATAGCATATCACATGCATTTCACAGTCTTAAGCATTCACTGTTTTATGCAACTAGTGCATTAGCACACGTGCATTTGGTCTCAGTGTAATGACACTCAGTAACTTCTATCAAACAGCCAGCCAGTAACTGTACACAGCTGACCGCCCCTGGAGTGAAAAGACGTCTATAGAGAGTTGATCTATAGTGAGGCACCCTCTGATTTCAGGCACACACAGGTGAGGTGTCGGGAGTCTCGGTGGAGCTGGTGGGGAGGGACTTGTTCTGGTGAGTGTTTCTGTGGCTGAAAGGAAGGAGAGGAAGTGTGTGTGTGTGTAGTTCTTAGTGTCTTCCAGGCTGCCTGAGCTGTATTGGTGAATCTGTTTACACCTGGTATTAACCATAGACTGTATAAGACATGGACGTAGTCTCCATGACATCATTGGTTTCTGAGGAGGCTTTTGGAAGCTGAAAGATGGCGGTGGCCATATTGGAAATGCTGACTTGTCCTATCTTTAAGACAATCTAGAAAAAAGGCATAGCAGTGAAGTTGAGGTGGGCTTTAAGTATCCTGGCAAACGCCCGCCTTCCTTGGGTTTCGGAGCCTGCCTCAAGTGGACATTTGAGGAACTGCAGTTATTTGCATTCCTCAATGGTTCATTTTTCAACCCTGTAGGTTGCAGTTTGGTATCACCATGTATCCTGAGTGACTCGATCACAGGTGTACGATCCCAAGAACATGTGTAGACACTATGACCACCCAAACAACTGTGTGGCCACGTGTCTGAGACATACATGTATGTGCTCCACGCTACACTGAGGGGCCGTATCCTCACCATATTTAGTGCAACCTTAACTCTACTTACCTGTCATTTTTACTGATGTCTTCTCAAAGTCTAAGTCAAGTATGCACGAGCAGGCTGTGCACAAATCACAGCTTACATGAATTCAGGTAGGATGTTCGATGTTTAAAATACAATGTAAACATCGAACACACCTCGATAATGATAAAATAAACTGGCCAAGGTGTTATGCCCATGCTCTACATTTACCATGCCGGGCTTTAACCCCGAAAGCGAAACAGCATAAAAATGCATAGCATAGCAGAAGTCGTGCTGGCGTCTGCCTTTGGGATGCATGAGCTAAAGGGATAGCATGCATATCATTTGTACCAAGAATAAAGCGTAGAAATTTACAATGTAAAGCTTTTGTTTTTTTTAAACGTTTGACATCCTGTACAACCAGTTTGACGCTGGTTAAATTCTGCTAAAAACTGTTTGGTGTGTGATGCAATAGGTCGACAAAGAGGAAGGAAAGAAAGCCGAAAGGGGCATCACACCTTCTGTAGTGGAGGCGGACATACTTCAATAAATACTCAATACTTCAGTACTAAAATAAATGTATACCAGGACTGGGACAGAACAGAAGTCCAATGAAATGACCTAATCGAGCCATGACCGTGGCTCAATTCATACTGGTCATACCGTACTCACAATCAGCTGTCAGAGGACATATTTTAATACCAGGTGTAAACTTCTCAGAGCCATTGTTTGTCTTTCCTCGTGTCCACATAATGACGTCTTTACAGACTTGCAGTATGTGGGTGTGGGTAAGAGGGGTCATGTGCCAGCTGTATCAGAGGGTGCAGCAGTGACAGAGACTGGCTGAGAGAAGCGGTTTCCTCGGGTGGCGTGAAGAGAAACATCGTTGGAGCACTGGGCGGGCGCAGGGTGGCTGCATCCGAGGCCACATTTTCTGCACCTGCACCCACACTCTGCAACTTACACTTGTGCGGCGTAACCAGCAAATCCAGAGTCTTCTGGGACAGATTGGGCCAAATCGCCATCATCTCCTTCCTCAGCTCCGCGTCCATCTGGTGCTTGTCGACGCCACCTAGTGCAGATTCAACGAGCACGTGCACGCACACACACACACACACACACACAAACACCCATGTCCAAGAACGTGGACACATTGAAATTCAGATGCAAATGTGTATAAAATAAGCACACAAACCATTCACACACATTCAGATTGATAGAAAAGGTATGAGAGGACAAACAAACATGAAAACAGAGAGACACAGAAGAGAAGAAAACTTATTAAAAGGGTCAAATAGCAATGATGTCAGCACTGAATTCAAATGTCAACATTCAGCCTCACACACACAGACAGGATGTACTGCCATATCAAACATTGTACTTAAGGTACAGAAGGAGAAGCATCAGGGAGAGCTGACGGTTTCTGGATTCTAGCAGACAGCACTGAAGGCACCAAGAAGGAAATCAGAAAAAGAAGAATAGAAAAAAGGTGAAAATTTGGAGAAAAAGGAGGTAAAGGGGGTTCCAAACCTTCCGCACCCTTGGCGATCTTGATGTCCAGGGCCGTGCGGATCAGGGCCATGAGCGTGGAGTTGAAGTGGACCGTGTTGTCGTCGGCAACGGGAAGATCCATGCGGAGGAGTCTCTGTGGGGGGGAGCCAATCAGTGTGGGCGGTGAGGAAAAACCAGGAAGTAAGTGGGATGTATGTGGAACCTCCAGGTGACAAGGGGGGAGTCAAGAGAAGGGGGGTGGGGGGGTAAGGGAGGGGGAGTTTGGGGTAAGGGATGGGGTAAAGGGAGCATTGCATAGTGTCTGTAGCTGACTCTGACTCCGTCTGCCTGTCAAAGATGACTCAGACTACGAGGATTTTCTTTTTAACTCTTATTTTCTGATATGATAACCTGTGAGTTTAAAGGTATTTAATGAAGAATTTTCTTCTCGATTTGTCCCTTTACTAAAATTACAACTTATTTTAAAACGGAAGCTTCTCGGTATGTTTTCTGACCTCTAAAAGATCTCACAGGTTGTCTACACGACCAATCCTGAGCCTTCTCCTGATAAAAAAACATCAGGACAGACCGAGAAGCAGCCACTCCTATGCAGAGCTCCCCCTGGGGGGTTTTGGAGGTTCACAGTGAAAAACCACAAAGACCGGATGATAAACCAATAAAGCAAAAACAACCAAGGGACCAATCTAAGGAGAGGGAACACTCTAGTTTTCGTTTATTGGTTTCATCCTTTAAGGTCCTGTTGTTTTTTTTAAATTCAAACAGACTTTACAGAGACACACACCAACTCACTGAGGCCAGAGTGAGGTCAGTGTGTGTTTGGTGACAGGATACGGCGACCACCCCAACATGCAGCATATCATGCCTCCCACATATCAAGCTTAAAAATGTCCCTCCTTTAAAAACTCTTTTAAAACCTTTATCCCCCCCCCCAAAGCCTTCTTGCACATCTCACCCCCATGCAGCATGCGATGCACATTATGCCTCACAGGACAAGCAGCTGCGCAGCCGTACACAGAGAGCATCCTCTGTTGGCGACATTAGAATGAGTTTGTGAGTTTTTTTAAGCTTTTTATTGAAAAAAATAAAAAATTGGTAAAGTATGGGGCTAAGCTGGAGTGATAGAGTAACTAGCTCTATCTCTGATTATCTGAAGTCTAAGGTGTGACGAATGGGCATGGACTTAGAGGGTTAACAAGGTGAGAGAGAGCAGTGTTCTGTGGAAAATAAGAAAAAAGGCCCCCATGGAAATCAAAATGGTTGATCGTGTGAATATAATCCAGAGATAAATGTCGGAAATATGAGGTGAGGAAATATTTCTGCTGCCAGAAAAAGAGATAGTTGAAGGGGGAAAGCTGGTGATAGAGGTGTTAAAATCAATAGATTAATAGGGTTATGATCAGGAGTGAGTAAAGAGAAGAAGAGACTAAAAAGAAAATGAAAAGAGAAACTGATAACGAGGAGATAAAGAAAGAAACATCACCACACTGTGTCGGCTGTGTCTGTAAGAAAGCGATCCTGCCTGAAGGCTCTGCTGCCTCTCTTCAGGACAGAGAAGATCAGAGGTAAAAAAGCAGTGGAGCATTGTGGGTCATTGTTCTGTGGACGGGTTGGAAAGTCAAAGGTAAGGTTTGGATTGATCTCATTGGCTTAGGGAGAGTGGGGAGGAGTAAGGCATGAACACAGACATGGCAAACTTCTGGAAACGTGATCCAGAAACAGTTATGTAAGTTATGTTTTTGCCATAGTCATGCATGTAGGGTGTTGTTAAGGCTGCTGGACAGGGGGCGCTGAGGGCATTCCTTTAAGTTCAGGGAGGAGGATTTGAAGAGAAATGTACGAGGGTAAAACTGAAAAGACGAGGAGAGAAAGAGAGCATCTACTCTAAGGCTGGGATTAAAAAATGAAAACATGATTCTGTAAGAAAGAGACAGAGGTAAAGTAGCAAAACCGGGTCAAATAACACGACTCTGTCCAGATAGTGAGGACAACTTTGGACCGCAAAGGCAAACTCGTCTGTGAAGATGAACTGTGTTTACACCAATCTCAAGTCAATAACGTCACAGCAGTTGCACGCCCATCATGGTGGGCCGAAAAAAGAGGAAGCAAGTGGACAGAAAAACGGAGAAGAAGAAGGACAGATCCCAGATGGTATGACGGGAAAAAGGTGTCCTTTTGCCGTTTGATGTCGAGCTCTAGATGATGTTCATTCATCAGCCCATGACATAATATTTAGACCCTATGACTAAAGATAACCTACACTAGATAGTAGATTGGAGCAGCAGTGGTTTCCTTTATTCTAACGTGCATTAACACCAAGCGCTGGTCATGTTCAGTAAGTCGTTGTCGTCGGACTTGTTTACGATAGACTACGTCTTGTACAGCTGCGTTTTATGGCCTTGCCGCTGTGCTTGATACACAAAAACCGTGTGACAAATCTTGTTTTAAATGTCCTGGACATGACCGAAAAATTACAAAAATTCAATACATCAAGAGATTTTTGCGCCACCAGTTTTTTTCTTCAGTAAAGACGACAAGTTATGTCCCGTCACTTAAAGGAACTGCGTCCTTCGTGATCAGTACTATTTGGCCCGGGTTCTGCTGGAGGACGGAGGAGAAGGAGGTTGGATGAGGCGATGGTCAGCAATGGGAGTGATCTCCTGTGCCTACAGGCTGTGTGGCCGGCTGTCCCCTGAGGCTCACAGTGATCTGCCAATGATGTCTCGTGATGCTGTCAGGTTCGATCACAAGGGGGTGTTACATGAACATGTTGTGACGTAAAAGGTATTGTTAGTGGTCTAAATCTTTTACTCTGTGTCTGTGCTGAGTTATTTTGACAGACAGGGGGTGTTGGAGGTTATCGGCCATGCAGAAGGCAGGTGAGGGAGTGTGCATGTGTGGGGGAGGGGAGCAATATGCAGAGATGAAAGAGGGGGGGGGGGGGGGGGGGGCTGGAAACAGAATAGAACTGCATTGACGACAGAACCAAAGGACAAAAGAGAAGATTGGACTTGCAGATAGAAAAGGCTGCTGGGGGTGGGGGAGGGGGGGGGGCTTGGAGCTGCTTACATGAAGGGTTAACAGAAAAAAAGAAACTGCGTCTGTATGGCAACCAAAGGCTCTCTGAGGAAAACACACCACTGACACAAGCCCGTCTGCTCTCTCTACCATTAGGAGTAACAGGTAACACCTACTGTACTGTGAAGGATGATACAGCTGTAATTCTGTGTGTGTGTGTGTGTGTGTGTGTGTGTGTGTGTGTGTGTGTGTGTGTGTGTGTGTGTGTGTGTGTGTGTGTGTGTGTGTGTGTGTATGTGTTTGTGTGTCTGCCCCATCCACAGGACGGGACGAGTCAGAGGACGTAAGTCTGCAGGACCTTCCAAGCCCTGCTGCACATGCATGTTTCTGTGTGTGTGTTTGGAAGTGTCTACATGAGGGAGACGTCTTATAAATCAGTATCTTGAATATTGTTATGTACGTAGATGTTTCAACAAACTAGCGTCACTTTACATGGAGAAAAAAACATGATTCCGATGTTATGGTAGTTGTTTGTAGTGTGATTCTTTTGCATGGACGTGTAATAATGTGTGATCGTTGTGCACTGTGCAAACGAGCTGAGAAGGTCCCTCTTTTCATCCCCTCCTGTGGATACACATCCCCCGCCCTTACCCTTAACCCCTGATTGTCTTCCTACCTCCACCCACCAATCGCACACCACCACACAAGTCCACAACACCGATGAGCCCACCCCCACTTTCCACGAGGAGAAAAAGGAAACAGAACCAAAGAAACCACAACACTAAAAAATTTACACCACGTTGAGCGCTCAGTTCCCTGGCCCCCTTCCCTCCCTCCCTCCCCCAACACCTAAAGGAGACTCGGTGTGAGGATGGGGTCCTTTCTGACCTTGTAGGCCACCCGTGCTGGACACCTCTTCCCGAGGCCCAGTGGAGGACACATGTGCCTCAGCATGTCATACATTTCCCTGCAACTGATCCTGCCACTGCATCATCATCATCAGCCAGTTCCATCAACCCGCCAACAAGAGCACAGAGAAAGGGAGAGATGGAGATGTTCAGAGAGAGAAGATGGAGCAGGAGAGAGAAAGATTGAGAGTGTCACAGCATCAAAGATTGAGAGGAGAAAAAAAAGAGAAGAACCAAAAGGAAAGTGAAAGAACAAAAACAACAGAAAGAACAAGGTTATTGGGCTGATCTGGAGAGGCAGTGAAGGCGCGGCGTCTTAAAGGAGCTCAAGAACTCAAAGATTGTCACGTCGTAAAAAAGAGAGGGAGTAAATGACAGAAGGAGGGGAGACAACAAGAGGAAAATAAGGATTAAATGTTCTCTTGTAATATCAGAAAACAATACTCTGCAGTAGGAAAAAAGATATGTGTATGTGTGGCAGAGCTTGACCTGCTCGGATGAGGAGGGACGGGAAGGTGGAGGAGGAGGAGGAGGAGGAGGAGGAGGAAGAGGAGTCAATGCAGTTTCTGTCTTTCCCCCAACCCCCAAAAAACCAAGAACAATGCAACACTACAGTGGGCAACCGTAGCTTGCTACATTATAGCCATGGCTCCACAGCAAGCAAAAGAAAAGAATACTCAAAAGAAAAAAAAGAAAAGATCTTTTTTTTTTTTTTTTTTTTTTTTTTTACAGTGTTCAAACTTCTTAATGTGGATTTTTTTCCCCCCCGCCCCATTTCACTGAGTGCATTTCACATGCTTCTCTGGGTGTCTGCATTGTCCCGCACATTCTCTCAGCAGTTCAGAATGCAGGTCGAAAATGGTTGTAAAAAATTGAAATGAAAAAGATAAAATAAAATAAAGCGGCATTCATTCCATTCCCCGAATGCTGTGGCTAGCAAAGTGTGCTTGAGAGATTTTTTTTACTGAATGGAAGTCAAACCTTGCAGGCCACCCTATGAGGGCATTTCTTGCCTAAGCCGAGAGGCGGGTCGATAACTCGCAATAAACTGTACATGTCCTTATAATGAATTCGCCCGCTGCAAGAAGAATACAGGGGAGTTAAGAAACACACACACACACACAAACAGAAAAAAACACACACAGATCCAGAGAGAAGAGAAAAAACATTGGGAGGAAGAGCACAAGATTGACAAATACACAGCATCGGAAAATACTTGAATGTGTTTATTGTAACTAACAGGCTCTGTGGAGTTAAGTTCATTTCGACCGCCCTTTCCTCCCTCTCTCCAGTCCAACCCCCTGACTGGTTGTGTGTAATTAAAGGATTGCAAACAGAGTAGAAAAGCATGTGCTTTGTAAACAGTGACTCCCTTAATAGCTGCTTTGTGTGCCGTTTCCCTCCCTCTTAAATATGTGTTCAGCTGGGTGACTTTTTGTTCCCTGTGCTCTGCGGCACTCGAGTTATAGTCAGTGAAGAAGGGGTTAAAAGAGCGTGTTAGCATGTTGGGAGAAAAAAAAACAAACGTTACATTTTAAAGCACATTTCTGCAGTTAAAACAAAAAGAAGTTAAAGGCAGGGTTGGTTATTCTGGAAAGACCGCAAGATTTGAAAGGTGAAATATCCTCAGGGCTCCGTCTAAACTTTAAAAAGCCACGCCCTCCCCCCCCCCACACATGCATGCACGAGCGAGGACCTCAACTACCTCACGTCTCATTCAGCGGTATGAAAACTGAATGTAAAAAACAAACATGACTTCGAGAAAGACGGCTAACGTGGCGTCACTTTTCAGACCCTTCACCTCCCTCAGCTGTAGCTTTATGAGAGTTTCCTCTGGTTTACCTAAACTCCTTCTCATGCCGCCTTCTCTGCTTCTGTCTCTCTCTTTATTTAGCGGTGACAAGTAACCATGGCAGCGGTCATTTGAGCTAAGCTAATTCTGCAATCCTCTGGTAGACGTAGAATACCCTCAGTGGCAGTGAAAGGGTAGAAAAGCACAGGGAGGCATTTGATTGGTTACTTTCCATTCTGACCTCATGGCTGTGATAGGTCGTAGTTTATACAGGATTATAGCAGCGAGAGATGACCGCTCTTTTCTGTCCTCAGAGTATGATTTAATAAGCTGATGTCAGGGTGTAAATACGATTTATACAAATATATTAAAAAGTGTTTGGATGTTGGATAAAATGACCAATCCTGAACATTTTATCTGTCCTTTCTGAATATTGCCATGGATCCGCCCGTCATTCTCTTCTTCCTTTTCCTTTTCTTCCCCTGGTTAGAGCAGTCCATGTGCAGTCTACAGGACAGCACGAGGGCAACACACAGGCACTGGAATACAGATACCATCAAACGCAGCACGTCTACAGAGCTGCGACACGGGGAGCTTGTGTTTGGAGCGTAGACGTCGCCGCGTTAAGTTTTCAGCAGTATGCAGATTCCAGAGGTGGGGACACGATTTGGAAGGGTTTGGGAGGTGTTTGAGGACAGGAGGAGGTAGGGAGGGAGGGAGGGAGGGGTTGTACGGTGTGAGAGCGAGATAACCCTGATGAGGTTATTCTCAGATCCCCCTTGCAGCTCTCTCGCTTGAACATTAAACACAAGGTCGCTGCTTTTCTCCTATTTCTATTTCTACACTCTTTGAAACATATTGAGCTCATGTTTTATGCAATAAAAACACACGACATAACTTATGATTTGATTTCTTTGGCTAGTGTACAAACACATCAAGCAAACTTGTGTTGTTGCCTGCCAGTTTACAATTAGTTGTGTGTATCTGTGTGTGTATGTGTGTGTGTCGTCGTGCACCTGAGGGCGTGCACGTTACCACTCACCAGGCAGCAGGATCATACTCGGCCCATATCCTGACATACTCATCCAGGTGGTGAGGTCCCAGGATGGATGAATCCCTAGTCAGGTACTCAAAGTTGTCCATGATGACGGCAACAAACAGATTCAGCATCTACAAACAAAAACACACACGAGAAGAGTTACAGATCTGATGGGACACATGATAGTGATCTCTGAATCCTTTACAAGCTGTGACCACGAGCTGCAAAGAATCAGAAACACTGCAGAAAGAAGAATCTGACCAGGTCTCGTCTTAAAGATTAAAACAGAATAAGAGGGCGACTATCACAGCTGGACTCTGCAGACGTAACAGAGTCTTATTAGTGAAGTATTGCATTCACATTTTCATGCAGGATGTTGCCTTATGCAAGTATTCACACGGTTGGGTTAGTTTTATTACTGTGTAACAACCAAATTTATTTGGATGTTTTACCATCAGAATAACAAACATGAGCAGTCCAAAAAGAAGATATGTGTTGGGATTCAAAGCAAAGTACGGAAGCCCTCAGCAGACATGCATCAATACATTTTATTTTACTCCGTTTCAACGAGTATATTCTGGTTGTTTCCTCGAGCTCTGGACTCAATTATCTCGGGATGAAATAAATAAATGCTGGTTTCCTGTGATACGAGTTAGTTTATGGAAATCCTGAGAAATTGACTCAGAAGAAAACCAGGGTTGTTACTCCAAGATAAAGAGGTCAAGATCTTGAAAAAAATGGCCGAAATGTAAGGTATCAGATGTTGAGACCCCAAAACACCCGATGACCCCGGGGCACATCACTGCCGATGTGTCCAGGTTGCACCACCAGGTGTATGTACATAGAATTATTGTACGTCTGCTTCTGCTTTTTTTTTTTTTTATGCATTTTTCTTTATTTAAGAAAAAATAGAAAGAAAAGAAAATACAAAAAAGCATTGGGCATAAAAATTTGACAACAAGCATTTCCTTTTCTTTCCCCCCACCCTCATGCTACCAATACAAAGTCTATATGTAAGGTAGTAACTGTACAGGGAATGATAGTACTATTTAATACATAATACATACGAAACGAAGCAAAAAATAATGATAATAATAATAATAAAGAGAAAAAAAGAAAGAAAGAAAATAAATTAAAATAAATAAATAAGATAAACGCAAATGAACCTTTCACGACAAAAAAGAAGAAAAATATACAGACAGAGATTTAAATATGTAACTGTTGTGGATAATCACATAGGTTAATTTACCTGAGATCATATTATTCATATTGTTTATATATTACTACAATCTAGGATGTTAAGTGCTGTCTACTTCTTCTGTAGCAAAACACTAAAAGATTTTCATACATTTTGTAAATGATTGTGAATAATATGTAATGCCCCCTTTCGACATCAAAATCAAACTGATTTTAAAAGTCACTGCATCATAAAACAGTGACACAGAGCAGATGTGGGCGTTGCATTGTGAAGCTTTGAACTCACCAGGAAGGAACAGAAGAAGATGAAGGAGACAAAGTAGAGGTAGGCGAACTGGCTGCCACACTCTGGATCTGTGTTCCCTGACAGCTCGTCACAGTTCTTACCCCCCAGACACGCCAGCATGATTTCATGCCACGCCTCCCCTGTTGCACTCCTAAACACAGACGAGGGGGAAAAAGGGTCCTTGATTTATGATTTGGAAGATAAATGGAGAAGGTTTAGGATTTTAGAAAACCTGCATTTTGTTTAGAAGACAAGAAGTAAATCAACACAGTTTCAATTCAGATTCATGGGCACACAAATGCTCTCTCTCTCTCTCTTCTCTCACTCTCTCTCTTTATCTCTCTCTCTTTCTCTGTCTTACTCTCTCACTCTGTCACTCTCTCTCTCTCTATCTCTGTCACTCTCTCTCCCACTCTCTCTCTCTCTCTCTCTGTCACTCTCTCTCCCACTCTCTCTCTCTCTCTCTCACTCTCTCACACTCTCTCTCTTCTCTCTTTCTCTGTCTTAATCTCTCACTCTGTCACTCTCTCTCACTCTCTGTCACTCTCTCTCTCTCTTCTCTCTGTCTTACTCTCGCACTCTCTCTCTCTCTGTCACTCTCTCTCATTCTCTTACTCTCTTACTCTCTCGCTCACTCTCTGTCACTCTCTCTCTTCTCTCTCTCTCTCTCTCTTTCTCTGTCTTACTCGCTCACTCTCTCTCCTCTCTCTCTATCTCTCTCACACACACACACACCTGAAGAGCAGCATGAGAGCCTGTACGAAGGTCCTGAAGTTGTTGTGCTGGTTGATGGCACTATCTTCCTCCTTTTCCAGTTGAATATTCCCAAACAGCTGTTGAACACAATCAGTCAAAGTTAAACACTCAGAGACCAGCGGTGATCATCGGGCGACCTCCCTCATCCTGACAGCGTGGCTTCAACACTTTTAAAACCTTTTACTGCCGTTAACTCTTCCATCATGATCCTGTTATGCACCAAATCCTCACGAGGATTACCATCATCCTCATCCCCTTATCTACCTCTTCCTACCTCCTCCTCCTCCTCATCATCATCATTATCCTATAACAGATATTCAGTTCATCCCAGAAGGACTGTAGCAGTTTTTAGGTTGAGCTCTCACCCACCTGCATCCCAATGATGGCGTAGATGAAGAACAGCATGGCGATGAGGAGGCAGACATAAGGCAGCGCCTGAGGAGAGACACAGTCATCGTTTGGTGTTAGGGTTTGTGACATATTAGCGCACTCTGTATGGATACATGAGGCTGTAGCGCATCATAAACGGTGCGCTGACTGGATATGAGTATTTCTCTTCGTTCTTGGAATATCAATGCAATGTGATGTCTGTGTGAGTTGTGCTGTATAATTGGGTTTGAACCTTGAAGGACTGAACAAAGGTCCAGAGCAAGATGCGGATGGTTTCTCCCTGCCTCAGCAGCTTGATGAGACGAGCCGCCCTGAACAGCCTCAGGAAACTCAGGTTGATGAAATTATTCTACAGTACAGCCAGAACATACCCGCAGATAAAAGAGAGAGAACAAAAGAGAGAGACAGAGACATAGAGGGGGGCGGGGGTGTGGACACAAGAGAAAGATGCAAGAAGGAGGGTGGATGGATTGGGGATAAAGGGGAAAGACTGGTTAGTCGTAATGCAAAGAGTGCAAAAATATTTACCTCAAACAATCAGATCAAAAAAAAAAAAAAAGAAAAAAAAAAAGAGAAATCAAACCGAGGGGAATTTCAAACTCAAGACAAATCAAAGAATCGGGAGCCAAACAAGTCAAAGCAAACCAAACTCAAATCAGCAAGGCTCCAACAAGCTTTTCATGTCAGTTAAATTAGGCAAAACCAAACAACACAAGGAGGGGAGGGGGGTTTGGGGGGAGGGGAGATCATCCAAATCTAGCTAGTTTCATCCAATCGGGTTATGTAGTAGTAAAATCGTGGGAGGAATGGTGAGTAGTTAAAAGTGCAGGGATGTCAGGACATTTCCTTGGAGGGACAACCAAATGCACTAATTCTCTCAAGGCAAAAATATGCAACCTCGAAAAGCAAGCCCTACAGCATGCAGATGTGCACCTCACAATGCAGAAAACCAGTCAGACCGATGGCAGCTGATGCACCATCCAATAGGAGACACCCAGTAGTGATGATGTCACAGCCCAGTATAGAGCAAGAAGGTGGTTGAAGGACTAATTAAAGGTCGTTAATTTATTTCAGTCTGTGTGATGTTGTAACACAAATCTGTGCGACAACGTTAAGCCAAGACATACGGGTATGTGTGGCATTTTAACATTTGTGTTATTTCTTAAATTAGCATCTTAATCCTGTTAATTATGAAGTTTGGGAATACAGAGTTCTTCAACCATGTACCACAGTAAGAACAGAAGAACGCAGCTGAAGTGAGACTTTGAAGGGACTGGCAGCAGGCACATGCAGGTTTCATCTACACTACAGTGTGTGTTACATTGTTGTGTGTGTGTGTGTGTGTGTGTGTATTTCAGAGTGTGTTGTGAAAAAACAAAAGGGTCCCAGCCAAAGACATGCAAGGGGCAGCATGCATCACTTGTTCTCTCTGCCAGGGGGCAAAGCTGTGGATTCACTCTGCTGTTACTGGAAACACTCCACTAGTCACTGTTTATGGAGAAGCATATGACGTGTGTGTGTAAATCTTAAAGGGACAGGTTTTTTGTTCCAGATGGTACAAACCAACACTTTACAATCTGAGCGTTTGTTCCATTTAAAGGGATGTTCAGTCACGACCAATGTTGCAAAGTGATAAGTGTTAGGGCCTGTGTCCAAATGCCGCTTTTTTCTGGGCAGAAAAGCGCCGGCTGTGCACTCGGGAGCGCTTGCATGATTTAAAGAGCTGCACGTCCATTCCGATCAGACATGATGCAAAGAGGATGTGGGTACAAGACACGATCCGTAGGCGGCAGAACTACGGGGAATATTATGATACATTTTGAAAAGAGCGCTGTTGACGTCAGTTTTGATGATGTCATGCTTCCATCAGAATCAGAATCAGAAATACTTTATTAATCCCAGAGGGGGAATTCGGTGACAGCCTCGTTCCATGTGCCAACACGTCACTGCGCAAAATGTACTGAGATTTCTTTTTCTTTTTACCCTTAACGTAAAAAAAACATGTTTTTCTGTGCCGTGCTGCTGGCAGCCAAAAAACAACAACAACTGTACTACACATGTTGTTTAAAATAACAGTGCAGCATAGATTTTTTTGCCACAATTCTTTCCCCCAATGAGAAACCAATTCACGACCACTTTTGGGTCCTGACCCACCAGTTGAGAACCATGGCTTTAGAGTACTCAAATGACTGTGTTTGTTGTAATGTGCAATGTGACGAGTTAGTTCTCTCTCTGTTATGCAATTACTTTTTTTTATAAAGTGATCTGTTACTGGAATAAAAGTGATGTATTTCTGTTTCCCTTTTTCTTGCGACATGAATAGAAAATCCTCGAAGCGTCGTCAGTGTTTCTGTTTCTCTCCTAATTCTAAGGGCAGGTAGGTGTGGACCAGCAGAAGGTTAAACCTACAGGTGTGTCACAGTTGTCATTTGCTCTGTGGGAATATCTGCTTTTTGTTGAAAAAAGAAAATGGACAAAAACTGCATGATGGTGAAATGTGAGGTCAAGAGCTTGTGTTTCATTTTTATTCAAACAGCTGTGCCTCTGCCCAGGTCACCTTCAGATCAACAGCATCATAAAGAGCTGTAAAGGTTATCACGTCTGTGTATTAAGCTGCAGAGTTAGAGGATGATGAGCTGTAAAAGTCGATATATAACCCACATGTGTAACGACGCAAAAGTCCGATTTAATGCAGCCACAGTAACGAGTGCGTTACCCAACATGGTCACGACAGGATTTGTAAAGAATATATGAAGAGATACAGTGACTGGTGGAGAGGGAGACTAAGTCAAAAGTTCACTCAGTGTTGAGGAGTTTCAGGTGTTTGGGTGGGGGGGGGGGAGGGGGAAAGAGAGGGCGTCAAGCAAAAACATGCTCATTTCACAGCTCTAACATCGGCTGGGATGCAGATGCAGTAAAATAAGATCTCCAAAAAATTACAAACCATCTACATGTGGATGTTGCAGACATATGGTTTATAGCGGCAAATTTTTGGATTTTTGGTTGGTTTGAAGAACAACCAGAGAGATTTGACCAAGCCGGTTGTCATGGGGTGGACACAGAGGATTCATAGTGCATTTTGATTGGACGGAATCGCAGGAAGTAGTAGTTGATGGGGGGGAGGGGTTGGAGAGGGAGGGGGGGGGGGGGGGGGGGTGGAGAAGGGGGTAGAGGGGGGAAGTAGATTACAGAAGATCATCGTTAAGTTTGTGGACGATTTAAAGAAAGCATGTAAAAAGATAAAAAACAAGAAAGAAATCAACAGTTATCACAGCATCACATGTACAGCAGGATCAACACAGCAGAGGATTGGTGTACAGTATTTTCATTTTTCTGGGAATAAAACATGATTTTATTCTGGTATTGAGGCAGAGCAGTCAGTGAAATATTTAACAGAGTCTAGCCTCAGACAGAACATCAGCTAAAACAAATCCATCACAGTGTCAAGCTGTTGAATGTGGTCTTGCAAATAACACATATTTAACTATGTTTTAAATACTTGGATTCAAGGACGTCCAGACATTGAATCATATCTGACAAGTTCTGCACATCGCCCTCTCATTCTGCAGAAGAGTTCATGTGAAACTGAAACTCTTAAAAGTTTGTTCAGGAAGAAATGAGCAAAATTCTTACCTTGTGAATTCACTCGATGTCCAGACATTAGCTTTAAGTTAGCAAACACATGCATCTTTTTTCCTTCTTCTTTAATCTCTCATTATGAACGTTAAGAGAAGTATTCATAAAAGTCCGGGCCGACGGGGAGCATGCATTTTTTTTACCCCGGGTGACATATTTTCAACTGATGCCCTCGCGCCTCAGTTTGTCACTTTGCTGAACGAATCTTTATCAGCTTGTATAAATAAAAATGCTTCAGAAGTCTCCCTCTTTCTAGATACAAGATACACACAAACATCCCAGCATGCTTCTCAACAGTTTCACAGCTATGGGTCACACCATTCAAGCAAATAAATGAACCCTTTTTTTGTTGTTGCAATGTGGCCTTTGTTGAGCTTTCTGTTCCTCACACAGCCACCTTTCAAGAGCTTACTTTAGCAACGATCTGCAGGAGGTCAGCATTACATTATGAGTTTACATTATCTCACAAAGCCTGATTATGTGCTCGCATAAAGAGTAAATGTATTATTTAGTTGCTTATATCAAACACATGTATCCGACCTCTCACTTGCAGCTATGACGTTAAAATGAGCCCATAGCTTTAATCTTTAATATTCTCTCTTTCTAGTCCAGTTGTTGCGTTTGTTTCTTCCCTCAGTTGTCTGATGGACCTTCAAGACACAAACTGGAATTGATGTTTTGGACACCTGAGATGATATCTAACGATTTGATTGGCTAACAAGACGCCTGCCTTCGCTGTGCAGAGGCTGCTTCCTGCCCTCGCTGTCTGGTCTCTCCTCATTTTCCACCAACTGGGACATTTATATAAGACTTTCAGGAGACGTTCATGCATGACTGAGCAATGCAAGATCAACAGCGGCTCTAACTCATGCTCTCTTTAAGCTCCACGTCTGCTCTGCTGTATGTTTGCAGACAGCGGGACAGATGTGCAAGCACAGAGACGAATTACTTTCTTCATAATCACTGACTTAATGAACTTTCTTTCACCCAACAAAACATACGCTAATACAGCAACGCGCCTGTCTGTTCAGTTTTCACTCCTCGGGACAAACAAACGCAAAAAACATTCATGTTTGAGATTCAGCTACTTACCCCGAGCTCTGTGACCAGGATGTCAGTGATGCTGCCCAGAACTGTCACACAGTCAAATATGTTCCAGGCATCTTTAAAATAATTCTGTGAACAGGAAAAAAGAAGACAGATACAAAAAGAGGAGAGAGGGAGAGAAGGGTGAGATGGACACAGAGAAGGAGGAATAAAATGGAAAGACAGTGAAGAAGGTAAAATGAGAGGTGAAGAAAGAAAGAGTCAGACAAAAGTGCAATACGAGTTCTTTTCTGTTGAATTGTATTTAATTATTTTGAGTATTTGTTATGCTCTTGCTGTTGTTTATGTTCTTCTGTGTTTGATTTTGCTTTGTTCTTGTTTTTGCTGTTTGTCAAAGCACTTTGTAAACCTGTGTTTTTAAAAGGTGCTATATAAATAAAGTTATTATTATTATTATTATTATAAAAGAGAAAGAAGGAGGAAGTCAGTGTCGGACAGGATCAGGGAAGAAATGAGATAAGACAAATGGACCGTCGGTGACGCCATGTTGGACTTGTGCCAGGAGACGAGCTCAGGACAACTTGTACTGCATCAGAACAGAGCGGCCATCAAATATCACACACTGTACGTCCCTGTCATCGAAAAAAAAGCAAACCAACGGACAGAGAGGCAAAAATCAAACCCTACCACTACTCTGCTCTCCTACATGTCATGAACTGATTGCACATCCGCGTTCATATAGGGAGAAACATGAGGACAGATTTTGAACAATTTTGGCTTTTAAAGTTGACTGGACGATGAGCGATGTCTGCTTTGCTTTGCTCTCCTACATATATCGCCTGCAGCCAAAGTGTGCATTAGACAAGTGGAGTTGAAGGGGGGGGTTAGAGCGAGAGAGGCGGCTTTCGAAAATAAACCACCTTGACAATCTGAGGCCTGCTGCTATTTGTGTGTATGATCATGCAGAAATCAAATCCTATCCTGCTTAATCTCCACCCTCTCTATGTAATCTTTGTGTCTGACTTTTCTGCCTCTCTGTCACTCTCCCTCGTTTGTCTCATCACTGCATGACTCCTTCCTTTATCCCCGCCCAGCATTCATCACTAAACTCTCTCTACTATCCTTTCCCCCCCACCCACCCGTCTGCTTCTCTACCAATCCTCTGCTGCTCATTATTTCCTCGTTATTTAGTCTTAGACGGCAACGGGGCGCTGGTGGTGCAGTGGAGCAGTGGTTAGTGCGCGCGCGCCCCATGTATGGAGGTTGTAGTCCTCAAAGCGGGCGGCCCAGGTTCAAATCCAGCCTGTGGCTCCTTTCCTGCATGTCATTCCCTACTCTCTCTATCTCTCCCTGATTTCCTACGCTATCCATTGTCCTATCTCACCATTAAAGGCTTTCTATGCGATTTTTTGATCCAGCAGATGTCGCCCTTGAGCACCAGCATGAAACCAAAACAACTTACTGACAATTAACAAATTAAAAACATCCGGAATCCAAACTAACTACATAAAAACAGTAAGATAAGAAACTGTAATTTAACACCCACAGAACCTCCTGCACATGTAAGGAGTGTTGTGTTAGCATGCTTTTTTATTATGCTCGTATCTTCACACTGCATGTAAATTTACCTGAAATGAGCGTGATCTAGAAACACAGTTAAGCAGTGAGTACAGTATGTTATTCTTCTTTTCTCTAGTCCCTCAATTAAACTACTTTTATTCGTGAGTCAGCCGGCTGTCCGAGCGATGTAAACAAACTGAAGATAGGACTCGTAAAACTCTGAAAACATCACAGACAGTGGGAATCCGGTGTTACACCCATTGTAGACAGTCATGACTCACAGTTATTTTCAGAGGATAAACTTGATTTCGATTATATTATTTTTGACACTTATATATAAGTGTCAAAAATCAATGTCTCCAAATGAAATATATGACGACCGCAGTAAAGACCTCCAAGTCCTATGTTCTACATCTTAAGCCATGTCCACCCCTAAAATAGTTGGCGATATTTTAAGGGGTCAAAAAAGGTTCATCAAGCCTGTTTTGTATGTGTAGAGAGAAGGTAGAGCACCACACACACACACACACAGAAAGACTCACCAGAGCTCCAAAGGCGATGATCTTGAGTACACACTCCATGGAGAAGAGGGACGTAAACACTATGTTCAGGTTGGCTAACACAGCTTCATAGGTAACAGAAGCTCCGTCATACTATACACACACACACACACACACACACACACACACACACACACACACACACACACACACACACACACACACACACACACACACACACACACACACACACACACACAGATAGCGCACACATTCATAACAACAAAACCAGTGTACAAACACAGGACAGTGAAGATTTGTGTGTGCGTTAATGTAGACACACATACGGACACACACACACACACACACACACACACACACACACACACACACACACACACACACACAGAACGCGAGGGACAGAAAAGGGGGAGGAGATTGAAGACGTATAAAGACACACACAGTTGAACACACCCGGAGGAGAGTCACACATGTTCATTAAAATGTTTTTTTCACAACAGGAAATATTTGACAAAGCAACAAGTTCAGTTCACAGTAATGAGGTCAAGTTCTACCTTCATCATCAGTACGACGGTGTTGAGCGCGATCATCGCCATGATAGTATACTCAAATGGCGGCGACACCACAAACTCCCACATCTTGTACTGGAAGCTCAGCTTGTTCTGAGGCATGTGGCGCGTCAGAGGCCGGGCGTTGATGGCGAAGTCTATACAGGCTCTCTGCAGAGAACAACAAAAAAAAAAATTTTCATTCTCGTCAATCCATCTATCTATCCTCCTTTTCAGCTGCAGCCGCTCCGTTTATCCTCCCTCACCTCGTTCTTCTCCAAACTGTACTCCTCCATCATCTTGTCCCCTTGCTCCTGGAAGGTGATGATGATGAGAGCCACGAATATGTTGACGAAGAAGAAGGGGAAGACCACGAAGTACACCACGTAAAAGATGGACATCTCCATCCGGTACCCCGGGCTCGGGCCCTGGTTCTCATAGGTCGCATCCACCGAATGCTTCAGCACCCTGGGGAGGGAGGAGACAAGGGGCGGGACAGGGGGGCGTGTTACAGGCCGCCATGAACCATCAACAACTTCAAATCTTTGCTTAAAGGTTTTATATGCGATTTTTAACACTTAAATATAATATAAATCAAGTATATCCTCTGAAAACAACTCTGAGTCATGACTGTCTACAATGGGTGTAACACCCGAGTCCCACTGTCTGTGATGCTTTCAGAGTTTTCAGAGTCCTATCTTGACTTTGTTTACATCACCGGGACGGCCGGTCGACTCATCCCCTCGCGTATAAAAGTAGTTTAATTGAGGGACTAGAGAAAAGAAGAATAACATACTGTACTCACTGCTTAACTGTGTTTCTAGATCACGCTCATTTCAGGTAAATTTACATGCAGTGTGAAGATACGAGCATAATAAAGATCGCTAGCATTAGCATGCTAACACAACAATGCAGCGCGAGTTGTTTTGGTTTCATGCTGGTGCTCAAGGGCGACATCTGCTGGATCAAAAAAATCGCATATAAAGCCTTTAAAAGACACCTATTTGCTCTGGCTTCTAAAACAATTTGAGCTTGACATTTTGAAATTGTATTCATGCTCCTATTTACTGTGTTTTTATTGTGCTTCATTCTACATGTTATTTTAGTTGTTTTTCTATTGTGTTTTTTTACGCTTGTACAGCACTTTGGTCAATCAAGGTTGTTTTAAATGTGCTATAGAAATAAAGATTGATTGATTGATGTGTGCTGCGTGTGAATGAGTGTGTTCACGGGGGACTCACTGCGGCCACCCCTCTCCGGTAGACACGGTGAAGAGGGTGAGAAGGGCCCAAGCCACGTTGTCGTAGTGGAAATCGTACTTCTTCCACTCCCGCTTCAGCGCCTTCACTTCGTTATCACGCTCGAATTCCAGATACTCGCCCCTGGAACACAAACATCACACGAACGGCTTCATGAGGAAAAGGGGGAGAGTTGTCATCAGCATGAACAAAGTAGTGAACCCCCCTTCTACATTTTCCATTTTATTCATGGTACAAAATACTTTTTTAATTAATTTTGATGGGGCAGTATGTCATTAATTCTTTAACATATATATCTTCACAGAAAAATGGCCATTGACAAACAGTTATCGTATTTATCATGAAAGAAGCTAACACTGCTAACATGGCTAAACATGTTTACATGGCACCGCATATTTCTGTGTGTCTGAGTTAAAAACTGAAGATGCCATGAAAGAAGAAAAGAGAAGCGATGAAGCAAGCTTTATACACACAGACCTCGATATAAATAAGATAACCAGGACACCTTCAGGGTAAAAAAAAAAGAAGAAAAGCTGGGTGTTTCCTGACCTGCAATCGCGCTCAAACTCTTTGGACTCATCAGTGCAGTAAAAGAAGCGGCCCTTGAACAGCTGCACGGCCACCACGGCAAAGATGAACATGAAGAGTAAGTAGACGATCAGGATGTTGAGCACATTCTTTAGGGAATTCACCACGCAGTCAAACACAGCCTGAGGAGCGAGGAGGACAACAACAGAGGGAGACGTTGGTTATTCTACGACAGAAATACACTGGATCCAATCTGTGTGTCCGGTGGCATGACAAGACGTTTGAAAATAAACCTGCAGTGCGTCCAGATAAACACTGAACCATGTGAGCTTTGCTTGTAATTTACTGCATTGACACACCTTGAGTTTTGGAAGACGTTTGATGGTCTTCAGAGGCCGTAACACTCTCAGTACTCGCAGAGACTTGATCGTGCTGATGTCTTTTCCTTTACTGCTCCCCCTGCATGTGGACACACACACAACGACACACACAAACAGACACACACACAGTCAGATAGAGTCAGCAGGTTTCGGGGAGATATGACAGGCTCAGTCTGCTCGATCCCAAAAGAAAAGAAAAAAAACGGTGAGCAGCCGTTTCTTGATGGTTGTTGTGTCCGAGTTAACTCAAGATGAGTAACTTCGTCTGGGTTAAATACAGAAAAACACATGCAGCATTGCTATCGTAGTATACTTTAGCCTTTTTTTTCTAAGTGTGAGGTTAGCATTGTTAGCTGCATGCTAAAGTAAGGTGGTACTTCACAGGAATAGCCGATGTCATTCCCGTCTGAATGCTATCTCATAAATACACTTACGTATTACTTTGCAATGTATTTCAATGCTTTAAAGAGATGTTTAAAGCCTTGGCTTGCACATGCCAAGCTAATGGTGAAATATATCCATGCTGCATTGAAACTTTGCTTTTCCATGCTGCAATATTTCTCCTTTTTAAAAGCAGCATTTTGTGTGATGGAGAACTCCATTCTACACAGAGGCATTTGCAGAGAGAGTTTAGTCTTGGTTGGCAGGGAGGAGACCTAAACAGCTCCGTGTGTCAGCAGCTGAAGCTTTGTGAGAGTGTTAAATGACCGGCTGTTAGCGAGGCAACAGCTTAGAAATGATTCCTGTTGTTTTTTAAAAGAGAACTCTTTTAATGGTGAAACATGGGTCACAATTTGGGTTCTGTCCCGGTGTGAATAAACGGGGGTAAAAGCCAAACTCTCTCCTGTTATGACTCAACCAGTTCAATTGCATCAACTCTGTAGTAAAACCTAGGGTAAGCTGGTTTCACAGCATTGTTCAAACCACATGGAAACTTGTCTTGTACGTCATGTTGGAAAAGACAAAAGGCATCTCATGACTGAAATGCGGAGCCAAACCTCCCTCGTTTAAGCAGTTTGATTCTTTGGTTTTCTAGGTGCATGTGTTGGACACGATCAGCCGACGAGTGCAAAGCCTCGACCTCGAGTGTAAAGACTAACATTAAGAAGAGTGTACAGCATATTCACACCTTGAATGTTTTTAAAGGTCGTCTTAATGATCTGGAGGCAGAAATATCTGACTGTAGATGTTTTTAGCTAACTCGTATTGCCCTTTTTGATCGCTTTGTGTTGCTGATGACTTATGATGAATGGTTCTTTTTGTGATTCCTGTATTTATGTGTTTTATGTCTGAAACCCTGTAACTGTGCTGCTGCCTGTCTTGGCCAGGACACTCTTCTAAAAGAGATTTTTAATCTCAATGAGACTTTTTCCTGGTTACATAAAGGTTAAATAATAATAATAAAAATAAATAAAGATGCAAATTTAAAAGACTGAAAGGCGCTGCACATCAACGTGTGAGTTTTGCATCGTTTATGTACTTGCAGCACGTTTCATGCTAGTGCTTTTGTTTTGTATTTTTGCAGCACATTCAGTCATTACATCTGATGTTGCACTTGGTTTTGCTTTTGCATCCTTTCTGAAT
Organism: Labrus bergylta; assembly: GCF_963930695.1. Classification (NCBI taxonomy): domain Eukaryota; kingdom Metazoa; phylum Chordata; class Actinopteri; order Labriformes; family Labridae; genus Labrus; species Labrus bergylta. The sequence continues at coordinate 17,482,191 of NC_089210.1, forward strand.
ATGCGGCATGTTTTTCTCAATGTAAGTAGTTTCAGCTGTTGCTGAGGCTTTGCACTTGTGGGCCACCGCAGTTGGACGAAAGTAAACCTTTTTTTAAATCGGTTGCAGGAAAAACTACACTACACTACCTAATGTGATTTATAGGAAACAGTATGAGTTAACTAAAAAAAGGATAGTTCCTTCATGTTCACTTAAAAAAACCTCCCAAACAGTTCACTTTACATAATAAACAAACAAATAAACGTCATAAACTTCCTATTCACTCTCTTTTCTCTGAAAGTCTAACATCTCAAGAATAAATATCAGGGTGCAGAGACAAAGGTCAAACGTCTCTCAAAGTGCTCCTCAGGGCAGAAGGCAGCTGTGTGTGTATAAGTGCTTCTGTCTTCCAGATGTTAGACCAGATGTTAGACTGCTGGTGGTAGTGTGTGTGTGTGTGTGTGTGTTTGTGTGTGTCTCGACTTCATGGAAGTTCATGTACGGGGGTGTGTGTTGCGTCTATGAACACACTCACTATGCCGATGTTATTTTTTCTTACATTGAGCTGTGATTAGTGGTGAAAAGGAAAAACAGGTATCTCTGTGTTTCCTCTGCAGCTAAACCTGAGGGTTCGGCTGTGTTTGAGTCCGAGCTGTTCCATGGTGAACAATGAACAACAGGGAAGAATAGACAAGTACAGAAGTCAACTGTGAGGACGGACGGATGAAGAAGGAAGGACACGAGTGTGATCAGAAGAAAACAGGCGCTGAGGGGTGCAGAGGGAGAAAAATGAGGAGGAGGAAGAAGAGTGAGAACTTTACCCGCCGCCGCTGTTGGTGGTGGTCCAAACGGGGATATGAGAAAAGGGGTGAGAGACAGCGAGGGAGAGAGAGAGAGAGAGAGAGAGAGAGAGAGACAAAAAAGACAAAGGGTGGGAAAAGGAAACAGAATGGGACACGGAAAAAGGAAAGGATTTCGAGGGAAAAGGCACCCATATGAGAAAGAGAGAGAAAGAGAAAGGGAAGGCCTCCTAACCAAAGATCTTGTTAAATCTAACACACATGCACATTATCGCACACTTTAAATCTGGACAAAAAGCCTGACGAGAGCAGCATGTACTTTTTTTTTTATAAAAGTAACTGATGTGTGAACTCTTCTTCAGAGATGGGGACAAACTGAGCTCAGACGAGGACTTCTCCAAATGATGTCACCATATGAACTCCTTCAATGGAAGCATGCTTCAACAACAGTAAATAAACTGTCATTTTATTTCCCTTTAAGTTAAACCTAAGTGAGCCGGTGTGTCTCTGCATCAGGAGCCCGTCTGGACTTTAAACTCTGTGCGGCTTCAGAAATGTGCAGGACACCAGCAGCCCTTCAGACCAGACTAATTGGATTAAAGGAGCGATAATCATCTCCAATGAGACTGCTGAGCCGATCTGGATTTCTGTTTGATTTCCACATATTGAATTAAGGCACAATCTAGATGTGTGGGAATCTTTTTTTTTTATGCTGGTCCCTTATGCCATTATTGTTGTTAACCTCTATTGCAGTTAAATACGATGTTTCTAGTTTAAATAACTTCATCTCTTTTAAGGTTGTATTCAAGTTAACATCATAGACTTTATGAAGAAAGGACAGCGGAATAACTTGAAATGGACTGGAATAACTTGTCCAGTCATTTTACCTCACTTTGAAAATGAACGACTGCTTATTATTATATGAGTTAAAATCTGCGAGTGAACTCCAGTGACAGATTGAGAGACACTTGAGGGTCGAGCCACAGGTCACAGAGACGTTAGAGGACACAGAGTTAGGGAGAGAAGCACACTGATATAAACATTGAGACACAAACAGACAGGTTAATGTGAAACACAAAGGCAACTTTGAAATCGAGGGGGTTTAAAAAGTGTTAAGAGGAAAAACACACAAACAAAAATGATTCAGAGAGAAACAAAGTCCCGCCGTGTAAAAGTGGCACCTCCACTAGAACCCTGGAGCACCTGTAAACATTTTATTTTCTCTCTATAGGACCAAGGAATTACTCATCTTCATTCTGGCATTTCACCTGCTGCTCTGTAAAGTGGCAGTAGGTGTTAACATTTTTTTTTTTAAATGTCAGGTGTTTCTGCGTTTTACTTTTGTCTCTATCAAGCACGTAATGGAGACATTAAACCTCCGCTGAAGACGCAGAGAAGAGAGCTCCAAATGAGAAGCTGCAGAGAAATCTTAACCTTAATTTACCATCGTATGGTGCAGCTTTTCTTATGATCATATGTGCTTCAAACTACAGCATTAAAGCAAGCCTCCAAATTTTTAAAACTAAATTCTTTTTTTTTAACATTTATTTAACCCATAGTAACTCTGCAAAGAGACTGATCTGAATGAGTTAAATAAATGCATATTTATATATATATATATTCTCCTACATGTAAAAGAAGTATCTGCCTCTCTTCCCCTTTACGTGGGGCATGTCGGCACGGGAACGTCTGCTACCTGAAAATACTAATTTCATTTATAAGTCATGAAAAAGGATCAAGCACAATCTCATATTTCTGCAGATCACGTGCATGAAGTTGTCGGAGGTTACAGAGTTATCATAATAAACGTATTGCACCCTTATGGCAATAACACATGACATTTTACGTTTCTTCATTTTATTTTCTTCCTCTACCATGCAAAAAGCATGAAAGCAGACTCACGTTTCATGCTTTGTATCCCGTTAACGGGCAAAAAAAATAAAAATAACTAAGCCCAGTTATTCAGGTTCCACTGTTCTGCATCCTCACAGTCATGCAGATTAAGAGTTTATAGTACCTGCTTGGCCGCGGAGGAGGGTGTGGAGTTTTTTTTTTTTGTGAGCCAGCTCAGGATGACCTGGACTGGGTCTTTAACTCTAGAACGCCCTGGGCACTAAAGGGTTACAGGTGCAAAGGGTGGTCCTCACCTCTCACAGGGGGGAGGGAGCGGTGGGGAGGAAGGGGGATGCTTGGATACAATTTTTTTTTTTTTTTAACGTCTTGGAGCATTGGGGGTTGGTGGAGGTGCTTAGAAATGGCAGGACTGAGTGAGAATAGTTAGACGAGAGAGAGAGAGAAGGCAGAATAAATGGCCAACTGTAGATGATTGACCATCTGTAAGCGAAGGTAGGAAACGGAGAGACAGAATGAAAGAGAGCAGAAGTCAGAGAGAGAGAGAGGAAATAAGACAGAAAGGGCCTGGATTGGGCCAGAAGCAGGAAATGCTATACTCCAAGGTGCCAGTGAGGCAGAAGATGGGCAGGAGAGAAGGAGACACAAGAAGGAGGGAGGAGAAGGAGAGGACAGAGTGAGGAGGCAGGAGGGAGGACTTACGTGAAGGCGAAGGCCACCAGAGCACCACTAACCACTATAAAGTCAAGGATGTTCCACAAGTCCCGGAAATAAGAGCCCTGGTGCAAGACCAACCCCAGATCCACCATCTGACGGAGAGAAAGGAGAACATGGTTATGAAAAGAGGAGGAATTTAAAAAGGCATGTGGCTTGAAGTGTGCAATGACAGGTTTGTGATCCTCTTTCGGGGCGAGGTTTTCTCCGTACTCCTGTAAGAGGTTGTTGATGTGTGATGCTGCACGTTGCCTTACCTTAATGAGCATCTCAAAAGTGAACACTCCCGTGAACACGTAGTCGAAATAACGCAGGACCTGCAGCAGAGGAAGAAGGGCACGATTAGAGGCTGGCAACAGGATGTATTTTACGATCACAACGGAGAGATACTAAAAAGAGTGTGTTCAGACTTTGAATTTGAATTTCTGTGGACTTTCTCACATTGTTACGAGGGGATTCAGGCCACACGGGGTCCTCAGCAGCCAGGGCGATACTGCTCATAGCAATGACCAGCAGGATGCACATCTCAAAGTAACGCAGGGTGCAGATGTAGTGACACGCCCGCCGAAACCTGTGAGCAGAAAAAGACAAATCTGCATGTGTGAGTGTGTGCACATGCCAGTGGTATAACTTTATGTAGATCTATTCTCCTTCAACCACAAAAAAAAACAAGACAAATTCTGGGTGTAGTCCTGCGTGGATTCATTTAATGTAGGTGAGTGCGTCCCCCCCCCCCCCCCCCCCCCACACTAACGGGTTGGTGGTGGACAGGATGAACATGGAGCTGAAGGGAGGCATGGGCCTGGGTCCTCCTTCTCCTCCCTTCTCATCGTCATCGTCGTCCTTATCCTCCTTCGCTGGCAGAGGCTCCGTGTTGGCATTCTTATTAACTGGATTAAAGAGGGACAGAAAAAAAGTTTTAAAAAATCCTCTGAATTTCAAAGATGAGGGTCTTATAAAGCATCCACAAAAATCAGCTCGCAAATTAATAAGCATTCATAATTTTCATAAATACCACAGAAAAAATAGCAAGTTTTGCTGTCTTCAACATTTCTCCATACTGTGAGTCAAGCATACTTTGATTGACATGTTACTAGCTCCGCCCCCCAAAACAAAGGCACATGTGACAATCACTGTAGTGCGGCTTTGTATGTTTCAGTCGTCTGAGTCAGCTTCAAAGAAAGAAGCAAGGCCATGGAAGCAAAAAATGTGCGAGTTACAAAATGCTTTGTGGTACTCGGCAGTTAGCATACATGTGCAACATTAGCTGAGATGCTTCTTTGTTCTTCTCTGTGGTGTTACCAAGTGCCATAAAATTACAGAGTTAAAACTTCCCACCACCACCTGCAAAAAAAGAGTTCAGAAATGGCCAAAACTTTTCTCCTGAAGCCGAAAAAAAGACACAGGCAGGGGCGAATTAAAACAACAATCTGCCCCTGGGTAGCGCCCCTCTGGAAATCTGAAAACTTCTGCGGAGGAGGACACCAACGGAGAGGCTAAATTAGAACGAGATCTAACCTGATTTTTTGCTTATTCAAGTACTGCCCTGGGCCCTCTACAGATCTTAGGCCACTGGTCAACATTATTTCAAAGTTTGGACTTCAATTATGAACATTTTAAGACATTTTAAACTATGTTCATAAAATACAGTATTACAAGTTAAATGTGAGTTTCCACTGGCTTGGAGAAAAGTTAAAGGAAGAAGAAATAATCTTACCCTGCAGTTTGGCATTTGTAGATGGAAATATTGGCATGTCTACAGCGGTGTAGTCGGGGTGGGGCAGCCTGATGACGCTGTTGGCACGGTGATGCGCGATGCTGCCGTAGCTGTCTAAAGTGACCAAACTGCCATGAGTGGCGCTGTTAGCGAGGTGGAGGGCCGACCCAAAGCCTGCAGGGGCCGCGGTGTGGTTGGGGACAGGAGGGTAACCTTCACCGGGCGGGGTCGAGCCGGAGACCAGCTTGGTGTTCATGAGGTTGTCCATGTCCTCGCTGTACTGGCTGTCCTGCCGGGTGAGGCTCTTTTGGATGGGTCGAGTGGTTGAGAGGTTAGGAACACTGCAGTCCCTGAAAAACAGAAGAAGAGAGTAAAGTGATCGGATGAAATCAAAATGGAATTTGTGCAGCCTCATGAGGATGAGCCTCATTCCATAAACTCACTTCCTCCTGTGTGAGCACATCCTCTTCCCCTCGCCCTCTGTTTGGTTGCCATGGCGGCTTCTTCTTGTCCTCCTCTCGCCGCCGTCTCCAGCTGCCTCCTGCTCTCCTCCTTCTCCACCTCCATCCACCCCTCGGCTCTTATGCCTCCCCGTTCTCGCGGCTCCTCCTGCGCCCTCCTCGCCTTCCTCTGCACTTTTTCGATGTGACCTGGGCTTCCTGTGTTCCGACTGCCCTCCTCCTCCTCTGTTGCCGCTCCGGGTGTGGTGATGGCGCTTGGCTGGCCTCTCCTCCGATCCCGGCCCGGGGATCACCGTAGCGTCCAGCCGGACATGAGAGGAGTGATGGTGGTGCTCTCCTTTGCGGCTCCGCCTGCTCTCTGTGGACTCACCACGCTCCATCGGAGGCCTGGCTGGACACGAGCCTCCTCCGCCGCCCCCGACTACTTGGCCGCCGTGTTCCTGGAGGCGCGTTTGTCTCTGGAGCTCGTCGGCGGGATGCTGCTGGCTGTAGAGGTCAGAACTGTTCGCTGTCGTCTTGTTAGTGTTGTTGTTGCGGTTCTCATGTGGGTCGACGACTAAAGGTCGATCAAGGTGGGTTTTCATGTCCGGACGGACTTGACGTGCAAAGTTCACCTGCAAGGAGAGGATAGAGAGGAGGAGAAGAGAGCAGGATGAAGATTGGTAAGAGACAAAAGAAGGAGTTAAAAATTACAATTTAAGGGTTCCTAGCCGAGCAAAAATGGGCTCTTTTTTTTACAACTTTAGATTTAGCCTTATAAACTTTTTCCAGCCAGTAAAAAAGTAACTTCCAATTAATCAAAAAAATAAAAAATAAAAAAATAAATCATCATCATCATCTCTGCCATCACTTGTGTACACTGATAGCACAAGTCTAGTGGCCTTTGTTGCCTTGTCCTTTACATTGTTTTGCTCCTCCCTCCCTAGTCTTGCCTTCCAGCGGTCGTCGGTGTCCAGCTCGTTGTACAGCGCCTCGCGGCTCGACACCAGAGTCTGCCTCCTCAGCTCCTTGGTGCGTTGCTCCCACACGGACTTATTGATCCCCTTATTGTTGTTCTTCTGCTGCTCCTTACTGCAAAGTGAAGCAGGGTGGAGAGAGACAGGACAGGATGATGGCATTAAAAGACACGCTTAGAGACATGTTTCGCTTTGCAGTGAGTAACACAGAGAGCCATGAGAATGATGTGAAAACCAACACCAAAAAGTATAAAGTACATAAAAATAGCCAGGACATAAAGACACACTGGGGGGGCCACAGACATCAAACGGGTCAATTGGCTGGACCTAAAGAACAAGGCAGCTCCACTAAACAAGGTTGTGGGTGTCTCCACGGCTTGCCAAAGCACCGGGCAGGGCAGCCCTACTTTGGTAAACCATGAGGAGACACAGACTAGAGGATACCAATGAGGCAAGTCAGAATTTGTTGTGATAACCTACTTTTAATCTTAACTTCCCAAACTGAAATATACCATCTACCTTAAAGGCTTTATATGCGATTTTTTGATCCAGCAGATGTCGCCCTTGAGCACCAGCATGAAACCAAAACAACTTGCGCTGCATTGTTGTGTTAGCATGCTAATGCTAGCGATCTTTATTATGCTCGTATCGTCACACTGCATGTAAATTTACCTGAAATGAGCGTGATCTAGAAACACAGTTAAGCAGTGAGTACAGTATGTTATTCTTCTTTTCTCTAGTCCCTCAATTAAACAACTTTAATACGCGAGGGGAGGAGTCAGCCGGCCGTCCCGGCGATGTAAACAAACTGAAGATAGGACTCGGAAAACTCTGAAAACATCACAGACAGTGGGACTCGGGTGTTACACCCATTGTAGACAGTCATGACTCACAGAGTTATTTTCAGAGGATATATTTGATTTCTATTATATTTAAGTGTGAAAAATCACATATGAAACCTTTAAGAAGATACACAGTGTGTGGGAGTTTTTGATGAATTCATTAGCCTCCTAAGCATCTATCTTATGAAATAAAGGTCTAAAGTATTTCTCTCTTTCAAACTTAAGAATAAGAAGTTCAATGAGCAGGTGTAAAGTAGGAGAAAAAGCCAAAATAGCTCTACTAAATCCAAACAAAACTTCATTGAATTGATGTTAAAGTTGCCTTGATCCAATAAATATGTTATCACTAAGCTAGATTTTTGCTGCTTTGTAAAAAAACAAAAACAAAATGCATTCAGTCAAATCTTCAACCAGTAATCCCCTAACTCCCTTCTCTGTAAAGGCCAGTGTTCAACCAACAGCCGTACTGCGAGGTGCAGGCAACAGAAAAAACAACTTGTTCAAAATAAGCCAACACAAAAGAAGAGAAGCCAGGTATGTTGTTAATCAGAAAAGAAAGGAAAAAAGGGACAAGGAGAAGGAGGCTGCTCTAAAAACACGGAAGAAAGCAAGGGAATGGTTGAAAGTCAATAAACAGAAGGGAATCAGAAATGAATAAACAAATAAATAAATACCAGTCCAGAAAGGGGTCGGTAGCGTTGTGACACTCACTGTGTACTTTGTTGCTGAGGAGGGAAACAGCTGGTGAGTGAGATGGCACGAAAGAACAGAAGGAGGATTTCATTCCAAAATGGGCCAAAAAAAAAATTCTGCTAGCTATCCCTCGAAAAAAAAAAAACGCTCACAAATCAAATTAAAAAAGCGATGGTCTTTTGAAACCACTGAAGTTACAAAAAATATAAATCGTGAAACGGAAAAAAAAAAAACAGAAGGAACGTCAAAATTTTTGTTCAGCATTTTGGAATGCAACCCTTTACACAAACAGGAAACACACAGACACACCCGTTCTCTCACCCGGTCACATATGCAGAAACATCGTATCTGTAAAAATCTGAAACAATCGCAGATTCTTCTCCTCTCAGCGCAGTCTCACATATTTCATCTTTCTTGCATCAGTCACTTCACTTTCCCCCCTGCATGACCAGCGCTGGTCCATCCTGATCACCCCTTTCATCTTTAACAATATCTCTCTCATGTCATTTGGTCTTCTTCTGTACCAAACCTTTAATCAAAGATTGAACTTGAAATGTTCTCGCTATCGTTTCACCTTCAATGAGTCTCCAGTTCTACAAAGTCTCCTCTTCTGTCCCTACTTCCCCCCTAGTGTTTTTTTTAAACTTCATCTTTACGTTCTATAGAAAATTCCTCCTCTTTTATATTCCTCTGGCAATGACATGTAACACAACAAAAAGCATTTCCTCACTGTGAAAACTGTCCTGTGTGTGAACCTGACCTAACCTAACTAAAAATATGATTTATTCATACTGAAAGACTACTCCGATGAGGATAAACACCTAAAAGTTGACCTAAAGTCATAGGGAAAGCTAACTCAGATGAGGTTAAAACTTATGGATTTTTAAGTGCTCTGCATATGTGTCGTCATTTTAAGAGATTTAGTGATCGTTCAACAGACTTGCATGGGTTTTATGCAGGTTTTTATGGCACTCTCCGTCCTAAAACAACCACAGCATATCTTCTCAAGAGATTCTTCATGCTCCACTGATGTCCCAAAATTTAAAATCCCTGCTTGGAAATCTCCACTGGAAGTTTTTTCCATATTTCTGCTACAGGAAGGAGGGCTCACACTGATACAGTTACTGATACAGAATGCAACGCACACTGCAGGCACACATCACTACAGTGTGTAAAAAAAATAAAAATAACTTGTATTTCTTTCAAACATCCTTGGTAATACATCAAGGTTCTGGTTTAGTATGCAACATTAGCTTTAAGCTACATGAACACACACGGGCCTGATTCACTAAGACTGGATTGTGCCCACTAATTGTGCATCATTTGCTCCCGCCATCTGCTCATTCTTAAGGTCTAATTCACAAGGCAAATACTGCCGATGATATTAAGGCAAAAACAGACCCAAAAAGTTTAAAAATGTACGCATGGATAATCAGCGCTGGTGTTTGTGGATCAGTTACTTTTTGCAGTGAGATTTTGCACAGAAAAAAGAGAATTTTCCTTTAAATGACTTCATATTGGCTCATTTAAATACATGCAAACAACACTGGCGCACTGAGACACTGTTTGCTCTTTAGCGCCGGTATGGGTGTGTTTAACCCTTTGTGGGGTTTTGTGAATTAGATGTCTTTTTGATTCGTTTGCAAAGGTTTAGCTGGTGGAAAAGCTGTGCAGTCCATGGTGAATCAGGCCTTTGGTCTTCTCTCTATCTATCTATCTCTCTCTTTCACACACACACACACACACACACACACACACACACACGCACGCGCACACACACACACACACACACACACACACACACACACACACACACACACACACACACACACACACACACACACACACACGCACACACACACACACAGAGACACACACAGATACATGTGCATTGTTTAATGATACATAATTAATATTATTGGGTTCCTGAAGAAAGTTCACAAGTTAACTGAGACACGGAAACGAATGCTCACAGACCAGTGAAGTACAGAACACACAACATATTCAGTAACAACAAACAGATTCACAAAACCATGAGCTTGCTAGGAGCTCTGACACTTCTGTGTGTGTGTGTGTGTGTGTGTGTGTGTGTGTCCGTAATAATATGTGTGTGATATGAAGTGGACAGAGGCTGATGTATCAAAGCGCTAAAGGTCAGACCTGTGTGTTGTGTGTGTGGTGTTTCTGAGCACACTCTGGCACCCTGCTGTGCCTTTTTAGGGACAGACCACAGCGAGGTATGCATGTGTGTGTGTGTGTGTGTGTGTGTGTGTGTGTGTGTGTGTGTGTGTGTGTGTGTGTCTGTGTGGAGAGTGTGTGAACTTTAGCAGGAGTGAAAGGATCAACCCCTGTGTGTATACAGAGAGAAGAGATCAAAGACTCGGACTCTCCTGACCGGAGGAGGGCTCGCCCAGATCAATCCAACACCGGCTTGTGTGTGTGTGTGTGTGTGTGTGTGTGTGTGTGTGTGTGTGTGTGTGTGTGTTTAAATATACACAGTAGAATAGGACAAAGATACATCAGAATAGTACAAAAGTTAAGCTTGAGCTATGAATGTAAACACTGGATGAACTCCTTTCCATGCAGTTAAATATTATTTATAAAATGATGAAGCATATGAGTTGTGAAACTAAATGTTTGTATATAACCTCTGTTATGAGAATTGACCCTTTGTCAAGCCCCGCCCTCCTTGGTTACTGTTACTAGGTTAGACAAAAACACCATCACCGGGCTCCGCCCCCTTTTGAAACAATTCCGTCGAGATTTGACAGATTTTAATTTATCTAACTGGACAGCCCAACAACGGTTTCTATGGGAGGGAGCTCTCTGACTGGTGAATCAACAAAGGGTCAATTGAGTGAAGACACATGGCGCTGATACTTACGCCTCTGTTCCACCTCACGTTCAAACACATGTCAACGTGTAACATATGGCGGCGGAATAGCGGGGGGGAAGGTGTTATGCCCCTGATTCGCTATTGGAGGTAGTAACAGAGGCCGAATGGGGGGATGACTGTGCCATGTGCAATGTCGGAGCTGGTGAGGTGGAACAGCGCTGTGTGTGTGTGTGTGCACGTCTGAGTGTGTGTGTGTGTGAAGCTGCCACCGTGTGCCTCTAGTTTCTCTCGCGCTTCTTGGGCTTTCACAAAATGGGACATCAACATTACTCTATTACAGATGCAATTTGTAAGGAGAAGGGCGTAATGAAGTTGAAACTTCGTTAAGGTCTTGTTGAGGAATCACAATCTGTAAAGGGCTCGGGATGTTTTTTACCTTCCGGATTTCCTCATACAGCCTTCCCATATCTAAAGTATTCTGGTTCCAATTAAACATCCTTACTTGAATTTATATTTCATTTTCTTTTGACTCAATGTTATTTATCTTAAAATACTTTTCCTTTTAGGTTTTTCCTACAGCGTATCGTTTATCTATTATCGTTTTAAAACATGATGATTCTACAACCTCTGTTGTTTTGAAGAATTTGAAACATTTGGTCAGAATTTGCAGCAGTGACAAAACAGTTCAGGCCAGTGTGGTACCAAACTAAAGCAGCGTGCTTTAGGTTTGTATCAACCTGTGTCAGGACACTTTGCCTTCTCCAAGCGGCTGAATGAGCGTCTTCAGAGATTTGTGCCAAGTTTGTTAAAATGGTGTGGAAATGTTTTGAAATGGGTATGAAATGAAATGAAAGTGCAGATACTCACGCTGCAATGGAGAGGTTTGCAGCGGACAGCGGGCTGACTTCGGCCCCCTCCTTGGCCTTCTGCAGGGCGATCTTCTGACTGGCAGCCTCCTCTTCCTCCTGTTCGTCCTGCCGACCGACAGAGAGAAGGAGAAGGAAGGAAATCAAAAAACAATGAATGAGCGAGACGGGAAAGATGCAAATGAGGGTAAAGTGAAGATAAGAAAAAAAATCCTCCCTAAGAAGCATAACTCTTTTTGAGAATTTAGACAAGAAATTGGACTGAGATTTTGAGTTAAAAATGGACTGTACTGTACCTTGGTCAGCTCCTGTGCATTAGCCAAATTGTCCACAGCGATGGCCAAGAACACATTCAGCAGAGTGTCTGAACACGGAGTTAAAGGAGATCCAGCATGTAGGAGCTGTAAAAGTCTAATGAGTTGGCTAGAACACTTGGTTAACTTTAATTCTTGGAAGATTGAAATGTTGGAGGGATGACAAAACAACCAAGGTCATTCAAATATGAGCCATAACTCAGATAAACTAACAGTATCGGTATCTAACATCTACATTTAAAGGAGCAATAAATATCTCTGACACCTAGTGTTTAAAATGGGTACTGCAGAGAGCTGTCTCCCCCCGCCCCCTCCTCTCTAGAGTCGATGCTCATGCAGGTCACCATGTGGTGAACACTGAAGCTTCAGTGTTTATCCAGCTCTGCATGGGTCTGTAAACCTTTCTGTGTTCTAACCTCTCTCCATTTTTCAAAAGCATCTCCAATATTGATCCTAGTTTGAGCACGTTTCTGCTCATGGAGCTTATTAGAAACATGCAGAGGCTTTTTAGGTCGGGTACAATCACTTCTATCTGAACCAGTTCTCTTGCCCGCTTCCATCGCTGCAACACCTGTTGACCTGATAACTGCTCTCATATCTGGCAAACCGAGGGGCGTCCAAAACGGCCGTGTGGGGGGTAGCCTTAAAGGGCCCATATTATGCTTTTTCTGGTTTTATATGCTCTTCAGTGTGTTTTCCAAGTGTCCTGTGCATGTTTAGGCACATCTATTTGAAAAAATTCAAAGTCTGCGGTAACGCGGCTTCTCCTATGTCCTACTGTTAGCTGTAGCATTAGCTGCATGTAACACTCGGTTCTAGCCCCCCTCAAAAAAAATTGTCAGTGTGATGTCTTGTCAGTGTGATATCACTGATCTAAGCCCATTAGCTCGTTGTGGCAAGCCCTGCAGCTCATGTTGTATGCCCGTTAACTTCTGTGGCACGCCCACGATGTGCCGTAGCCTGCGGTAGCACAGTAGTGCTAAGGTGCTAATGTTTTTGCTCCCCGGCCCTCGGAGCCAGAGTGGCTGAGCGACTGACCAATTACAGCACAGCAAACAGGCCGACCAATCAGATCAGACTTGGCACACGTGGGGACTCTGAACATGGGCACTTCAGAGCCTTAGAGAGAGAGTCAGAAGCGAGCCGGTGCATGGAGCAGCAGTACATGAAAACAGACACTTTTTTCGAACTTTAGCTCTTGTGAACGTACTTTAGTAGTTACATAGATTAAATATACGAACCCCAAAAAGGGCATAATATGACCTCTTTAAAAGCGCCTACCTTCTCTGGTCCAAACAAATCCAGAGCATTCAGGACCAGAATCTAAAGTTAGAAGGAGGGTTCTTCATCATTTCACTCACAACACATCTTTACATGTTGCTCCTTTAAACTTCCTGCAAAAGTCTTCATTTTAAGTATTTGTGTGAATGTTTTGTGTATTGCGTTTCAGTTGCCAAGGGATACAGTTGCCGAAGAGTGTGAGTACGATGAAGAAGACAGAGAAGGCCATGCCCTTGTTGACTCCGCCCTGAGATTCGATGCCGTCGTACATCACCATGTTCCAGTCCTCACCTGTCAGGATCTAACAAACACACATTAAAGTGTTCAGACGAGGTCAAACTCTACTCCAGGACATGTAGGGATTTGATGATGTTTGTACATAGAGGATACAAATAAACACACTAAAGGCTTTGGTCAAACACACACACACCTGAAACATGGTGAGCCTTAACAAGATAACATGTTTGACTAATGACATTTAAGAATTCAAAAGGACATGTTTTATCACTTCCTCATGTGCAAATCCTCTTTAGTCTTTTAATCGGTGACTCCTAATCCAGCACTCCTCTTCTTCTCCCAGAATCTCGCCCTCCCCCCCTCCACCAGTCTCCCTCCCTCCCTCTTTACATCGTGTCCTTTGCTCACCTGGAACACTGTCATTATTGCTGCCGGGAAGGTATCAAAGTTGGTCGGAGGAGTGCCTTTTAAAAAATTAAACCTGGCAGGGGGAAACAAATCGAATGAGAGAGGCAGACAGGGAAAAAAAGAGAAGAGAGAAAATCATTACTTAAAAAAAAAAAAATGACAAAAAAAAAAAAAATGACTTAGCCAAGCGGGCAATTAACAGAAACCAATCTCTTTGTGGAAAATCAAATGAGGACTATTAGAAAGGAAAGGAGAGAGAGCGGTAAAGGAACACTGACTGTCCTCCGAAGAGCTGCATGCCCAACAGGGCAAAGACGACGATGAAGAGGAAGAGCAGGAAGAGCAAGCTGATGATGGACTTCATGGAGTTGAGCAGAGAGACGACGAGGTTACGCAAAGATGCCCAGTACCTGATAGAAGAAGACACAAAGTGTGTTTTAAATAACGTCTCTTTAACGACTCAAGAGAAATAATACGAGACGTCGCAAACAGAAGACTCACTTTGTCACTTTGAAGATCCTCAATAACCTGAGAGCTCTGAGCACACTGATGCCAAACGATGTGCCCGGCTGGATGATGGACCACAGCACCTCAAATATACTCCCACATATCACCTACAACACACAAAAAGCACGTGCATGCATCAGTTTCCATTTTGGCAGATATCTTCATTATTAGTCTCTAGATAAAAAAATGCTTATTAGTTGAATTCACGATTAGTCATTTTTACTCTTTAGAGTTTTAGACATCGATGACATCTCAAAACTTTTAGTCACATTTTAGTCAATATATTACTGCACCATCAACACTAGTCCTTTAACTTCAAAGAGATGAAACTACGATAAACTATAAATAATGAAGTAAATTCACATTTTTTACTTCTACCCCTGGTTTACATTTTAGCACAGAAGAGCTGCAGATTTAACCTATCAAACTCCTTTTTATACTTTCTTACAAAGAGCCTTGGCCTTCTACGGTTACTAATAATGTGATATCATGCACGCTAACGTTAGCTCGTTAATGCTCGTCAACGCGTCAGCTGGTGCAGACACACTTGCCTCACTCTTTCCTGTATTTTAACAAACAGAATAGATGCACAGTGGGGGGAAATAAAGTGAATTCTGGATGTCCGACAGTGCAGCATTGTTAGCAAAAAGAAAGTGGGCCTATGTGTTTTTATTATCAAATATGTATTTTTAGCACGTTGTCTTTTTGTCGTCGTTGTTAAAAAAAGATAGTTGGTGAACATTTCCCGTCATATTTTTTGTCAACTAAATTAACGCTGACATGCATTTGGTTATTTTTTATGATGAGCAAACAATTCAGCAAAGGAAGGCAAGTTTTTTTTTTGCATGTGCGTGAATTCTGACACTATGCTACAGTATGTCACGTGTGTGTGCACAGGTGTGAGCTGTATTTTTGCACTTGTTGAGATTTCTCTTGCATGTGTGTGGAGAGTGTCTCTGAGTGCTGCTGTGGGACTCACAATGCAGTCGAAGCAGTTGAAGGAGGAGTTGAGGTAGGCCTGCTTGCCCAGGCCGTACATCTTCACCATCATCTCCGTCAAGAATATCCCCAGGAAGATGAACTCAGCAAAATCTACATTGAGGGAGGAAGACGAGGACAGAGGAGGAGGATAAGCTCAAAAAGTGAGAGAAGACCCATCAATCACCTGCAAAGTATCCACCCACCCATCCATTCATCCATCCCCCCACCCACCTATCCATCAATCCCTCCTGAATGTCTGTAAAGCGAGGCAGTGCTTTATTAATGCACATCTGTAAGTGTGCTTCTAAAAAAAGAAAACAGTTCTTTGTAGTTTGAATTAAAGGTGTAATTTAAAACAAGCAGAGACATGTTTTCACTCATCCTCAGGACTCGCTGTGTTGCTTTGTTGCCATGGTTACACCATTTCAATAAAGGATAAAATAGTAATCCAACATTTTTTTCTTATTTAATTTCACTTCATCCCATATGTGAGTGTCTGTAAACAAAACACACAACAAAGCAGAGACTCTGTTTAAAGACGACACTGCATGTTTATCTGTGCTGCTGTAAAATAGTTGGGTCAGCTCTTTTCGTGGATTTAGTCACATTTACTTAAGAATTTGCTCACCCACTCCCTCCCAGTAATCTGCGATGAGAGTATTTGTGCATTCGTGGAGGTAATCCGCACACGTTCGCTCTAAATAGGCCTGTTTCTCTCTCTCTCCTCCTCCTACTCACATAGAAAATCTGAAAGTGGATCCGGCTGGTCGTAGTGCACCGACGCCACACACATCGTGTTGAGTCCCACCAAACACAGCACGGTCCAGTAGAAGGCCTGGGACTTCACCACGTGCCGGATTAAGAAGCGGAGCCGCCGCTCCCTCCGCTTGAAGGTCGATCCTTCCAGCTTGGAGCTCTTCAGGCTGGCACGAGCGAACGGCGAGCCTGGAGACACATTGTGCATTATTATCATTACAAACAGAATGTCACTGGATTGGCACAGTAATGTTCAACGTTCTGTTCGTCCTCAGCTTCATGATCAATGCAACTAAGATCAGTCAAATCAAAATGATGCACTTCAGCAGCATCGTGACAAACAGATGCATAAATAATCACGCGTACAGTCAGTAACATGGCAAGTCAAGTGTGGGGGATAAACGGATTAGCTGGTACATTTACTGAAGAATAAATATCTCAGCCTGCTTTCAGGTAACTGTGACACTCTGATACAGCTGGCACAGGACCACACTTACCCACACCACAAGTTACTCTCTTGTGCTTTTTTGTAATTCTCATAACAAATGAAGGCCAAGGCGATTATTTAATATACTGACTGATTGATTATCTTTAAAGGGATACTTCACCCGCTGAAACATGAATCTGTATTGACATTGGGTCATATATGTAGTAGAAATTTGAAATACATTTTAAAGTGGGTGCCTTCTTGGCCGAGAAAAGGCAGATAGTGTCTTTTTGGCTCATGTGGATGAAAGACACCAAATCCCACAATGCACAGCACCGCAGGCCACTCCCACTAAGGTCTGGATTTTTAAATGCCACATCAACATGGCTGGTTTAAGCTAGTTATCGCTCATGACTGACGCCGTCACTCACAGCTGTAGGGCAATGAGAAGACACGGAGACCGCTTGGAACACCGAGGCTCAAAAGTAGCCGAAAGGTAAATGAGATTTGAGGCGGAGTCGTGATCTTAATTTGAAGAGAATGGTCATCAAACATTTGTCATGCATCAAAGGAATACGATGTCTCAGGTTGTTATTAGGTCATAAGGGCAGGTGAGACCAAAGACAGGGAGGAAGTAAGCGGGGTCGAGGACAGTAACACGAGGAGAGAAGGAGAGCAGCAGAGGACACAGAAGGGAAGGAGAGGAGGGTCAGGTAATGCTGATCTGCACGATTAGATATCATCTGTATGTTCCTGTGACTCGCCTTTGTGTGTGTGTGTGTGTGTGTGTGTGTGTGTGTGTGTGTGTGCGCGCAGGTCTCTTACCGACTGCCAGGTCTCCCTCTCCTTCCTCGGGGTTCAGAAGCTCTGCTTTGCTCTTGTGGTTCTTCGTGGCTCTCCTGCGGGAGCCTGAGATGAAATAATGCAAAAGTTAAGTCTTTAACAAAACAACCCTCACATGCTCGACGTGTAAATCGTTTTAGGATTAAATTATATACCGTCGTAATCGTTCTCATTGTCATCATCCGCCAAAATGACCTCCTCTGTAAAACACACAGGAACAACAACATGTGTGATTATTGTACACAGACTCTTAGATGTGTCTTTGATGACTTCTACAATATCTGTAAATATTTAAATCAACCATCACCAAATCATTTTCCTTTAATTCAAACCTGCTAACAATGTCTGCGTCCTGCACCTGTGCCGCTCACTCACCCCTTCCTCCTTTGTGTGTTTTTTTTTTTTTTTGCTTCCTTGTTTTTATGTAGATTGTGTTTTCAGGGAGATCAAAGGTCTGTCCTTTCTATCTGCCCCTTTATCTGCTCCTTCCAGCATCCAGCCTCTGCATCCCTCTAATCTTCTCCTCATCTTTTTTGCCCTCAGCAGACCGACCAGAGAAAAACAGCTGATCCTCTCATCAGAAGATCGTCTTTAATCCAACACGACATAAATCAAGGCTTTAATTTAAGTCCGTCAGCTTGTTTGTGTAACCCTGAAGGAGAACTCTACCTATACTCTGGTACTCAGGGGGTTAACCAGGACCATCAGATTTAGGGATTTAAGAACAATAACTACAGGCTTGTGTACTGTGCGACGACAGAATCAAACAGATATTCATTATTTAAATAGAATTGTGTCTTTGGATTGTAAGAAGTGCTGCACAAACCAGCTTTGCAGATCCACTCCAGATATCCGTTCAGTTCCCTCTCGATCTGCTGCTGTCGCCTGAGCTTCATGAACTCGCTCCTGTTCTCCACACGCTCTCTCTCTTTGGCAAACTCCCTGCAGGGACACACACAATCACGCACACACACACACACACATTTTATTAGATACCTTTCATCTTTAGTGGGATCTTATAATCATATACAATAAACCCAAAACTTTTAATGGTTAAGAAATTAAAAACTATAAATCACACACACACACACACACACACACACACACACACACACACGTACACACACACACACACACACACACACACACACACACACACACACACACACCGCACACACGCACACACACACGCACACACACACACAAACTTACCCAGACAAAACACCCAGCACCAGGTTGAGCATGAAGAAGGAGCCGATGATGATAAGGGGGATGAAGTACATCCAGTTCCATGCACTCCCTGAGGCATCGTTGCTCTGGAAACACACACACACACACACACACACACACACACACACACACACACAGACATCAGACATCAGTAATCAATGGTTCGCTCTTCACCTCTGAATGTTTATATAATAGCATTTTAAGCTAGCAGAAACCTAATTCTAATATGAGTCCCGCCTCTGAAAAGCCAAATGGTCAATCATAAAATAGAATTTTGGGTGGCACTAGGAGTGCCCGATTAGATTTCAGGTGGGGTCCATGCCACCCATGTGGTTACGCCCCTCCGGTGTGAGCATAATGTTAAAAGTTTGCTGTTCACACACACCACATGTCCAGACAATGTGGCGGCAAAAAAAAAAAGGAGGAGATTTCAAATGTGGTCCTGGAAACATAAACAACAGCAGGGCTGGCATGGTTTTGCTTTAAGTCATCTCAATAAGTGAATGCATATCTGCCACTCTATTTAGCTGCTCAGTGCAGAGTGAATTATGTATAACGACTGCTTTCATCTCTGCCTCTGTGTCCCTGCTGTCCACACTCTCCTTCCACTTTTTTAAATCACGCTTTGTTGTCTTCTTTGTTCTTCTCAAACTCTCCTGCTTTTTTTTATTCCTTTTGTAATGTTCCTCTTTCCTATGTTCCCACCTTTCTTTTTTTATTCCTTTTGTAATGTTCCTCTTTCCTATGTTCCCACCTTTCTTTTTTTATTCCTTTTGTAACGTTCCTCTTTCCTATGTTTTATGTGTATCATTCCATCCCTCCTACCTGTCACAGATCAGCCTCCATATTGATTCCTCATATTACCCTTTCCCACCTCCAGACCCCCTTTTCTACATCCCACATCGCGCTCTATTTCCCACATCGCGCTTTGACTGTCGTCCCCACGTCTCCTCCTTCCTCCATCTTTCCTTCTTCCTCCACGTAAGCTGCCGTGCACCCAATGCACCGCAGACCCTTTTTTCTACCATTAAACTTTTATCGTTCCCCTCCCCGGCAGCTGCAAGAATAACTTGGGCTGAACAGGCCCTTTTTAAATATAGAGCAGCACCGGGAAGGAGGGACACAGGAGGAGAGATGCAGAGTGAGCGGGAAAGAGAGGAAGGGAGGGAGGAAGGGAGGAAGGGAAGGAGAGAGGGAGGGATGCAGAGAGGGGAGGAAGATGAGAGAGAGGGAAAAAAGAAGGAACAAAGAAAGAAAAAGAGCAACAAGAAGAACTGAGAGAGGAGAGGGGAAAAGGGACGACTACAGTAACACTCAAAGACCCTCATCTACCTCCGGTCTCCAAGCAACCGTTGCCACTGACAGCAGGGAACGATTCAGTCCTGAGCATGAGTAATGACACTGTGCAAGACCTGGTTCCTATTTTATGGGTGGATGCACACTATGAACAGGTGAAAATCATTAGAGTTTTTGTTCCATATTTGAGAGAAAAAAAAAGTCCTCTCAGTTGGTTTGGCTTTTTAAATAGAAACAGTGTTGACAGACGTGTTGGAGAAACACACGCTGAAGTTCAAGTGCATTAAATACATACTCATTGCTTTCTCCAGCCAGCAGTCGTGTGATAATTGTACCTGCACAAAATGGCTCCCACATTAGTCAATAACAGAAATGCTAATGTGAACCAAAGCAAAACGGGGTCAACATGAACAACAAACTAACACTGCATCATTTCCACTTCAAACTCCTCCTCTCAATCGGATAAGAAGTGATTGCTGCTGCAGCTCATCCATGACATGAATGATGGTTTTTCACGATTGGTTATTATCTTCTTCACTTGAATGATCCTATTAGAAGGCCAGATCAGGCGACAGGAGTTTTAGGGTTTGTACTGGATTTTGTTATTCCTCACTATCAGGGGAGGAATCTGGTTTGGACGCTCTGTGAGTCTCAACGTTTGGTGAAGATTATCTGTTAATGTCAGAGGCCTTTAAACTCCCGCATGGCTCACAGACTCATCCAGGACATCCTAAATATGCTGAACATGTTTGATATCCAGAACCTGGTTGTTTAAGGGGTCAAATCTGGAGAAGAAAAATCCAACTTTTTTTGCTCGCCATGATTAGGTTATCCAATCCAATAGTTTTAATCTGAACTGTTTGAACAAGTGGGGATTTAAATTCAGAGGGGTACTGCAGCACTATTCATTTCGAATTATATTCATGGTCTGCTAACAACATACTAACGGTCGGGTTAATGTGCAGAATATATATTTTGAATATGCAGTAGGCAGTATGTAGTATGTGGTTTTGTGTGCATGTTTGAGATTAGACAGAAGAATGTTTAACATGACCCTACAGACTCCGAGACCTGCAACTCTCAACTGTGTCTTTGCAATCAGAAAATGTGATTCTATGAGTTCTGATATGTTGGTTCACAGCAGACTGACTTACTTTTTACTTTGCATTAAGTTCCTAAATCCCTTCAGCGGTACCTGTTTTCTTCAAATTCTTCTTTCTCTGAACAGGCAGATTGTAATGTGTTCTTTTAAAACGTTGTAGAAAATCTGGTCCGAGCTCGGCTCAGAAGTATTTACCCAGTAGAGCAGTTCGGTCCAGCCCTCCATGGTGATACACTGGAAGACGGTGAGGATAGCAAACAGGATGTTGTCGAACTGTGTGATGCCGTAGTTTGGCCCCAGCCAGTACTGTCGACACGTGGTGCCCACCGGACACAGCCGAGCCGGGGCCTCCGTCCCACATGGGAACTCTTCTCTGATGTCACCTGGAAACAGATGATCGTTTTAAGGTATATACAACCTAACACGATCATGAAACAGCTAAATAATTTGACCTGTGTAAATCTTGAAAACATGGCGTCCATCTTGAACACTGAAAATGTTTTGTAGTTTAAATGAAATGCACTCAAACTCAACCTCCATAAAAGGAAGGGTAAAATCATACAAATATAAGCAAGGACTCTGCAGAAACTACCTTTCCCATTAACTAAAAACATGAGGGAACTCCTTCAATCAAACAAAATCAAAAAAAAATTAATTTGTTGAATGTCCTTGAATTTCTTTTTAAGTATTGCAACTTTTTAGAGTCTATCTGGACCAGAACAGGATCCGCCGTCACTGGTGCAAACAGTTAGTCCCTGAACACACCATTGGTAAACATACACACGCTTCTTTACCTGTGTGATTGTCAAAGCACGTCGTGTGAAATTTGCCCATGTAGAACTCCAGGCCGATGATGGCAAACATGAGGATGGCGAAGAAAAGAAGCAGGCCGATCTGCAGCAGCGGGATCATGGCCTTCATGATGGATTTGAGCACCACCTGTAAGCCTGGAGGACACAGCGTACTTTTAATAATAATGCTGCAGCCAGTGGAGGAGACTGTGTGCTGTATTTTAAAGATGAACTGAATCTGTTATCCCACGGTAATGTGTGATAGAAAAGTCAAACAAAGCACCTATTTCACATTTATCAAACGCAACCATCTTGGTGTAAACAACTCATGAAATGTTTTGGTTCTTTTCTTAAATGTATATATACTGGAATAGAACTTTATTTAGTTTTCAAAAAGGCAGCTGGATGACTTTTATGATGAGTAAGCATGGTGTGCCTGTTCAGCTCTGTAGTGGCGTCCGAGCTATTAATATCCCTGAAGTGGTGCTGGAACACTACTGACATTATAACATTTTTAAAAAAAAGGAGCAGAGAGAGCACAGAAGAACCACTTTTATTTCAACACTTTGGGTGCATAATGCAGAAAAAAAAAAACACAGAAGCTGCAGAAAAACTGGAACTGGAAACGCTCCACGGTGCTATTTTGATCCTGCAGCAGTATTTAAAGCTTTCTAGAGATTTCTAACAAAGACACGGTTTGGGATTTTAAAAAAAGTCGTAATTTTTTTGTGAAGAGTGATGACTTACTGGGAATACCGGACACCAGTTTGAGGGGCCTCAACACTCGCACAGCCCTGAGGGTCCGCAGATCAAAATCTGAGCCCACAGTGGACAGGATCCTAAAAGGGGAGAGAGAAACGTGCACAGAAGTGTGCACAGACAATCAATATTTCAGCTAATCAAGCTTGTAGCTGTCAATCAGCCTCTCCTTGTTTCCCTCTCTCTCCTCCGTACACACACTTTTTATTTTTTCTTCAAAAACACACACACTTAAACACAAACCAGTGCCAGGTCATTACAAGCGGGAGGGTGCGCACTGTCTGTATGTAAATCCTGTAAGAGCTGAGCTGATCGATGCAGCTGACAAGTGAAGTCGGACAGAGAGAGTGTATCAAGACGAGAAAGGGATGGGCTGAAGGGAGAGTGTTTTGTGTCGGGATGACAGAGGGACTACAAAATGAAAAAGGAGAGATGGACCAATGGGGAGGAGCGGGGGAGACAGGAGGGCCGAGAGAGAGAGAGAGAGCGAGTGGTGGCAGATTGTGAGAAGCAGAAATGCTGACTTGCTTGTTTCTGCTTATTTTCATTCTAGGTATGTTTGAAATGCTCCTCTTGAAGCTGTCACAAGACTGCAGAGTGAACGTATAGTGGTGAGTGTTGTATCACCTGCATCAACGCTCATAGTCGGAATAATCTTATTTTAATAAAAAAGTGTAAACACAGCATGTGTGTGCGAGTGTGTGTTTGAGTGTGTTCGCTCGAGAGGGTTAAGATGTTCCCTCGTCCCGCCAGACTTCCAGTCAGTCCCATCGTCTGACGCACACTGTGAATCATCCTCCCTCTCTCCGTCTTTCTCTTTCTCGCTGACACATTTCCACTCTCCTCTGTTCCACTAAGAGGCCCGGTGACACAGCAGAGCCTTAATCACAGGTTTGAAGTCAGTCGGCTTTGCTTGGAAACCTTCAGTATTGGCAGGCGGGGAGAGGTAACAGCAGCCCAGGATGTATGGGTGGAGAGTTCCTCCTCTATGGATGTATCCTGTATTACATTACCAGGAAGCCCCCCCCCCCAACTGGTGTGGCCTGGGGTCCTTGTAATGACATTGTGAAATATCAAATGCCTGATCAGTTGCTGACTTGTAACTGAGACGTTCCCTGTTTTGGTCACGAGGATATAAACTGTACTTATACAGCTAAAATATTACGGCTTTATGAGCAACTCACTGAATGTTTTATTATGACTCATGCAAAGATATATTTTTGGAAAGAAGCCTTTCGGATACATGAGTGTAAGTGACGGTCAAATTAGAGCTAGACTGAAGGAAGTTTAATGTGTCAGTATAGCAAGAGAAAATGTGAAAACACATGTTAAAGGTCATTTAGTGTCTCCATGACAACAGTTTATATTTCACCTTTTGTAAAGAGTAACATCGCCAACACTCAAAAGTACATTTTGTGAATTTTTCCTTAAATTTTGAGCGACATGGTTTTTGACGTTTCAGATTTATTCTCTTTTTTAATGAATCTTTTCCAAACCTTAGAATACACATTAGTCCTTTTCAGACTGCTTTATTTTACAAAAATGTCATAACTAAGCTCAGCCGTCATCACGTCTTTGTACATTCATATTGATTCTGCGTTGCCGTAAATATTGTTGTCCCAGTGTGTGAGCGTCACGTCGCGTTTCAGCGTTGTGGAAGCTCCACATAGAGGCTAACATACTGTACAACGTCATTATTTCAGCTAAGTCATTTAGTCGGTCCAAACTGCTGGCTTGTCAGTTTTCAGTTTCAGAAGAATTACAGGCGTTTTCTCATTAGATCCTGGAGTGGATTGAATATTTATGTTAAGCTTTGACACGATACTTTCAGGATTAAAAATACGACAAAGAAAAGGTAAATACGATTTTAGTGCAGGCTCATGTTGTCATTTTATACTTCAACACCTATCCGGTCATAACAAGCGCTGGGTTACATAATGACTGTGCCTCTGCGTCAAGGTTTCAAGTTTAGGCAGATAAAAGTCAATTATTTAGACACATATGTGGCACTGTTGTGTTGTATTTTCCTTCTAAAGTGAGGTGCTTCTCTTCTTCTCCTACATCATATCTTAGGGAACGCTGTTTTCCAGGGAGGTCAGAGTGCAGCCTCAGCTACATGACATCACCTGCAAAGATTTCCTCAGTGATACATTAACCAACAGAAGATACCTAGCTGCACAAAATGATGCATTGTGCAAGGAAGACGGAGGGACATGAGAAGGGGACATTTCTGAGAAACGGTTAAAACTGAATTGGGTAAATAAAGAATGGAATTTGATGCAGAGGAAAGTAGGATGAAAACAATCCGGCACTATAAATATATAGATATAAATAAGGTGAGAGATAGCTAATGTTGGGATTCACAGTGTGAAATTTAAAGCATTTTATCCATGCTATAAATAAAGGTGTATGGATGTGCATGCAGCACTTTAATGCTGCCGACAGCAGGAATCTTTCCTTCTACTGAAAAGTCTCACTTTGTGCCAATATGAGCTGACACACACACACACACACACACACACACACACACACACACACACACACACACACACACACACACACACACACACACACACACACACACACACACACACACACACACACACACACACACACACACACACACCTGTTTGCATATCCAGGTGTGTACACGACAAAATGACAAATGAGATGTATGTGCCGTTTGTCTCCGCGTTATTAGGGATGCAATGAATGCAGGGATCATTTAGTCGACTCTTTTTGCTGCAGTAACATATGACTATGTGCTCTATTTCTATGATGTGCTAAAACGATCGCTAGTAGCAACGATGAAGATGATGATGGTCATGATGATGAAAGTATGATCTTAAAATAATTTGTTTTTGTTTTTTTAAACAGCATCCCCCCCGTCACAAATAGTGTTGGGCCGACGAGGCAGTTCCTCATTCACACCGTCTCCACGGTTACTGGGCCCTTTCTCATTCATAAGTGTTTCCATGGCAACAGGGACCTTGGCTCATTGATAGAATCTCGGTATCACCTTGGTAACAGGGCCAAGGGAGGAGCCTGATTGATTTGTTGTTTTTTTTGCTTTCTTTTCCCTTTTCCTCTTGAAATAAATGAACCACAAAAAAAAAAACACAAAAAAAATGTATGCACACACACATGCACATAAAAAGACACACAAGTGACACAACGCACGCACAAAGACACACACACATCTGCAGAGAAAACAGGCGCTGGTTGGAGATCAAACATATTGAGTGGGAATGATTTTATTCGCTTATGCTTGCTGGAAAGTAGGTCATTTGGAACAACCAATGAAAAACAATTCCTCCCCTCGTCACGGCCAGATGTGCCGTCTTAAAACGTCTTAAACACCCAAAGTGAAAGTACACACACCTGAAGAGGAGAGCACAAAAAAACACAAGCTGCATGGGCTGTATACGCAGAGAAACAGTGATGATTAAAGAGAATCACATTAAGGATTATTGCTATAACACAATCTCTTCGTCGACCCCGTCTCATGGGACACCAGCACATTACACAAACAGGGTTTTTTTCTTCTGCTCTCTCCGCCTGCTTTCTGCTGACTTCAGCTAAAATGTGGCTAATTATCTCCGTCCACATCACCGGGCCAAAACGCTTCGTCTCTTCTCCAAACTCCTCATTTATCCTTCCTCCTCTCGCTGCTGTCCTCTATCACCATGATCTCACCATTTTAAAATCGAATGTGTGAAGCATGCTCGTAAAACATGTCCTCATTCTGAATTAAAACCCCGACCTTTGCCAGAACAGTTAAAGAAAATGTCCACACACGACTCGTTTGCTTATCCAGTACACCTCCAGATCGCGACACAACTAAAGGAAACACACCTCTACACTAGTGGTCCCCAAATATTTTCTGCAAGCCCCCTCTTCACCTCGCCGTACACATCAACACACAAACATTCAACGACACACTAAACAAAACTTTTAGCACAACACACACCATGGTCTCTCTTCATTACTCAGGATGGGGATCAATCAATCAATCGATACCGCTATTGACACTTATTTTATTTTTAGTGGAAAGATGATATGACAATATATTTTAACAGAACTTGTATATCGATTTTATATTTCTGGGAAAACCCCGAAAAATTGTGTTTTTTTGTTTTTTTTTAACGTGTTAGTTTTGTTCAGTTTCTTGCTTCTGTCAGATATTTTGCATCGTCTGAGGAAGCTGCAAACTGCACCATTTTTCATTAAATGAATCTGATTGGTTGAAAAAAAATCAGTTAGGTATCTATTAGTAGCTGTGATGTTTGGTGTAGAATCAGCTTTAGGTTTACCTGTAAGGCCTCCAGGTAAGTTTGGGAATCGCTACCTTAGACTGATAAATACAAAATATTTTTATCTGAACGTGACGACCGCTAGGAGTTTCATGAATTATTCACCGTAACCTCCAAATTCATTTAAACAGGGAGACAGAGTTAAAGAAATTCAGATTTTCTATTTTTTCTCCTTGTTGTTATTTCCCTATTAATAAAACTTTATTAAATTTCAGTTTCTGTTCATCACCAGGTCACTTTTTCTTTCCGTCTTTCTTTTCAACTTTCCTGTACCAGACGTCTCCAATCAAAGAATCTCAACAAGGAGAACAACAAGAAGGAGCAGAGTGAGCCAAGACCGGCTGTAAACTAAGTGTAATTGGACTAGTAATCAATAGTGGGCATAAAAAACAACTAGCTTATTCCCAGAGCCAAATCACACACACAATTTACTACAAGGGACAGGTCAACAACGCACACACTCGGGCACAGACACAAGCACGCGTGCACACACACATCTGCTGACGTCCGACGAGGTCGTGGAGTGAACGGCTAATCCATTCAGACATGCTAAGTGCCATTT
Organism: Labrus bergylta; assembly: GCF_963930695.1. Classification (NCBI taxonomy): domain Eukaryota; kingdom Metazoa; phylum Chordata; class Actinopteri; order Labriformes; family Labridae; genus Labrus; species Labrus bergylta. The sequence goes on from NC_089210.1 coordinate 17,509,713, forward strand.
GTGTGTTTGTCTCTGTGTGTGTGTGTGTGTGTGTGTGTGTGTGCTGCTAAAGCGGAGCGCGCTACGAGCATCGAGGAGGAAATGGAAAGGAATGTTTGAAGTGGAAATGTGTGCGTGTGTGCATGCATTTGGTCAGTGTGTTATCAAAGGTTTGGTGGGCAGAAAGGCCAAGTAGCCTTTCATCTTCAAAAGAGCTGCACTGCTAAAAAAAAACAACCCCCATTCATAGAGAGCACAACAAAGAGTGTGTGTGTAGTGTGTGTGTGTGTGTGTGTGTGTGTGTGTGTGTGTGTGTGTGTGTAAAATGTATTGACTTCACGTGCATAATGTATCCCGGGAATATACAGTGCTGTAAAGTGCTGCAGCCTATTATCTGTCTGTAGATCTCACTGAAGCTTCCTGCTTTCCTGCAGAATCCTGAAGACGCAGATGTTTGACAGAGACGTGAATTTACCTCCTTTAAGCGTTAAAGTGCAAGGTCTACATAAAGTAAAATTCCTCATATGCGTAAACCTATTTGGCACTAATCCTGATTGTGATTCAGATTACGGACACCAGGCCCATAATGCCCTTGGCTAAACGAGACACTGATGCAGGCTTGGAGGACTCTCCGCTTCCTGCTCCCCATCTCACCACCTCCTGCTGTCTCTCTCGCTACACTCATCTTCTCACCCCTCCTCCTCCTCTCTCCTCTCCTCTCGTACAGTCACTGTTTGTGCCACGCTGAGACGAGCTTGGCTTCATGATTGCTCTTATTAAAGCATAAGGACTGACTGCCAGACTGTGCTGCTCACTCACTCCTCATGTGTGTGTGTGAGTGTGTGTGTGTGTGTGTGTGTGTGTTTAGAAGAGAGAGAGGGAGAGAGGGAGAGAGAGAGAGGGTGGGCTTTCTTTGTTGCTTTGTCAGCAAAGATGTGAACAGTTTATGTAACCCATACAGCTCTCCAGATCACCACATGCATGAGATACACGCCATGACCTCAACATATTAACCATGCCAGGAATTCTAACAATATTTTTTGGAAGTGACAGCGCTCTGTAACTTGATCTGTGATGTAGAAATTCACTTCTTAACTAACTATGTGCTTGGCTGTTTTAAGAGACGTGATGTAAAACTTTTAAGGTTGAAGAAGAAGAACACAGGTTTAAGTATGTTGTCAAAACTTGAAACAAACATCAATGGCCAGATTTTCAGCTTTAAGAAAGTCTTAAGACGTGCTGTGGACAATCTGACATCATAAGGCCCTTTTGTGCTTCAGTTAAAGGAAGAATGTGGGAGAGTAGTCAGACATAGCCTGCGAGACTCGGACAAGAAAGGAAGCTTACTGCCTCTTTCTTAGAAGTTGTGATATTTGACAGTCATGGGGATGAAGGGATGGAGTTATGGATCAGAGAAATGGGTTTTGGGGGAGAGAATCATGTTGCAAGGACGAATGTGTGCACCTTTTCTACATCACTTAAAACACCTCATGTGTGTGTCACAATGGTTCTGCTCGTCTTCTTTCTTTTTTGACTTCCTGTCAACCCAATCTGTCTATGTATGCAGATATAACCCCCTCCTGTTAGTCCTCTAATCTTTTTACAAAGCATCATTTTGCACTGCAGCATCTAAAACTACCCACAGATTCATTGTATGTCTTCATGCATGCTCACTCATCCACTGTGTTCCCATCACCCTTCCCCCCCGTCCCCCTTCCTACTTGGCTAACAGCACCTGTGAATTTTCTTACATCCTGTCTTCATCCCCTCTATCCAGCGTTCCCCTCTGTGCCCCCCCCCCCCCTCCCCGTCTATCTGTGTGTATATTGTGGTGACATTTGTTCGCGGCCCGGGCTGCCGGCTGCCTGCAGCTCTGCTCTGTGATCTCACTGCTGCCTGCACAGAGAGAGGCTGTTCATTAGAGCCGAGCAGCAGGAGAGGACACTCATGAACACACATGTACAAACACTCACTGACAAAACCTGATAACAACGATGTTACGTCTTCCTAATTGTGTAATTTTGCAGGTACAATGTGCAGTGTGTTGGGTGCATGCTCTGCTCGTTGTCTCGTCATCTGTCACTCACCCTGTACACACCACCACAAAGTCCATGACGTTCCACCCGTTCCTCAGGTACGAGTTTTTGTGGAAGGCAAAACCAAGCGCCAGGATCTTTATTCCGGACTCAAAACAGAAGATTCCTATGAAGTACGGCTCTGTATCATCCTGAGAGAGAGAGAGAGAGAGAGAGAGAGAGAGAGAGAGAGAGAGAGAGAGAGAGAGAGAGAGGGAGAGAAAATAAAGAGCAGAAGGAGTTAAATAAATTTAATATTAAAAAAAAGTAGACGTAAAGAGTCAAATATAATGTAATGATGCATGTGCGCATAGGGCTTTTGTCCGTAGTGTATTTGTGTGTGTTGTACTCACCAGGCGCTCAGACAGCGGCGTCTTGTCCCCATCAGGCAAATGTTGTTCCAGAGCCAGAACGATGCAGTTGGCAATGATGGTAGCTAGAATCATCCACTCAAATGGAGTGAGGAGGTTATAGTCAAGGAACAAACATTTCTCAAGATAGCCATCTACAGAGTTCATATTCTTAATGAGATGTTAAACATTTATGAAATGCAGCTTCACATGGTCAGTGTTTCGATGTGAAGAGACATGTTAACAACACTGGGCATCTCCCTCATGAGTCTCCAAAAAGCGACATCATCATTCAATCCAGTAATTCAATGCTAAATTGTAAATTCACTTCCTGATTTTCTGACCGCTCAGAGGGCTTTCACACAACATGTCACAGTCACTCATTCACACCACATTCACACTCTGATGGCAGAAGATGATTTGTGAAGTGCCCGACTTCCTAACAGTACTTTTCCATTCACACACCGTCGGCCATGCAGGGGAGCAATTTGGGGTTCAGTGTCTTCCCCAAGGATACTTGTCTGCAGGAGCTGGGGGTCCCACAGACTCTAACCACTGAGCCACAGCTGCCCTTCAATAATTACAAATACTCATATTTCTAAGGTAATTTTCCTGCTTTCTAGATCCCTGCTTCTGTTTTACTTACTCTCAGATGTGTCTAACAAAAAGGAAATGTTGCCAAAATTTTTTGGAAACTTGTGTCTTTCTTTAAAGCATCTTTTCGTTAAAGATATGACTGAAGATCTGAAGTCTTTTATTGGTACTTTTTGATACAATTGATCTTTAAATGAACTGAAATTGCATCATTTTAAAACACAAAAGGTACAGGAAAAGAATCTAAGTTTCAAAAACATTTTGACAAACCTTATTTGTAAGTACAGCTAAAGCCAAAGAGCAGATTTGAGCTTTAATTATATTTTTTCATTTGTGTCATCTTCAAAAAATGCTTGACGTAACAGTTTTATAAACTTTACAAGGACGTTCACAACTTCAAATAGGGTGACCTAATTAATATGCAAATATATGCAGAAAAAATCTAATCCGATTTTAAGTCTATTGAGAGTTTGGATAATCTATTACATGGTAAGAGAATTTAAATAAACGTATTCTTAGTATAATGAAGATACATGAAATTATGACAAGCTAAATCCTGCATACAGTCACATACATGGCAGGGCACGGAGAGCACGATGAAGCGGTTCATTCAAATGTGTGCACACTCATAATATCAAATCAAAACATCGTCCTCACTGAGGTTTCTTGGTTTACACAGACGTCTGCATGACGGCTCCGAGTCTGACGCTAATTAAATTAAGTGAAGAAAAATTAGGAAAATATCAACACTCGAAGGTCAGAGGTCAAACTGAATCCACTGAGTCAGACGAACAGCTCATAAGGACTCATGTCTGTTTCTCACTATCACTGCCACAGGCGCGCACAAACACACACACACACACACACACACACACACACACACACAAACCATCATAATGAGTCAGTTCAATATGTCCTGCTAAGTGTATGTTCTGCTAACACACCACCCACACAGACATACAAAACAAACAAACAAACAAACACACACACACACAAACACACACACACACACACACACACACACACACAGTGTTGGTGTGTGATAGCATGCCCGGACACTGAGTGAGATTTATTGTGACATCACCATTTGGCTCTATGTACATAACGTCTGAGGGCGAGTTCAGTGAGGGAGAAAGAGAGACAAATGGAAAGAAGGAGAGAGTTTCTCTTGGTACCTCTAATTGGGTTTGTCACAATCTCTCTCCCTCTCTCTCTCTCTCTCTCCCTCTCCCTCTCCCGCTCCCTCTCCCCCTCTCTCTCTCTCTCTCTCTCTCTCTTTGACACACACACACACACACACACTGGCGGTGTCTTCTTAAATCAATCCCCCTGTCTCGTTAAGGTCACAAGATGAATAGTTGCGTTTAAAGGAGAAGAGAGCAAGCGAGTGGAGGGAGAGAGAGAGAGAGAACGAAGGTGAAAGAGTGTGAGGGGGATGAAGAAGTGGTCAGAAAAAGGAGAGAGGGAGGAAGACGCTACAAGAAAGGGAAGATAAGAATAAGGGAAAAGAACGGAGGGGCATACCCTAATGTTCATAATTATTACACCGCTGTGTTAAAAGCTGGATTCTGATTGGCCAATCTCGCTGAGCAATGGCCTGCTTTACCTCGACAGATCACCGTCGTTTAGAATGGGAAAAAATGGTACTAAGGAAAGTAGACGGTTGCTAGGGGTTACAGCTGTTATCACAGACTCTGTAAGGCAAACGGTAATCATATCAATCCGCCGAAAGAAGTCCGGTTGATTTGACATCGGTCTGTTTACCGTTTGAGAAGGAGAAAAGTGAGGATAAAAACATAGAAACAAAGACATAAAAATGGTACGCTACGTTGGAGAAATCTACACATTTGGTTGTCAGGGAGCAGAACATGTGATGGGACACGGCGGTGTTTGAAAGACGGGTATAAGAAAAGAAAAATGTCAGCAGACTCCATGGCGAGGGAGAAGAACTGTCAGGTGCTGCGCTGATTCACACGGATCGGTTCACAGTGTTTTCGATTTAGAATCAGACGAAATTTTCACGTTAATGTGCAGCAAGTTTAGCTGATTTTCAGAAGGTTACAGAGTGGACCGTTGCCATGGACGCAGCTCTGACTGATTCTAACGCAGCTGAAGAAACATCTCTTTGGCCGTGTAACTAGAGGAATGATGTTTAGTGAGTGGGGTTGCTATCGAGGAGAAACCCCTTCAGAGTGAGCAAAGTCCTTTTTTTTTTTATTATGAGCACATTTACATGGAGCATTTAAAGAAGGAATATCTGCTTAGACTGAACCTCTGTTTTTTTGATAGATATAGATGTTTTCAATTCCATATTCTCTTCTTTCACCTCTTTGTCACCTTTTTCCTACTTCCTAGCTCCCTTAGGCAGCAGCCATTCCCATGACAAAAGGGGGGAGGGGAAATATTGAATGGTGAAAGAGAGTGGAGGCTATTAATGGAAGCATACATCATAACGTGTGTGAAGCTGTTACATGTACATGCCTGTGTATGTGTGGACCTCAGACTGTATGTGGATGTTTGCTCTAACCGGTCATCGTCAAGGGGAACCCAAAAGCTGCTCTAGCTGGGTCCAAAGCCAATATGTGTGTGTGTGTGTGTGTGTGTGTGTTAGCATGTGTGTGTTTGCTATAATGCACATCTGTTTGACTGCTCTTAACATGCATACATTACGAGAACACCCAGGGCACCACTCAATTAGCCTCCCTGCCCCTCACAAGTGTGTGTGTACATCTAGATATGTACGTGTGTGTGCGTGTGTGTGCGTGTGTGTGTGTTTGTGTGTGTGTGTGCGCGTGTGCGTGTGCGTGTGCGTGTGCGTGTGCGTGTGTGTGTGTGTGTGTTGAGCTGTGAGAGGGCAGGGTGTCTTTGGCTGAAAAAGGTAAAGCAAGAGAGGAGAGGGACAGATATAGAACTACTGGGACAAAGGGGTAATTTGTGTGTGCGTGTATATAAAGCTTTGCCTCATGAAGGTTGTCCAATGTGTGTGTGTGTGTGTGTGTGTGTGTGTGTGTGTGTGTGTGTGTGTGTGTGTGTGCGATGATCATTTGGCCTCTATTCACATGGCAGCCATTTTTCCTCTGATGTAACACTCGGGGTGGGAAGCTCAGATGCCGTTATTATGGTATAACTGCTGTGTTCAAGGCCAAAAGTAAATGTAGGAATTCTGATAACAGTCAGGAAGTAAGTAACTGCAGATTGATCAGGAAATAAAAAGATATTTAACAGTGGAAATCTGGAGAATTACCCAATCGAAAAAAACACATCAAACATAAAAATGATAATTTTATCGGGAAGAATTCTGGAGGCGGGGGAGCAACGTTTTCAGAGTGAGAAAAAGTTCTGTTTTTCTGTTGTAGTCTGAGTAGTTTCAGCCAGATGAGTTTTAGTAGCTTGCAGGAAAACAGTCCAAGAAAAAAGAATGCATGGACATAATGCAATCCCAGACTCCAAGAAGAATCATTACATGATCATTTGTCTTTCTATGCATTTTTTTTTAATGCAAGTTATCTTTTTGGGGCCATTTTTGCCTTTAGCCGACAGGACAGCTGAAGAGAGACAGGAAATGTTAGAAACAGAGAGTTGGGGATGACATGCAGCAAAGTGCCGAGGACTATCACCTCTGTACACGGGTTGCAAGCTCAAACCACTGCGCTAAACCTGCGCCAGATTAGATATATTTGCATCCATATCTTCAAAGAAGCGCAGAAAACAATCCTGTTGTAGATGTCATCTCTCCACTCGATATCCATTTAGAACAGGGATGGGCGACTTTGGTCACAGCAAGGGCCACATTCATTTAATTCTCACTGCCAGAGGGCCAAATTAAACGATTACAGTCGATTATGTCTCAAATTAACTCAACATATACCAGTGATCAGATATTATTATGGACATACTTCTGGTTTTCATGATTTCATGGCAGATTTCATCACGTTTTCTTCATGTTTCCAATTAATTGATGTGTAAAAAATTAACCTGAGGGCCACATTTAAGGTCGATGGGGGCCGCATGTGGCCCCCCGGACCCCCAGTTGCCCACCCCTGATTTAGAAACTCAACTTACTGGCGGTTGAATGAGAGTGGCTGCGGACCATCAGAACCAAAATCTCCCACCACAACAACATCTTCCTCTGTGCTACATCCTGGTCCTGATTCTTACTGGAGCTGTTCTCTGATTGTAGCTCATGGGCTTTGAAATATGTTGTTTAACCTTGAAATAAGAAGTGGCCCTCTCGATTGTCTCCAGCTGTTGTGTTTTCAGTTGCTCATCATTTTGGACGCAGTTAAAACTGAATCGACTTTCAGATTTCCGGACGTTTTATACGAGTAAGAACCCGTAAAACAGCAGCATGACAGTTTAACAGCCTTTTAGCTTCACACCCTGAACGTGACGTCGGAGGAAAATGGCCGCCCCGTGAATGTGAGGAATTCTTTTTCAAGATGCCTGCTTTGATCCCCTCTCTTACCCAACGTGTGTGTGTGTGTGTGTGTGTGTGTGTGTGTGTGTGTGTGTGTGTGTGTGTGTGTGTGTGTGTGTGTGTGTGTGTGTGTGTGTGTGTGTGAGGCATCCGTCTCCTGAAAGATGACACACACACACATCTAAATGTATAAAAATCCAGAAGAAGAATAAATGAATCAAATTCTGCCATGAAACGTTTCAATTATGAATCTCCTCTTCCGCCTTCCTCGACCGCTAAATTTAGCAACATGACAGAGTTAAAAGCAAGGGAGGAATCAGGGGTGAGGCAGGGAGAGAGGAAAGACGAGGGAGAGAGAGAGAGAGAGAGAGAGAGAGAGAGAGAGAGAGAGATGAGGATATGTTTCTCTCACCCTCCTCCCGCCCTTCATCTTTGTTATGTTTTCTTTGTACTCAGTCTCTCTCCCGTGTTTCTCGCTCCACCCAAGCTTCTGCATATTCTTTCTTTTTTGTTAACTGTCTAGGTGTGTGTTTGTGTGTTTGTGTGTGTTTATACACTGTAACAGGGACAGTAGTAGGTCGTGCACCGTGTTGTCTCGCCAAGAAAAGGGGAAGTGAGGCCTTTGAAATACTTCAGCGGAGCCAAATGACGCACACACACTTATATATACGCACTTCTGCTGGCCTTTTCCCAACCTTGTCCATCCAGCTACATTCACTCTGTCCTCCTCACTAAAGCCCCATGCCTGCTCCTTACTGATATATTTCTCTCTCTACCTGCCCTGTTAAGCCCCCTCTCTCTCTTTTCTCCCATAACTCTCTTCTTCCATATACGGTATTCTCTCCCTCTTAGTTCTTTCCTATTTTTTCTTAATCTCCACTCTTCTCCTTTCCCCCTTCTTGTGTCCCCGTCTCTAATGCTTTTCCCTGCATCCCTCCTCAGTCTATTTTTTTTTTCATCCCTCTGAGTCAACCCATCAATCATCCCTTATCTTTATCACGCCATCTTCGCTCAGTATCGAATAAGATGCCGCATCAGCAAACGCACCGACAGCGAGAGACGCAGAGTACGAGAAGTGATGAGGAGAAAAAAAGAAAAAAAAAAAGGTTGGAAAAGGAGGAAAAAAAATATGGAGGGCTAATTGAAGGAGGAAAGCTGTCCTGTGGGCACAGACATGGCTGAAAGGAGTGAGTGGGGAGGACTAAAAACGAGAGAAAGGGGAAGAGAGGACGGGGAGGCACAGAGGTGAGGAAGAAGAGAGGAGGGCAGAGAGGAAGAGGAGAGCTGAATGAGGGGGGGGGGGGGGAGAGAGAGAGAATGACAGAGGGGTGTGAGAGGATTGCGGTATTTTCTTCTCCTGAGCGCTGTGTATGCTCTGTCGAAAGTAGGTTAGTGGCAGCCAGCGCACACACACACCAACACACACACACACACACACACACACACACACACACACACACACACACACACACACACACACATAAAAGAAAGGGAGGGGAATAAAAGATAGAGAGAGAGAGAGAGTGGGAGGGAGACTATACATTAAACTGTCACATACAGTATGTATAAGTGTATGTATGTGTGAAACTGAATCACTGCAGCCCTCACAAGCTTCCACAATTAACACTCTTCACACTTTTCTGCAACATCACATGACCATATGTCCCCCCTCCCCCCCTCAAACTATTGAGTGTGTCACATTTTGAAGTGCTTCAATCTGATGCAGGATGCAAAGAAACAAGGTGTGTATACAAAACACACACATGCTAACACACACAAACGCACAGACACGTGCATTCTCATGTCACCAGAGGCACATCTCGTCTATCAGAAAGTGATTGACGATCGGTTCTGAGGCTGAACGTCCTCCATCTCCATCTTTATCTGGGAGACTTGTAGCTGCTTTTAGCTCAATCCATTAGCGTTAGCCTTTCTTGTTGTTGCTTAAAACTGAAAAAAAAAACGGTTGTGAGTCTTTGGGCTAACTTTGCATAAAACAGGAGCTTTATTCACAACGCTACATGGCACTTTCCAAAAAACTGCTATATTCAAACCTGAGCTTACATTATCTGGACCCTGGATGCTCATTACTGTATGTTTACAAAAAATACATATACCTTACTTCTCATGGTACATTGTCGTAGTGTTTTTTTAAGTAGAGACCCATAAGAAACATGCCACACTTTTTCCAATGCATTCATTTCCAGCAGCTCCCCTTTCTTGAAGGTGAAAGCTCCACCTGAATGACTGCGTATACAGGTCTACCTGATGAAGCTCCTGGAGGGCACAGAGTACCAACCAATAGAAACCATGAAGACTCTTTAAACTGACTTGTGTTTAGTCCGTTATCAGGCTGCATCCTCAACTTCAACATTTTTGTCAGAAAGCCTCAACAAAGCTGCGCCTCACACCCCATCCAAGCATGTGCCATATTGTGGTTCACATGTTCTGAGCACGCACACACACACACACACACACACACACACACACACACACACACACACACACACACACACACACACACACACACACACACACACACACACACCGCAGACAGACCTCCCTTCACTTTTCTGCCAATGAAGTCCAGACCAGCTGCTACCCTCTGGGACGGTGCCAGCCTCCTATTAATAAAACCCAGTGTGGTAGTGTCAGCCTCTCTCTCACTCTGACACTCACTATTTGTGATTTTTCTTTTATTAAATAAATATGTTACTGTTTACATTCATGTGAAATGTGTGATAATAAAAAAATGGCCTCCACAAAATTGTAAAAGTCCTTATCATCATCTGATCAAATTAATATCAGAGCGACAGGACTAAAGCACCGCATGAAAAGGATGTTGCTATTTATTCTGTTTTTCCTTCTTTCTGTGTGTTTGTGAGCGGAGTTAAACTGAAAACTTTGAGTCCTCTTAAAGATGCGTTTTTAATCTTAAACTTTTTGTTTTCTCCGTTTAGTCTCAAAAAAACACCCGTGATGACTCAGGGATTTTTGTCTTGTGCAGCCTTTATGAATGTATTGTGTTGTTTTTAAAAAGGAGAAGAGGACAAAGGGAGAAAATCAAGAACTCACTGAACTCGCTTAACGTAGCAGCCTCCCTGTTCTCTCTCAGTTCCTCTATTTGCCACCTCTCCTCCTCTCCTCCCTCCTTCCTCCCTCTCTCCGTCCTCTTACATTATGCAGCAGAGCTCTGGCAGAACGGCTCAAATGATTACTTCATTTTCTTGTCACTTTTCCCTTTAGAAGCACTGATTTGATCAAATGAATGGGATAAAGCACCCTGGTTGAATCCTATCTAATTATTTTTGATAATCAGCAGCCAGAGCAGATAAGAGACAAGGCTGAAGCACTTCATTTTATTCCTGCATCACACATTTTAATTTGCGTTTGAATCGCAGCATCTTCTTATTTCTTATACTTCCTCACATGTTCACATTCAGCAATATTTTTTATTCTCTTAGATATGAATGGAAATAAGTTGCATGTCCACAAACTTTACCCGGGAATCTTGAAATCTGAATCTTACCATTACACAGCAACTCTAGGTTCAGATCCAGATATCAGGTAGAGAAAGATTGGGGAACAACATGCGGGGAAGGAGCCACAGACCGGACCCGATCCTGGGCCGCCCGCCTAGGGGCGAGCACACCTACCACTACACCACCGGCGCCCTACTCATGTTTTTACAATAACATTTGACCTATGTCTGAATTCAGAAGGAGGATAAGCAGAAACCTCCAACTTGTTTCGGTCTCCCTACTAAACACCTTTTTGGAAGAGAAGGTCCTCAAATGGACACGACCTCCACTGAGAGGATTTTTTCACATTCAGCATTTTTCCTGCCATATTGTCAAACACAAACTCCTGGACACATCGTCAAATTTTTTCGGGGTGAGCTGCATGTGTGAATGCAAAAATGATCAATTTCCCCGTGTGAGGATGTCCTGAGACCGGTGCATGACTACATGAAAATATTGTCATCACAGCGTCTGCCTCTGTAGCATCATCTGCCTCTTCCCTGTCGTTCTTTTCACATACTGTCCGACCTCCTGAGATCCTCCTCTCCCGCCGTGAGGTGCATGTGCGGAAAAAAAGCCACTCAAGAAGATTTCAGCGGCTAGTCTGGAACATTTGGGAGTGTGCATAATGTGAAAACAGCCATACCGTGATCATCAGCAGGAAAAGAGCTGAGACGAAAACACAGTCTGATATGAAACCTAGAAACAAACACATCTCCATTGCCTCAGTGCTGCAACAAAATTCTACATTTTTCTCCAACTTTGGCAACATTTCTGAATCCATTGCCAAACAAATGGGAGTGCCCGAAGGCCAGTTTAGCCCTGCTTGGCCTCTCTCAGTCTGATTTAGCATCAATCAGTGTGTTTAGTCCTTAAATCGCCCACTTCTCCTGCCTGTTTACTCCGCACGGCATATGTTGTGTCTCCATCTCACCCCTGCCACTGCCTCTCCCTCACCACCCACGTACAGCCGAGTTGTCACTTTGTACAAGATGCTGACGCTGTGTGTGTGTGTGTGTGTGTGTGTGTGTGTGTGTGTGTGTGTGTGTGTGTGTGTGTGTGTGTGTGTGTATCAGAGCAGCATTTACATTGGCTGCATGTTCAGGCAGTGCGGTGAACATGTTTGTACATCTCACAACCCTTTCTGATGTAACTGTGTGCACCTGCCAATGTGTTCGAGTGTACATGTTAATGTGTGTGAGTGTGTTTGTGTGTGTGCCAGCACACCCTGCAGGTGGAGTGCAGGTTTCCAGCAGTGTTTGTCTAGTAACAGCCGCAGCACATGACTAAAGAACACGGGCATGAAAAAAAATCAATCCATCACAGACTCTCTCCCTCTGTCTCTTTATCTTTCTCTCTCTCTCTCTCTCCACGTATCTGAATCCCCAAAATAGCTCTGCTCCACGTCACTGCACCCCCTCCCTCCGACACACACACACACAGACAAAAAAACACACACGCACACACACTCATCCAAACCAGCCTGCAACTGAAACTGAATAATTCAACAGAGCCAGAATGCACAGCTAAGAGAAAAAGGAATAAGAAAAATGCAGAGGGAAAGGAGAGAGAGAGAGCGAGAGAGAGAAACAAAGAGGAATGAAAAGAGAAAATAAGATCTTCTTCTCACTTGTGTGTAAACATAATCAGATTTCAGCATGTAAATGTAGCATGTTTATCATCCAGGAGGTTAAAGACAGTGAAAACAACGTCCTGCAGGTTTTTAGTGTTAAGGGTAATTTCAGGTGACAAACAGGACAGGAGTATGAGGTCCTTGTCGGAGCTTTGACAAAATAAAGGAAAGCACCAGATCAACTAAAGGCAGTGTGAAACATCTGTGCACACCTGGTTTGACTGACACCGCAAATTAAGTCAGCAGCTTTCACTACCAATGCTTCTACAGTGATGTATCTCCTAGTTGATACATGGCAGCGTGTTTCCATATTGATTTTGCTTCCATTTCTCAAATTGCCACATATGTTACAAGGGCAGCCATCTGCAGTGTATCAAACAACAACAACAACAAAAAAAACAGCTACACATTGCATTTATCGAATTTTAGCGGATCAGCTCACAATCTGAGACAGTGGAAGTCAGGATTTCCAGATGCTTCCACAGCACTTTATAGTGCTTCAAGACTCATGTTGATTTGGCTTAGACTTCAAAGACAAAGGATACAGTTGTAGAAAATTTCACCCCCATGCAGCCGGAGACTGGGTGGGGTGTATTATATGACGCGGTAGGGACGGATGATGCAACAGATTCTGACACTATGATGATCATTTTTGCCTAAATATCGATGCTTCCTCAGCATATTCATGATATGAACAACAGAGCAGAAAGGAACATACTGGTGAGCAGTACATTTTGCTGAATATTTCCACATCAGCTCGACCCGACTTCTTGCAGAAAACGTACTAAAGGGCTGGAAGGCAGAATGCTGTAAAGGTTGGGAGTGACAGATTCGTCTTTTTTGCAGTCACACATGCACCTCATCCCGAAAACATCAGGACGATTCTCTGTGCATTTAAACTAAATCAATGCCAAAGATAGAAATGCCAAATAAATATGAATAAAAATGTGAAATAATGCTTTTCAGGATCTTAATTTTCTTTTATCAGTTTTTTTATTCAGACTTTAAAAAAACACTTTAGAGTTTGACTTTTTTTCCCATACACTGAAGCATTTACTGCTTGTGATGCAAATAGTTCGTGGTGGTGAATGCATTATTCTGCTGAGATCATCTGAACCTTTTTACATTATGTCTCACAGCACACACTTGTTATTACTTTGTGCAAATTTAAAAAAAACGTGAATACATTTTCAGTTCGGAAAGAAAGAGATGGACAAAAACAGAAAGAGAAAACCGAGAGAGGGAAATGATTTCTCTTTTCCTCAGATGAACTCAGTGTTCCTCCACCTCAGTGTAAGAACACAGTGGGAGGACAGACAGATATATTTCAGTACACACACACACACACACACAAATATGTACACACACATCCAGGCCTCCAAAAAAGATGCTACTAATGATCAGTATTACAAAGTACAGATATATGCCGTTACAGGTGAACCTGTTTAATGAGCATAGTTTAAGTATAGACAAAGAAGTCTTCTCCATTTTCTCAAAATGTCCACTGATCGTGGCACCAGATTGGTTGGCAGTTGTGTTGCATGCACCATGTATAGAGGCTATAGTCCTCGTCGCAGTGGCCGAGGGTTCGACTCTGACCTCGGCCCTTTTCTGCATGTCATCCCCCGCTCTCTCCTCCCAACATTTCCTGTCTCTCTCTTCAGCTGTCCGATCAAATAAAGGCAAAAACGCTCAAAAAATAAAATATCCACTCATCAATCTGGTCACCTATTCTGACAAAACACTACAGGGGAAACATAATGCATGTAGCACGATATGAGAAAACTAAAAAGTCATGTTTCCATGTGAAAATAAATAGGTTTGGCTTTCATCACAAGCGCAATTCAGTTTTTAGCACTGCGAGTCTGCCCGTAGGGACTCAGGATACAGATCAATTCACACATTTATTAACAAACAGTCAAAGGTACGAGATAGGTGGACTGAGCCCAGAGGGAACACACACACAAACACACACCAACATGAGGAATAGAGACACACACACACACACACACACACACACACACACACACACACACACACACACACACACACACACACACACACACACACACACACACACACACACACACACACACACACACACACACACACACACACACACACACACACACACTTCTTATCCCCAACAATAATGAGCATTTTAACTTCACAAGACTTTTATCTGTCAGCATGTTCTGCAAAATTCCCCCCTCCCAAAAAAAAAAAAAAAAAACATCCAACAAATGTGTTGAATTAGCATCACAAGAGGCAGAAGAGTCCAATTAGAGAGAGGACAGGACGCAGTGGAGGAGAGCGAGTGAAACAGCAGGATCACAGGGGGGGAGGGGGAGAGAGAGAGAGAGAGAGAGAGAGAGAATGATGGATGGGACAGGAGTGAAGGAAGAAAAGTACAGGTAGTGAAACGTGAGAGGAGATGACAAAACTTCACTTCTTATCAGTCAAAGAGACAATGCAGGGGAGGGGGCAAAAGTGTGTTTGGGTTTTTAGGAATGGCGATGGGGGGCATTAGCAGAAAGTCTTTGTAAAGTCTGTCATACGTATATTTGGATTGCAGCTACAATTTGGAGACAACCAACCACACACTGTGTAAATCATTAATGTTGCCAATGTGAAGACACTGATTGATATTTTGACTACCAAAAAGGTACCAGCAGGCCGTCACCATGCACCATGTGGGGTTTTCTGGCGCCAGAAGTGTTCAGAATCTGGGGCGGGAGAGGATCGAGGGGTGTGCAGTTATCAGAGCTACAAAGTCTACAGCCATCAGAATTCATCTGCTGGAGAATGAGCTCTTTGACCGTTGTATTTTTTTTAGCAGATTAAGATTCTATCTGTGATGCTAAGTGACCTGATTTGATGATTTACTTCACTTCATAATAATAATAATAATACATCAGACGTTTCTAGCGTTTTTTAAGTACTCAAAGACGCGAGGAACAACAAAACAAGCTGTGAGACCTTGTAGTAGTGGATGTGTGCCTTTTATCGATCTATTAGTTGATGAGATGTTGTCTCCTGTAACGCAGCCACCAGCCACAAGTCAGGGTTGTAGCTCCGCTTAATATGCCATACTGCATGATGCTCTACTACCTGGATGTAACGAGAGCACAGAGGAGCGCAGAGAACAGAAGGCCTCTCTTTTGAGCTAGAATGAGCAGATTAAGTTTTATGTAGGCTGTAACCAGAACAGGCGCGTTAAGCGGTGCTAGCATGCTAACGTTAGCCACGTAGGGCAATATTGTTTACCCGACGGCGCTGTGATCTTGTGTTTAGCTTAGAATAATTGAATGGTGCTAAATGTTGACTGTTTTCTGAGGGATTTTTTTGAAATCGACAGACCAGACGCGTAGTCTGAGTTTGAATTTGCGTTTCGTGGACTTTGAAGTGACTCGCCTGGGAACAAAGAAGCGAACTCACCACTCACTCATGGCGGATGAACAACCGGTTGAGGTATAAGGTTGAGTAAAATATAAAGATTTCATCCTATCATGTCTGCTTAAAGAGGAAAGGCCAACAATATCCTGAGCTCTATGCACAGATAAATCAAAGAATGACAAACACACCCTGGGATCTGTTTTTGAAATTTTTCACTGAAAACGCCATTGTGGTGTAAACAAACTGCCAAAATGCAACAGAAGGTTATTGTTTTCTTCTGAAATCATTGTTGTGTAAACAGGGTTTTAAACGTGGGACTCTTGTGTGGACAGGGTTAGGGCAGTTGTTGGTTTCATCTCTAAACACAGTAAACCATCGCAATGTTCGGTGCTAACTTTTCTGTTTCAGATCAGGGTCGCAGTTGGAGACACTGTGATGGTGGTTAACTTTACTTATGGATGGGTAAGTAGTGCAGAGGTGAGTTTTTAAGGGATAAAAGTGAATGCAATATCTGTCTGTAAGTGACAATCACTGATGTGTGTGTGTGTGTCTTCCATCTGTAGCTGCAGCACCTTGAGTGTTTGTCTCCCCTCGCTGCTTTGTGTTAAATGATTTATATGCAGACAGACAGTTTGATTCTTCCCCTCTCTCTCTTTCTCTCTCCATCGTTTCTCATTAGTCTTCCCCTCTCTATAAAGTCTGTCTTACTGCCCTCCCCCCCTCCTTTCTCTGCCTCTGTCACTCAATAGTCCATCTCTCTGATCTTTCTCTCCGCTCTAGCTGCATGTTAGAGGCAGAGCAGAAACAGCTTTTTACCTCAGCTCTCTCTCACTCGCTCTTTTCCCTTTATTCCTCCACTTAAGAAAAACTCAACTCGTCCACACACACACACACACACACACACACACACACACACACACACACACACACACACACACACACACACACACACACACACACACACACACACACACAGACACACTGCTGCCTTCCTCAGACCCTTACCCTGACCTCTTAACCCCTTCTCCAAAGATCTTGAACGCAAATGAACCAACATAAAGTCTATGCGTCTGTTATTTTGAGGCCGTCCTGATCCGAGAGAGACAGTGACTCATGGATGTGACCGGTTTGAGGACAGAGACACAGAATCAATATGAGCACAGTGTGTACTGTAAGAGAGCATGTGTGTGAGTTTGTGTGTGTTTCCCAAAGAAAGACAGGACAGAGACCAAAGCGTAAGAGCGAGTGGCAAATACACACAAATGAATAAGCACGTATACATAAAAAGAAACAAATCTCAGACACACGAACAACCCGAGCTGATTTTAAGTCGGTGAAGTTATCAGCTGACAGTTGCAAGCTGGAGAAAGGCCAATAAATAATTTAGATTCTGCAGCGAATGTAGATCACTGACTCTCTACATCCACCCAAAAACACACAGGTCTCTCTCTCTCTCTCTCTCTCTCTCTCTCTCCATCTCTCTTCTTGGTGTGTATCACTTGCTCTCCGTCTGTCTCTCTTAAACCCATTTTTTTCTCATATGCACTCCTGACAGTTTCTAGAAAATTTCAGGCAGACTGGGGAGGGGGGGGGGGTATCTCAGGGGGAAGGACATGAAGTATGAAGCACGACCAATGCCTCTTGTAGTTCAAGTATGAGTATGTACATACATAAGTATGTAGTATGATGATTGCTGCAGGCAACACAACCTATGGTCGCCTGTAAGTCGCAGGATATAAACGTCACCAACCCCTCCCACCTGCTCGCCGTGCATTTTTCCTGAATACTTCACGCTGCGTTCTCACATCAGCTCACCCTGACTGGTAATGTACTCGGGAGCTGGAAGGAAAAATTCCAGGCAATTTGGGTTCAAACACGACGCCTATCCTGAAAATTTCAGGAAATTTCATAAAAATTTCAGGGAATTTTTAGGAGTTTTTTGAACATGTGAATACAGATTTAAACATCTTATATATATATTCCCACAAGGGCTTGTGGTGCCCTGATTAGGAACACTAAATGTGTACTAACTTTCTGTGGATACAAACCAGGAAGTAACAAATACAACACACCACCGGAAGCAGCTCAGTCAATTAAATTAAACTCCAACAGAGGTGTCAGTGCATTTACCAATCCCGTTTATGGTCAACATGATGGACAGTTACAACTTACTGTAACCAATGAGATGATTCTTAAACTAATAGAAGCTGGAAGAGGGGGAGCAGCCAAGCATATAGATTAATCTGATGAGCTTTGAACGGTCATTTGATCTCTCATTGATTCTGGGTCATCGAGTGGGATCAGATACAGAAGAAGAAGAAGAGTAGGACACAACAACAGACTCACAAGAACATACTAAACGAGCACATTATCACAAAGCTCAAGGTGTGCCATGTGCACAATTTAAATAGAGATGATTCACATTAAATAAACAGCTACATAAATATTCAAACATGTGGACGGGTTGTATGTTTTCAAATTAGATTGACTTCCTCTCCATTTACAATAACAGTGGGATAGTGTGTGCTGATGACGCAGTCTACACCATATGGTGTGTGTGTGTGTGTGTGTATATGCTTGCAGGTTCTATAATTAGTGCCCTGCAGATTGTGCACATTATGAACCTAGCTGACACATTAGGGTTAGGAATTTCTCCAGAGCATGACACCTGATACGCTCCTGACAAGGTCGAAAGGGCATAGAGGGGGTCAAAGGTCAGTAGGACTGCCAATAGAGAATTCATATCTAAGGTCATCAGGTGTGACTGATCTGGTTTCGAGTGTCCCATCCATGTAAGATGATAAGTGGAGTCTGAGATCATTGTTAGGACAAGAAGTAGAATACATGTCCTCAGCAGCACTTCAGAGTTCTTTCTCTGAGTTAAAGACCCAAAATAAATCTTGAATAGATTATTTTTTAAAGGCTTTATTTGCGATTTTTTTGATCCAGTAGATGTCGCCCTTGAGCACCGGCATGAAACCAAAACAACTTGCGCTGCATTGTTGTGTTAGCATGCTAATGCTAGCGATCTTTATTATGCTCGTATCTTCACACTGCATGTAAATTTACCTGAAATGAGCGTGATCTAGAAACACAGTTAAGCAGTGAGTACAGTATGTTCTTCTTCTTTTCTCTAGTCCCTCAATTAAACAACTTCTATTTGTGAAGGGAGGAGTCAGCCGGCTGTCCGTGCGATGTAAACAAACTGAAGATAGGACTCGGAAAACTCTGAAAACATCACAGACAGTGGGACTCGGGTGTTACACCCATTGTAGACAGTCATGACTCACAGAGTTATTTTCAGAGGATATACTTGATTTATATTACATTTAAGTGTTAAAAATCACATATAAAGCCTTTAAAGAATGAGAACTGCAAATAACAGCGATAACCATCTCAAAACAACACAAATGAAAATAAAAATACATAAAAATCTGATGAGGTTGGGTGCAAGCTGGCCAGTGGTTAGGTGGAATGTCACATGTACAGAGGCTACATTCCACCATGCAGGTGGCCCTGGTTCGAGTCCGACCGGTGGCTTCTTTTCACTCTCTCCTCCTTATTTCTAACTCTCTCTACTGTCCTGTCTCTGAAATAGAGGCATTCAAATCCCCAAATGTAAAAAATGCTATTGCATGTTATTGTTTCTGTCCATGTGATGAGAATTTATTTTAAAGAACCTGAGGCAGGATGGTCCCTCAGCGCCGTGTGTCTAAAGGTCAGTACCTTTATTTACAGTGAGGAAGGACACGTGTTGGTATTATTCATATTTAACAATATGTCTGCCACTTGTTATGGAAAAGAAAACAGAACAGTAACAGGCCTGAACTCTAATTAAAACAAGCAAATATCTCTGTGCTGTATCTAAAAGTGGATGTAAGAGAATAGAGTTATTTATAAGGCACTCCCGAGGGTCTGAAGTCAGTTCACAACTAAATAAAGCTGCAGGTCAGAATTCTGCTGAATCGTGAATCCACTGAGACTCGTACAGCGGCTCAATCAAACAACGTTTCCAATCTGAAGTCGGTGAAACATCAGTGAGATGATCAACATGGCAACGCTTCTGTTGGCTTCAGGCTCAAATGAATCAATCTAAATTCCTTTTATTTCCCCTGAACTAGGGTTGTCACGATACCAGATTCTAAAACTTCAATACGATACTAAAAAAGCAACAAATAATATCGATACCTGTTTCAATACCACAGCAACAAAAGTAGAAGTCCCAGGCAACCACAAGTAGGTAACTTCAATGTGTTTTTTTCATTCTGACATATTGCAGGCCAACTCCTGCACGCTGTCTGGATTTCAGACCTTTAAAGCTTCAGTACATTTTAAAGTTATCAGTCGTTAAAATAATAGAGAGTGCATAATTTTTAAACACATTGAAAGAATCAAAGTATCACAAATGTTGACAACCTCGCCCTGGACTCCAACACTGCGTCTTCACTTTGTCATGCATGCAGTGAGATCTCATATTTAATGTTGATCTTAATTCTGGCCAAATGTCCGATAAGCGTTCTATAAATGGAACCATTATAAAATTCATATTGAAAACTTTCCCTCATCGCAGATTCTGTTTTAAAACCGGGAATACAACTTTCTTGTATTTTTAAACTGCTTCTTGTCTTTATTTGATCAAGGTTTGACATCATGAGCATGTAGTACAAATCTGTGAGGGTGAATGATCTGTGTTTGACCAGACAGGATTGGACCAAAGGTTTCTGTTTGACTCCAGTATGCAAAAAGACTGGAGGTACAAATGCTGTTTCTACACATGAAGCATTTTAAAGACAATAAACATCTGCAGAGTGATACAGAGTACAGACTGAATGTCCATATTTGTAATACAAACTTTGACACTGTTCGACTTGAATGTAAAATGTGAGTAGACAGTTGATTTAAGTTTAAGAGCAGATAAAAAAGGTCAGATATTAATTTGGATAAATGTATATGTAAACAGTTCTATAAATACCATGGTAACCATGTCACTACAGCAGTGTTCAGATCAAATACACTTTGCATGGAAATTGATGAGAACATTTTGACACAGTCCACGACGCTGCAGCAGGCTCTGGAGTTACCTGAGGTGACCTTACATGCTCAATATGGATGTTGTCTCCACACCGCCTCCTGCAGAGTGTGAACGTCCGCAGTGGACTCAAGCTTTTTCGCAGATTAAATACTCTAGTAGTTGCAAAGACAATCAAACACCAAACAAGCAGATAGTAATAATATAAAGACAATTTAAGCATTTCAAGGATTGCAGTTGGTCGGGTCATTTATGTTCCAGCTCATCTTGGTTCGCTTCACCACGTAAGGCCACAGAAGTAACAAGATTATCTGCGGCCTGAAACGTACTAAAGGTTGCCCGCAATACACCAGGTTATAGAATGAATACACAGTAAAGCGTTGTTGTGTTCTCCGGGGAGAGGTGTACAATGTTAAACTCTATATTCTGTACAATTTATCACAATCCAATAAACACCAAAAAAAAAAAGACGAGGTACGGCTTCAGAAATAACCCTTAAATTGAATCAACAGCCTGACACAGTCGCGGCAAATATTGAACATTATAAGCTTCACAAAAGGCACAACTTATTGCAGAGCTATTTTCCTGGATTATATGAGACTGTTCTATTGTATCAAACGACTCTGTGCAGGGACTGTGGGCCTGAAAAGACAATGCAAATACAGCAGATAGATATGTTATTGGAACTTTCAGATGATATGGAAAAAACTCCTCCTCAGCTGCTTTTGAAACCATCTGAGACCAAGCAAACATGTTCCCAGAAACCAAACAGAACCCATTGTATTGTCAGCAGTACATACAGCTACATGTTCTCTACCTCTGTTTGTGTCAACAATTACAGAAAGCTACCAAATCTGTTCTGTTCTTTGGCTTATTTTCCTTCACCACCCCAATCTCTGTCAGGCTTTGGATGTTTGCCAATGTGCCAAAATGATAAATCAAAACAAGAAGGGGAAAAAATCATCTTTAGGTAAAGTGGTGCGCACTATTTGGAGCAAATATATGGCTGTTTAGTATTTAAGACAGAGACCTTCTTTTATTGCAGACCCGTCATGTAAGCACAGGTGTTGCGGTGACAAAAGCATCCTTCACGTAAAAAAAAAAAGGAACCCAAAAATTTTACCTTCAACTGTAAAAGTCTGCCACATTGAATCTCAATTTAAACGAATTTCCTTCTTAATAAAAAGAGAGACTTCCTGCAGACACTCCATCTGTCACTCACACACGTCCGTCATGTAGAAGGTGAATAGACTTGATTTAGAGGCACTCAAAGTTGCTCCTACATTTCACCAGAGCAGCCCAATTAGTGTGTGTAGTTATGTGACGGCACAAGCATTGGCACAGATCAATACAATCATTACTCCAATTTCCCCCCTCTTGTCATTAACACTCACACAGAAACTTACTTCCACATTTGCACGGATTCCCACAGACTTTACACAAATCCTGCAAATGAAAATTTCACTCACTTGCTATTTTCTCCACCGAATGGTGCAATACGTGCCGGTGTAATGAAAGATGAAATGCAAGGAAATGCTGGAAATGTAACGCTGTCACGCTCGCTGGTTATAGTACATAGCACACACACACACATACACAATCATACACACACACACACAGTTTGAAAAGATGCAATTCATTTGGTGACACCTGCATCTTGTGATTAAGATGAGGCTCCAAATGGGAAAAAATGTAAATACTGTGTCAATGCACAAGTTAATAGCCTACTACAGTCTCTCTTTCTCTCTCTCTCTCTCTCTCTCTCGCTCTCACACACACACAAACATCAAATCTAGGAAGACACCTGCATCATGCTGATATGGAAGCTGGTGTGTGCATCACTACAAGGACACACACAAATGAACACACACACATACACACAATTTGTAGCTGCTCATTTCACCCCTCTCTCTCTCTCTCTCTCACTCAGTCTCTCTTACTCGGTCTCTCCCACCTTTCCTTGCCTCCTTCATCCCCTCCCCCCACTCTCTCTCTCTCTCCTGTTTCTCTACACTGGCGTGAGGCTCTGGGCCTACACCGCACACATGCTGACATCAGCAACCAGCAGCGCCCCCTAGACACCCCCTCCACCACTACCATCACCAGCAGCAGCACATATTGTCACACACTCACTCACTCACTCACTCACTCACTCACACACACAAACACACTCACAAGATACACAGGAAGCGTAAATCAGGCAGGTCCCACGCGACTGTGACATGAAATTGCTTACAAATGTGATTGATGATGATAAATAGCAACATAAAATATACCTCTAGTTGATGCCCCCCCCCCCCCCCCCCCCTTAATTAGCTATAAATTACATGTGCACTGCCTGTGGCACCTCCTGTAGCACCCCCTAACATGGGCCTGCCTTTATGTATGTGTTAGTTACACCTTTGTCATTAGGACTTAGGGGCCTATAACTCCTGGAATAAGAAAAAAAAAGCCCCCTTTCAATCAAACATATGTGTGTACATCAGGCCTTACCTGATCCTGGGGCCAGGCCTACACACCAGTTTACTCACTCTACAACAGCAGGTAAAGGATATGGCCATTCGGTGATCTTTTTGGCGTATTTTCTGACGAAGTTATCCTCACTGAAGATGAACAGCGAGCGGTTGACTGTGAAACAGTTCTGGCGCACGGGGATGGGGTTATACAGAGCCATAGTCCGGGCTCTCTGCGCCATAGACTGCTTGTACACTCTCTGGCCCCCGGGACCTCCGGGTGGACCGTGACCGTGCGCCCCATGGCCCCCATGTCCACCGTGGCCATGCCCGTGTCCGTGTCCGTGTCCATGAGGTCCTCCTTGCCTGCTACCACCGCGGCCGCCCGGGCCCCCTCCGCCGGGCCCCCCGCCGTACCTGGCCGGTACCTCATCTCCAAACCGCGCCATTCTCTGGTCACCGAAAGCCAATCTTCACGAAGCAGCGGAGAAGGAGACCAATGCTCAGCTGTGCAGCCACACAACATTACATCCCATCTGGATCAGAACGTCTCATATGCACAACGGGTTGTGTTGTAAGCTTCTGCTAAACACCTGCGGCCGGCGAGCAGCTCTGGTCTGGATTCAGCAGACGAGGACGCCCATGAAGCGTCTCTTCTCTGCGCGTCTCTGCCAACGGCCAATTGTGGGTGTGAGGAAATTAAATATGTGGTCGGTTGGCTGACTGGTTGCACTGTGTGGTACTGCTGTGGGGTGCCTCAGTCTCAGTCGGTTCTTCTGTCCGTTCAAAGCAGGTTTTTATCCCCAACATGAAATCATGGGGAGACTGTAGCGAATGAACATGAATGTTTCATGTTGTCCATGGTTCATATCTACAGCAGAGCGCAGCACAGCCTCCTGCACCTCTCTGGATGGTTATTCCTTTACTCTCATGACAGCAGGGAATAACAATCTAAACGCCTCTGATATCACACAGGCCTCAATAATTAGATTGTCCAAAATCAATGTGGAAATAATTAACAGCCTATAGCTGGCGCTGTCAGTGGTGATCAACTTAGCATTTTAAAAAAACGGCCGTGTTCCCGAAGACTTAAAAGGCATTGGAAACGGGAAAGCTACGATTATTTATTTATTTCTGAAACATCCGCAATGTTTGGCACAGTGTGTGGCAATAATGTGGCTCCCACCTCCTCACAGTTATTTCACCAGTGAGCCCTGACAAGCCTTGAGAGCAGGAAAATGCTGACATTTGTTGTTAAAAGCACCTTATTTCAGAGAGCACAATCTTGAGTAGAAAGGAGAAAGAAAAAAAATACCGTTTTTCTTCGAAACGATGGTGTCATTGTTGTCGAGCGTTGTTCATCAAATTATTTTTCGCAAAAGAATTCAGCAGAATTCCTCCTTTTCTGCAACCATCATCTCCTCTCCGTCACCTGCGCGGCCATCCAGGAGCTGAGCAGGGGACACACGGACGGCGTCGTCAAAGACACGGGTATGACGGCCGCTCCTCCACCGCTTCACTCCCTCTCCTGATCTCGGTTCGGCCGGTCGAGGTGCAGCAGTGCCGAGAAAGTCGCTCACCATCCCCGCCCCGAAAAGTCTACCTTTTGTCGGCACAGATAAGCCCAAACGTCTTGGCAGAGCGTCCTTCCTCTCTCTCTCTCATTGGAGTAAAGCACTCCTCGCAGCCTCCTCTCTCTTCGTCCAGCGGCCCCAAGGGGAGGAGGAGAGGGACGGACGGACGGACAGACGGACCGATTGATGTGCCAGTGAATGGATGGAGATAAAAATAAAAGGGAGGGGACCGACTATTTCTTTGGTGTCTGCCTATAAATCATATTGATCGCACCCGCGCGCGGAATCGTTGTCTTTCAGTCAGCGCGAACTATAATGAGCGCCTGACGGGTTCTGCAGCAGCACATGACGCACGCAGCTCGTCCAACTTCCAGACGTATGTCACGGACAGAGGCTCCGTCTATTGCCTGGTTTTAAGGTGCCACGGGCTTTTAGCAGAGCAGGACTGGACCTCTAAACTGCCCAACTCCAAATCATTTCCAAAAAAAGACGTAAACAGCATGTTTGCGTAAAGGTGACATCAGCGACTTTGTGTCTCTCATATCCTTCCATTTCTGTGTGAGTGTGTGATTCAGGACCTCGTAAGTATGCTCATTATAGCTGAGTGTGTGTGTGTGTGTGTGTGTGTGTGTGTGTGTGTGTGTGTGTGTGCGTGTGCGTGTGTGTGTGTATGTGATGGAAAGGCGGGGTGTTGGCATCATGCAGCATGTGCACAGATTCAGCTGCAACCAAAGCCGACAATGACTGCGCGCACGGTGTGTGTTTGTTAGAGAAGGTGGATGGGGGAGGCTATTCTTAGCAACAGACATTTAGAAATTAATGGACGAAGAGAGCTCTCCTCCCTCCCTCCCTCCCTCCCTCCCTCCCCGAAACCAAGTCGAGGATCTTCTTGCCAGGCTCCCTCTCCTCCCCTCTTTTCTCCTCTCCCCTCCACCCCTCTCCTCCTTCCTCATACCTACCACCAAAACTCAGGTGCCTCTTCATGGTGCGACCATATGCTCTATGACAAAGCCCAGGCACAACACACATTTTCAATGACATAGAGGCAACAAGGACAATATGGATGAAGAACTGCTCTCTATTTCTAGTCAACATTCCTATAATAATAATAATATGTGTGTTTGTACTATCCGAGTTGGTATTGGTCTTATATTAGTCAAATGCAATGAGTCACTCAAGACACAAAAACAAGGGGCCCCACCATGTAAAGTTCCGGAAGATAGGAGGAGGGGATCATTCTGTATATTTGTATCCCACAACATCACAGGACAACCTCCTCTTCATCTATTATGAGACCTAATTGATAGACTCCAGAAATAGCCGCTTCTTTGAATGGGAAATGATGATACCAATACAGATTTAAGGGAGACCGGGGGAATTAATACACCTCGTGCAAGATATTGAATCAGGACAGGAAACCGTGCACGTGCCGCGAGGACGCAAATCGATAACTGCACGACCTTAAACGTCTATCCGATATGTCAGAGAGAGAGAGGGTTTGTTCACTTAAGGAAGACTTCCGGCTGAGGGGCGAGACTGACCCCACCACAAGGGCACGAAAGGAACATACTGAAATACATAACTACAGATAGAGAGAGAGAGAGAGAGAGAGAGAGAGAGAGAGAGAGAGAGAGAGAGATAGATAGATAGATAAATAGATAGATGGATAGATGATAGATCGGTAGATAGATAAATAGATAAATAGATAGATGGATGGATAGATGGATAGATGGATAGATAGATAGAGAGATAGAGAGATAGAGTGGCTCCACTTCAGAACCACGGACAGCACCAAAACCTAGAACCACATCAGCACCAACTACAATCTAGTCAGGACCACGGAGAGCGCCTGAACAACACAGCTCGGCATCTTATGATGGCATCATCAGGGTTGTCACAATATTTGAATTTAAAACGTTGAGATGATTCTAGTAAAAATCAAACAACATGGATACCTGTTTGATAACACTGCAACAAAAAATAGAAGTCTTAGAAATCCTATATTGGGTATTTGCTTGTTTTTTTTTTTCAGTTGACAGATATTGCAGACAAGCTCGTGAACGCTGTCCAACATGCACAAAAAAATGGCAACATTTTGGTACCGAAACGCTGCCAATGTTTTTCTGCAATTTAGTAAATGTGCAGGAGGTTTCCTGCGATTTTTGATGGATCCGTGTCTCTACTATTCACGTCTGTCTTATCAAATTGATTTAGTTTTTTAAAATGTTGTTACTCTTCGATACAATCAAGTCAATGAAATGAAAGCGATTATATTGTTTGAACACACGTAGTAGTGGAAAAAGTCTGGAAAACTTCAAAATCCTTGCTATTATTTAACCCTTTGAGGTTTTGCCTTTCTGCTTGTTTTTGGTATTTTACGTTTTAAATGTCTAATTCCCACAATGGATATGTTTAAATTAGGGCTGTCAGTAGTAACTAATTAAGACCTGAAATTATTGCATCGTTACGTTTTTCAAAGCACATGCTATTTTGTCCCTTCCGGCTCACCGTAGATAGTCGTCCTCCGTGTCTCCCTGTAGTCTCAGTGATGTAAAAGAAGGACACTGCTGCATCTTTGAATGTCTCATTTCACTTCAACAAACTCTCTGACGAGTCCAAAGTCATATCCACCTTATGACATCACACATTGACCTTTGTTACCTCTTTGCGCTGTTTGACGTCAGTTTGGGATCCTTAACCACTTCCTGTTTCTGTTCTTAACTTCATGTCCTAACCTTGCATCTACCAGAAGGGCCTTACTGTATTTCAAAATAAAAGCACACAGCAAGTAAAGTATTCTTAGACAAAGAGAGTACAAACATCAAAATAAAATCCTAACAATTCTTATTTTTATAAAGGAATTTCAAACATGCGATTCAAAATGCCATTGATCGAGATTAACTATTGATATTTAGAGATGAATAGCCATTAACATTTTTTAATGGTTTGACAGCCCTAGTTTAAATCCTAACACTAGTGTGTCTTATGTACAGTATGAACTAAAACATGCAAAAGCAAACTAACTCACATGAAACTTGCTTTAGTTAAAGGCTTTAATTCTGCTCATAGACTGATATCTCTCTCTCTCTGTGTGTGTGTGTGTGTGTGTGTGTGTGTGTGTGTGTGTGTGTGTGTGTGTGTGTGTGTGTGTTTACACTCGCGTGTGATGATCTGTGAAATGATCTATCGGCCCTCAGAGCTGGAGCCTTAGAGGAGAAGCAGACTTCTGTCCCAACCTGTTTTTCTCCACACGGGCCGCACGAGGAGCAACAGCATCAAGGCCACGCATGCATAAAACATTGTTACCTCACAAGAACACACACACCGTCTCTACAGAGGACATAGAGATGCATGATGATGATGATGATGATACATGTATTTATGGTGGATTTGGCTGAGAAAAACAATGCAACATGATAGGATATCTCTGTGCTGCTGTTTCTGTGACTAAGACTGAAACAGCTTCCCTCTGCCTGCTCTTTGAGCTGGGATAGTCTAATAAAATAAATGACTGACGCTTGAATTAAAAAATGAACAACAGAACAAAGCTGACAAAGAGGAGGCAGGTGGAACAACATGTTTGGTCTCTGACATGGTGTTATGACTCTGAATGCCATCTGAGTACCATCCCCACAGTGTGTTCCACCTCGCTGTCCTCTTCATGATAACAAACCTAAAGTTGTACTGCGATGCTCCGGCTTATTTCTGCAAAATGTGAGTGTGGGTATAAATCAGAAATCTCTACAGTTAATGTTTACATTCTGTTTGGATGCTGAACTGTACGAAGAAGCAGTAACAATGACAGCCTCGTTTCTAAAATCGAGGTAATGACTCAGCCCAACTGGATGGAGAAAGTAATTAAACTTTAAATGACTTCGTCAAAAGGGGGATGATGCTCAAATGAACAATCCTAAATGGACTGAGAATAATGTGCAACCACGCTGTAAGCAAAGTAAGTCAGATACCGCTATAATCATTAATACATCACTACATATGATAAACATGACAAAGTCTCCTCTGGAAGTTTCCATGCTGTTTAGAAAACCATCGAGTTCATCTCTGGAGTTGAAAAGAGTCGGGATTGTTTCTCGGCTGTTTGTCCTCCTCAGTCAGATGTTCAAATGGCGGGTGGGCTGCGAGGCTGGAGCTGTGAGGCGAGAGCCTAAAAAGGAGTGTCGTGACTCAATGATTCATAAGGCTGAATAATTCAATGGCCGGATGCATGTAGAGCACTCCGCCCCTGCTGAACCCGCTCCTCCACAGACCCGATGCAGAACTACATGGAAACGTCTGTGAGACGGGCTGGCTGTGCAAAACAAATTGTGTATGACTTAAAAAAAACCATCAGTGCACAATATGTAGCATACATGCTACTTTGTCACCGCCCTAAGATCCATATTTATATTTTTCTAGAGTTTGAGAGTCAAGGCAGGTGTAGATTTAAGTGTCCAGCCATGAAAACTGGGTCAGACATTGATTTTAGTTTAGTTTGACTTCCAAATGTGTCTTACCAACAAAGATCCACTGAAACAGATTGTTTGTGGCTAGCAGGCTACAAGACTTGCAGTGCTTCATTTAAATTTTTATTTTTTTTAAATCACAAATTTGATGATCACAAACACATTCTTAGGGACATTTTTCAAGCACAAAAGTGTACATTTTCTGGTTCTTAAACTTGAGCGTGGGCTGCTATTTATGTTTTTTTGTAATAATAAAATGACAATCTGTATTTTTCCACCTTAAAATGGTCGTTTCAAAGTCGATCTATTAGAACAATAATGTTCAACAGAGACAATGGCGCTGCCTGGTAGCCTGTTTTTCATGTAACTTTGACCGCTGGTCGTATACTATATTGTGTTTTACGACAGTGCAGTTGCACTAAGAGACCTTCGGTGGGCGCCAAAACACACCAAACCAAATTCCTCCATAATGTTACTTTTGTTTGTTTGACAGAAACACGCTTTTTAGTGACTTACCACTTTGGGCTCTAAGAATTATGAAAACCTTTTTGAGATTTTATAGACACATTGTGATGAGCTAAAAGCAAAGACAGTAGATGATCACAGTCGGAGCAAAAAACGAGGAGGACACAGAACATTTTAGAAGCTGTGCTGTCATACTGGATGCTTTAAACCTTCCCTAATATATTCCTAAAATCAGCAACCAGAACAGAAACAGGAAACAAATCTGGAGACAGAGAAGGCGAGGGTATGAGCTGGAATCTTTTGTGTTTAAGATCGTCTAAAAATGTGTTTCATCTCACATCCTTCTCCGCGCTCTCGAACAAAATCATTATTATTCTCTGTGGTAAAATAAAAAATGCTGTCTCTGTGCATGACCAGTGCTGGATTTTTTACAATATTCACATTATTGTGATGCACTGACATCTAATGATTCCTTTGTGCTTATTGCTGAAAATTAACAGCAGACAGGCTGCACACATGTTTCCTCCAAAATCGACCACTGCCAAGTGTTTTTCTGGCTGTTTTCAGCCTAATTGCATGATTCAACAGAAGGCATACGGACGCCCTCAGGACAAGCTGACCGACGATAATGCAGCGAATCGTAGAAGCTTTAAACGAGCACACCAACTGGGAATTAGAATATGAACCCAAAACACTCATCATGGCTGGATGAGTGTAATGCTGCAGGCAGCGACATAGCATCAACAATGAAGTGGGCATCACATCGGTTGTGTGTCTGTGTTGGAGGAAGGGGGGTGGTGTGACTTAGCTTTATTGTGGATGCTCACTGACCGAGACCAACAGCCGGCTCACAGAAGGAGCACTAATAACCCTCGCAGTGGATGTACACGCTGTACGTATGGGCAAAGGCAAAATAAGTCAGGCTAGACAAAAGTACATTACCTGAGTTTCATCCTGCTGATATAAGCATAATGCATTTTTAAAGAGCTAGAATTTTTAACCTAGTCTTAAGAAGGGTAACACCGCTGGTTCTGCAAAAAATCTTCTTTCCCCATCTGGACCTCCTCCTGGCTCCCTTAAGAGCTGACACTTTTCACATCTCTTCTATCTGACACATCATAGAGAGGTCATCAAGGAAGCCTCACTCTCCTTGTATTCAGTCCGTTTTACAACTGAAGGGTTCGTTTGAGAACAGAACAGAGGAGAGGAGAGGAGAGAGAGAGAGAGTGAGAGAGAGAGACAGAGGAGAGGAGAGAGAGAGAGAGGGTGCTAACCTGTCCTTACTGGTAAATAGGCCACTGTGTTTTCAGGGGGAATCTCAGTGAGGGTGAAGTCATCATCTCTCCATCTGCTCTCATAACTGTCTTCCTGCTCTCTGTTTTATTTATACTCCCGTTCATTTTCAACCCTTCAAATATTTCTCAGTTCCACATCGCTCTACTTTCACTACAGTACGGGCCACAAAACACAGATTGTTGTATACATCTTCTGATTTCTGTTATTTGGATTTTTTTTTTTCTTTTCACAACTTCATTTTTATCTTTTATTAATTGAATTTTCGTTCATGGAGCCATCAGACCCAAAATATATGTTCTGTATTTGTCCTGTATAGTTCCTGTCAGTCCTTTATATTCCAGTTGTATATCAGGTCTGCCCCCCGCTCAGGAAATGACTGTCACCCTCTCCAGCTACAGGACCAATTTCCAGACTTGGTCCGCACCAGGAATGAACCGGGGACCCTCTGGTTCCCAACTCGAGTCCCTACAGACCGAGCTACTGCCACCACTGTTTCTTTAATGCATTGTTCAGCACTTTGTTCAGCTGCTGATGTTTTTAAATATTCTTTATAAATAAATGTGACTTGACTTGACTTATTTAAACCTCTTATTTTATTCGTGTTTATCTTGTGTATTCTGTTTTTTTAATTTTTATTTTGTACTACCTACTTGCTACTTGTCTTTGTGTTGCTGCAACGTCCGCATTTCCTCCTCCAGGGATCAATTAATTATTATCTTATTTTGTGTCTTCTGTTACTAAGAAAAAATTGAAAATGAGCAGTTAAGTTATCAATGACTTAAGATATATATTTATCTCATTAATCAGGACAGTTGTGAAAAACGTCCTGAACCATGTAGTGCATTAAAATTATCAGCGCTGCAAAATAAAAAGGCCTTAAAGAGTGTTTTATTTATTAACTGCATTGACACACTCTGCAGTGGACTCATTAAAACTTGATGTTTTCTACTTTGAATATGTGTTCACCAGATTTCTGCACAGGGAGAAGTGGACAGTTGACCTGGAGAGTATTTGCAATAATGAGTTTTTACCGCCCTCTGGTGGTTACAGTGAAGACCTACAACATCTGCATTCACTCGAGATTTTATGTTTACCTTTGTTGTGTCATAAACATAGACTGTAAGGTCATAAACGAGAAATGGAGAGAGAGCAAGAAAGAAACTTTCTCTAAATAAGCTTTTCGTGGTTGAGGAGAAGAGAGTGAAACAAATACTGGCCTCTACATTATTAGACAAGAGAAGAAGAAAAGTCCTCGACTGTTTTTTCCCACCACTGTCATTTGTTGCCAACTTAGGTTCAAACCTAAGTAAACCAAAGTAAATCCCTGCTAAATGTTGCTTTTCAGAAAGAAACGGAGTTATAGACCACATTAAAACAATTACTATTATATTATTATTATTATTATTATTATATAAAAATGTATTAAAACTGAATTTGTGCTCATAATTTAAGGTTTTCATATAAACTCTGTTATGAACGTGAATGTACCCGTTTTGTTATTCTGTCCCCTGGCGTCCTTTCTTTTGCTTTATATTGTTTATTTTATTTATGTCTGTTTTTTCCCGTTTTTTATCATTTAGGTAGGATATCTGTTTGTTTGTTTTTTGTATATTTTTTACTCAATTGTTTTTTACGTATTGCATGTTTTTTGTGATCAGCATGTTTAAGTTACGAGTGTTTATTTGATAAATACATGTGATGCAGGTGAAGGTAGAAATCAATGAGTAATCGTGATCTCAACATCAACCCCTCTCTGCGTTTGCGTGTGTTTACTCCCGGAAGACTACACCTCCCACAATGCATTGCGCGTCCAACATGGCGTCTCACCTCGCAGTGTGACATTTGTCAACAAGACCAAACCGTTGCTAAAGGAAAAAAGGACAGTGCACCGAGGTCGGTACTGACGTCACAGAGAGGAGGATGAAACTGCTGCTGACGGTGTTGAGACGAACCCAGAAACCGGCTCTTTACGGCGGACACCGGAACCGGAGTCTGAGCTCCTCTCCCAGCAGCGGCCTCTCACCTGTCCGGGATGACGCTCTGGTCGTCGGGTCAAGCCAGGAGCTCGTGCGGAGACTCGGCTCGCAGGTGGAGGTGAGGACGAGCTTCATCACGGAGGAGGAGGAGGGGGCTTTTCTGCAGGAGCTGGAGCCTGGCCTGAAGAAGAAGCGTTATGAATATGACCACTGGGACGATGTAAGTCATGGTAGTGATGGTACACGCATTAAGAGTTACTCAAGTAGAAGGTTAAAGTTAAAGTACTGATTTAACTAACCTCATGAAAGTGACTGTGTTATAAAAGTTAAATGATGTCACTGTTGTCACTGTTGAGGACATTTTTTTTACCTCTGTGTTTTTGTGCAAAGCTGAAGCCTCAGATTCAGAAGAGTACTACGGAAGCCCTGAGCTGCTTTCCATCACTAGTGGTGCTTTCCATTTACCTCGGAAGTCGGATTTCGGAGCTGGGAATGACGTCACACTGAGTTTTAGTTGTACGAATTTGCAACAAGCAGAGAGCTTGAAAGAAAGCCCTCTCTCAAAGACTCTGGCAACAATTAAGAAAAGCAACAAGTGCGCCTCCAGTAGTAACTTTGTTTTGTTGTTATGGCGACAATTAGACAACATAACCACAGATATAACTTGCACTTGCGATTTTTTTTAAGGACTAAGTACAGTTACAGCTTGAACTGTTGATGCACTGTTCAAAGCCGTGTGCAAATGTGCTCACATTTTTCACAAATCCTTTTAAGGCCACAGTTCAACGGACAAAAGCAACACAAAACTCTTTCTTCCCAGATGGTTGCATTTCGATCAGTTATTATAATTTCACTGAAGTAATAACACAGCTAGAGCAGAGTGACACTCATCTTAGGTATGTGTGCTGTGTTTACTCCCCCACATTCAGGCGATTCACGGGTACCGAGAGACGGAGAGAGCGAGGTGGGGTGCGGCCTGTGAGGAGGTCTTGAACCGTGTCCGGTCCTCCGCCTTTCCTGAGGGTAGTCAGCTCCTCGGGCCTGTGCACATTTTAGATCTGGACAAGAACGGCTTCATCAAGCCTCACATAGACAGTGTCAAGGTAGCTGTCTTTCTTTTTTTTCTCACTCCACAGAAAGTACCTTCAGGATGTTTGTTCTCATCATTTGGCTGTCATTTTTGTTTTCAGTTCTGTGGTAGCACCATCGCCGGGTTGAGTCTCCTGTCTGACAGTATCATGCGCCTGGTGAGGGAGGATAACAGCAGTGAATGGTTGGACCTGCTGTTGCCGCGACGCTCCCTCTACATACTGAGGTTCAGTATTTACTGCACTCTACTCAAATAATATCATTAGGTTTAGTTTGAACAGGAAGTATGTGAGATCCTTATGACTACGCAGGGATGTCAATACACAAGGAAACGGCTCGGCTCAGAACAGGCTGTTTCTGTGTCTGTACCTTTAAATATGTAAATGAGCTGTGTCTGACCACGCCCCCTCTCTGGAAGGAGATGTGGCTCGGTCTTTCTCGCTCCGTGTCCTATTGTTTACGGTGAGAAGTCAGACTCAGAGGGCAGAACAAACACCTAGCTGTGGGAGTGTCACCCACCTGGGGGAGGGGCTTCTGCCCTTTGTGATGTCATGAAGGGAAAATCTCCAAACGGCCTGTTTGAGCACACATTTTCTGAAAAGTGGAGCAGGCAAAAGACGGAGAGGATGGACTTTTCTCATCATTTGGGGGGTTTGTAGACAGACTAGAGACACATATTAGTGATTACAGAATTACAGAATATGTGACCTTTAAGCAAACAGTAATTTATTTATTGTCCTGTTCCTTTCACTTCCATTCAGGGATGAGGCGAGATATAACTTCACTCATGAGATCCTGAAAGAGGAAGATTCTGTGTTCAGTGGACAGCGAGTGCCCCGTCTGCGCCGTATCTCGGTCATCTGTCGGAACCTCCCGGGTTAACTCCCGCTTGGACTCAAATTGAAACACTGACAGAACAAAACCTGAATTTTGAGGACTGTTATCTTTATTCAAAAAAATGAAGCAGTTAACCCTCATTCTATTTAATGCAAGTGTCAAACTGAGATACTCTTCACACTGCACTGTTGTGTTGTCAGCTCACATCTGTCAAAGTATGTATTACACTCAAGATCAAGATCGCTGAATGAGCCAATAACTGTTTCCCGTGGAGCAGAAGCAACGGCTGATTTAAAGTAAACATGTTTCTGCACAACTCTACACAAACACTGAATCATCTTTCCTGCCGATTAAAGATACATTCAGTTATGAATCACAGCAGGAATGTTAGATATTGATGTATAAAATATCAGTTTATGAAAATGTGGATACACCATTAAAGGCGCAGAGAGTCTATTTTCAATAGAGCCTGCTGCAAACACTTTGATTTTGACATTTATTTCGTGCCTCTCTACTTCTGTATAATACAGACTCTTTGTGAATAATTTACAAATAAAAACTTGGCTGTAAAAAGGCTCTCCTCGCTTTAATAATAATGATAATACTGCACGGCTAATGTTAGACGTTTCTTTGAGGGAATGGGATTCTCTTGTGTTAAAGATGGCTTGTTTTCTCTTTGTGGTTTAACACAGAGAAAACAGTTCTGTAATCTTTGTCCATGTTATAAATATGCTAAAACATCCGTCACACGCTGCACAGGAGGATCAGATCACTTCATATTTTCAGAAACATCGATTATCGGAGGGTGAAGAAGGCAAGATAATGAGAATTAAAATGATGCACTAGCAAATCATAGTCAAACAAACAAATTACATTATTATTACTACAACATGATCTGCACTATTTATATTACTGTCATCAATACATAACCCAACAACACACTACACTGGAACACAATTGATATGGTCCATTACCCACTTTTTTTTTTGTTCTTTTTTATTTTATCATTCCTCAATAGTTTTCTTCTTTCCCTTTGTTTTGAATATGCCCTTCCTGGTGCCTCCATCCTCTCAGTGATCCATCTTTAAACACTAAGGTTAAAAAAGGATAGACTTCAGGACAACGATAATAATAACAAATACAAAAACATACAAATACAAAAAAATAAATAAATAAAATGCCTTAAAGAAATTAATCAGATAATACCTCCAAGCACCAGCACAAACAGATCCCCTCCCATCAGGTCTGGGGGTTGTTCAAGCTTGGCGGGAGGGTAGCAATAGGCAACCCTATCAGCTGCCCCCCCATTGATTATTAACAATGGCATGCTGGATCTATTGTATGGCTGGCATATTTAAGTCACTTTTGATGTCTTTTACACATTTTTAAAAGTTCTTCAGTTGATTTGTTTGAGTCCCAATTCAACTGAAGTTTCCACTTTTTGTTTTTAAATGTTTACACACAGTAAGTCAGGTTCAAGGAGAAAAAGTGAAGTGGACTGTATGACAATCAGGATTGCAGAAAAAAATCATCGGTGCCAACCTTGCCCTCCATCCAGGAGATATACCACCAGACGAGGTTCAGGAAACAGGCTGGTGACATCACTGCAGAGTCAGACTCCTCACACCCTGGATACAAACTGTTCCTGAAATTTAATGTTACACTTTAGTACACAGAGAGCTCAGTTCACCGAGTGTGTGTGAGCACACCTGGCCAATAAGGCTGCTTCTGATTGTGACCAGCAGGTGGTAGCACCTCAGGTAGAGACAGGTGGTAGGAGGAGTCACCTCCCACACCTTCACCCTGTTCATCACTTTGAAAGTGAAGGGGAAACAAACCCAAGCAGTACCTGGAGTTACTGTCAGACGAGAGAGTCTACAGATAAGTTCAGAAAAGAGAAATTCTGCAGTAAAGTCTGACTCAACACACAGGTAAGAAGAATTTATCATACTTTTATTCAAAACCTTAATAATGGCAATATGCAGATAGTAGATCTAATCAACAAATTTCATAGGAGCCTAAATGCAGCAGGGGGGATCCAGTTGACTGATGTTTTCTGTATTTAAAGGAATGCAGTGAGGAGCTAATGTTTATTTATCATGTTTAGTTTTCTTTGTGTCACTTGGAAAAGGAGAGTTCAAAGCCCGGGTCAAATATGGAAGCAAGGCCCATGCGTGTTTTGGTGACTGGTGGATCTGGTTTGCTGGGTAAAGCCATCGAGCATGTGGTGGCGCTGGAAGCAGGGAAACTGGAGGGAGAACAGTGGATCTTTCTGTCTTCCAAGGATGCAAATCTGACGTAAGTTCCTCCTGTCCTGTACACTGACTGTATATATTTAGTAGTAGGGATGTAAAGACGAATCGTAAAATCGCGATAAATCGATTCAAAGGCGTCAAGTTTCATATTGGTAGTCTGAAAAATGACTCGCAGTAATATGGCGAGCGTCAGCAGCTGTAGAGCAGAGGCGATTGGCCGCTGCAGAGCAAGATTTAGAAATCGAGGACGCACCGCCGTCTTTTAAAAACTGAGTGCAAATATTACAAGAAGATAGGGAACTACACAAATAGCACAACCGACATGATGCAGCATTTAATCCACACCATGACGAGAAGCTCCAATCACCTCCCCTTGTTGAGAGAAACATGAAAAGGCCAAACCACACTGACAAGCGGGTTTGAGCCCCTAAAGGATTCTTTCTCAGTCATCATTTGTCTTCAGTCTCATTTTGTAAAAATTTGTGAATCGTAACATCCTTATTTAGGAGTGAATGTGTTAGTCTCCAATTTGTCTTCTACTGCACTTTTCTGCACGTTGCAAAAAGACTTCACTGGTTTAAGGAATGTACAGCCTCGCTCAGGGGAACATAAGAGGTTGTTATGATTGTCACTGGTCACCTCGGCTGGTTGTTTGTCTCTATATGTCAGCCCCGTTATTGACCAGCGATCAGTCCAGGGTGTAACCCCGCCTCTCGCCCAATTACAGCTGGGATCAGCTCCAGCACCCCCCCCCCCCCGCGACCCTGAACGGGGGATCCTGGTCCCTACGATGGAAGCGCACCGATTACGCCCAAGAGTCTCTCCTCTCTGGGGAAAGGTTCCTGTTGTGGAAACACAGCTTTACCCACTGAGCACCGGGGAATTTTAACAAGCACCCTAAGGTTACAAAATGTTCTTTTTCACCTGTGTGAAATCCTAAACAGAGACCTTGGACAGACCAGAGCGGTGTTTGAGAAGTATCGCCCCACGCACGTCATCCACCTGGCTGCAAAAGTGGGAGGCCTCTACCTGCACATGAGGGAGAACCTGCACTTTCTGGTGAGACAATGATACAATTTAGGGGAACATATGTGGACCCTGATGACTAGGTGGGGGTCTGTGGGGAAAATGTCGTCTTTAAAATGTGATGCCAGGGCAGTAACACTCTGACACTTTTTACAGAGGGACAACCTAAAGATCAACGACAACGTGCTTCAAACAGCCCATGAGACGGGGGTCACCAAGGTGGTGTCCTGTCTGTCCAGTTGTATTTTCCCCGACAAAACCACGTATCCCATCAATGAGACCATGGTAAGCTTTTAAAATGTGTTTGACAGTGAACCCTACCTTCCCCCTTCACCTGGACCCAGAGCACCTCACCCCCTCTCTCCTCCATACACTGACTCTCTGCAGCACACAGAACTCTTGCCCCCCCCTCCCCACCCAAGTATGGCTCACATATCTGTCTTAATTATTTGAATGTATTTTGTACTTTCACTCCTCGCTCTCTCACAGATCCACGATGGCCCCCCTCATGACTCTAACTTTGGATACTCGCATGCTAAAAGGATGATCGACGTTCAAAACAGGTGAGCAGCTGCGCAACGCAAACAAAGGCGCGGTGTGGAGGCACGGTTCAAATCCATCACATTCATGTCGAACAAAAGTCTGCAGAGGCCACACCTGATTAGACGAGTCGTTTCTTTTGTTATTTTAGCCTTCAAATCCATGCTTTAGTGACTGAGAAAACATCCATAACTGGCTGATACGTGACGAGCCTGTTTTTAAAACCAGTTCTCCCCCTGTGTGTGTGTGTGTGTGTGTGTGTGTTGACAGGGCTTACTTCCAGCAGTATGGTCATCATTACACAGCAGTCATCCCCACCAACGTGTTCGGTCCCTATGACAACTTCAACACAGAAAACGGTCATGTGCTGTCGGCGCTGATCAACAAGACATACACGGCCCAAAGTGAATAACACGCACACGCACACGCACACGCACACGCACACGCACTTCTGCTCGATGCTCGCACAGGCTACAAGGTGTGAATAATATCACTTAAAACTTAGTCTTTTTTTTTTTCTTTCAGAGGAAGGGACTCCTCTGACTGTGTGCGGCTCTGGAGCTCCTAGAAGACAGTTTGTGTATTCTCTGGTAGGGTACCTGCAATGATATGACATCATGATATCACAACGCGTCGGCTAAGAAAAGCCTACGTTATCAAACTTCCTTTATCGCCTATTTCTTAGGATTTGGGACGCCTTATCATTTGGGCCCTGAGGGAATATGAAGAAATCAGCCCCATCATCCTGTCTGGTGAGCGCGGAGACGCTTTCACGTGGTGGTGATCGTCTTAATGCACTTTGGAGAAACTGTCGTCTGACGCTCCAAAGGAAAAAGATCGAAGGTTAAGACACATTGCTTTGCGAACATAAAACTCACGCATTAACTGTTTGTTTCTTTTTCAGTCGGTGAAGACGATGAGGTCTCCATTAAAGAGGCGGTGGACATGATTGCAGAGGCTTTGAATTTTGAAGGCCAAATGAACGTATCCTTGCTGCATTCGATGTTGACGATCTAGTCCCAGCAATGTAACGCTAGAGCCCGACTGATTAATCAGTCTGCCGATAATATCAGCTGATACTGACACACCAAGCAGACGGCAAAGAACTACTACTAAATATATATCTCTAAAGATTGAACATAGATCAAAGATAGATATCGGCAGATATTTAGCTGTATCAGATTTTTTCTCTTCCTAATATCGATATTGGCCCTAGTTAATGTATCTCTTTAACTCCTCAGAGGCTTCTTTGAACCTTGTACACTACTTTATTTTAGATGAACTAAAGCTGCCTGGCCTGAAGTCAAGACACTGAATTTAGAATTTGTTATGGTTATGTGCCGCTTCTGCAGCAGTAAGTGTTATCACCACTGTCAGGGAGGCTTCATCTTCCAGAGAAATAGTTGTTGCTGTATAGGTGTATTACCTTAAATTACACACTGTCCTTGACTCGTTACACCAGTATGACACCACCATGTCAGACGGCCAGATGAAGAAGACAGCCAGCAATGCCAAGCTGAGAAGCTACCGCCCTGACTTCACCTTTACCCCTCTGAAAGAAGGTAGAAAAAAGACAGGTCACTTTGAAGCCTGTATGAGTGGCTGGAGTTTTAAAACGGTTTTCTTTTGCTGACATCTTTTCCTAAGAGAAGTGTGAGAAGCTAAAATAAAGGCTCAGTGAAAGACAGCTCTGTGCTGCTCAACCTACAAGCGAGAGATTTGAATGAATATTTGCATGCATCCTCAGTCTGGTTAAAAGTGATTTGATTACTTTCTTTCTGTCGTTCCAGCGATAAAGATGACCTGTGACTGGTTTATAACCAACTATGACAAAGCCCGGACATGAAGAGACCAAACACTGAGCTGCAAACGTGGACTTATTTTAGTTCTGGGGTGGTATTGTTTGACAATATGGTGCTGGTTTGTAACTTAAAACGATGCAATATTTTAGTTTTTTTTTTTTTTTTTTTTTTTTAAAGAATCTGTGAGAGGTGACAAGTAACGTTCAATGGATTCTTGTTCCTCGTGTCCCTGGCTGTACCCCTGAGAATATTCAGCAGATTTTACTGTAGTGTTTTTGAAATAATTAAAGTTGAGACAATGCTGTACTTTTTAAAGCTGTGTTCAGAGTGCTACACTTTTATTAAATGATTTATTTAAACACTAAAGTGTTTGTATTATCATTTGCCAATTAATATACAATACAATACAATATACAATATGTAACTGACCTCTAGTGTTTAACATGGGTATTGCAGTCCAAATTCTAAACATTGTAGAGAGCCGTCTCCCCCCCTCCTCTCTAGAGTGGCTGCTCACTCAGGTCACCATGTGGTGGACACTGTAGCTTCAGTGTTTATCCAGCTCTGTGTTCTAACCTCTTTCCATTTTTCAAAAGCATCTCCAATATTGATCCTAGTTTGAGCACGTTTCTGCTCGTGGAGCTTATTAGAAACATGCAGAGGCTTTTTAGGTTGGGTACAATCACTTCTATCTGAACCACTTCTCTTGCCCGCTTCCATCGCTGCAACACCTGTTGACCTGATAACTGCTCTCATATCTGGCAAACCGAGGGGCGTCCAAAACGGCCGTGTGGTGGGGTGCCTTAAAAGCACCTACCTTCTCTGGTCCAAACAAATCCAGAGCATTCAGGAGCAGAATCTAAAGTTAGAAGGAGGACATACTGGCTGCTGCATTGTTGTCAGAGAAGCCAGCACTTCAACAGCATGTTTCCTTAATGTCTGATCAGATAGTAAGCTCACTTTATCATTTCACTCTCTACACATCTTACTGATTTTATGAGACAGATTGGATACAAAGAGAAAAGTTTAACACTGCTATGGATTTCAGTCTTTATTAGAAAAGTTACTACCAAAGAAAAACAATTGTTTTTTATTTATCCAGCTCTAAGTTGAAGTGTTCACACATGGAGAGAAACCACACAGACTCTGAGCAGATCTCAGACTCTAATAAACAAGCTCCCGATACTAAACACAATCCTTTTTTTACTGTGCAGACAGTTTTAACCTCAGTCCTGTGGCATCTCACAAAAATAACGTAACCTAAACCTCTTCCCCAGGGGGTCAGAGTTTGCCAAAAACACCCACAAATGTGTCACCTTGTCGCTCCATCCCCGCCTCTTGTTGTTCTGTTACTCTGTGAGGTAAAAGTGCATTTTGTCGTTCACGTTCTTGCGCTCTGGATTGAGGCGCTTCAGGATCTGTGCCAGCACGTTGACGGTCTGCTCACTGCTCAAACCTGTGCGCTTCGTCTGGAACTTCTTCAGCAGGTCTTTGGTGGTCATCGGTTTACGGATCAGGTAGCGCCGGACCGCTTCCTCTGTCAGCTGCACATCACTACAGAGCAGAGGGACACAGAAGACAATATGTAATCCTGTTCACAAACAGCCAGTCAGGCGGTTTCTTCTTAGGATTTCAAACACATATCTTTGCGATTTGTTTAAGGATTACATCATAGTTTTCTCTTGATGCCCCCAAAAGAGAGACTTGTTACTGATACTTTTAGTCTCCTGATTGACTACAGAGATGTTTGATACATGCATGTGGCTCCACTCTCTGGATACTGTGTAACACCATGCAGAATTGAGGTTTATGAATAACAAATATTAAGGCTCTAACTCCTCATTGTACTTTGTATGCTCGACTTGGCCGGCCTGCATTGACTAAATCCATGGCATGTTTTTATTTAAAGAGCATTCCTTAACTTTCCTTCCCTCGCTCTTGTTTCATTTTATTCACTGGAAAAATGTTGGAAGCTACAGTTTTCCGATCTGTGACCCGTTAGGCAAAGCTTCTTCTTTCTCTCTGTCCAAGGAGAGCGTCTAGAAATGGGGAAAAGAGGTTTTCCAGGTACGCTGCTCGTGCTGCAGGAGGATTTGGGTCTGGGGGAGCTGCTCTATTTAAAACCATTTAAAAGTAGAAAGTAGGTGTTGGAGGAGGCTGCATCGGGTGGACGATGCCTGTGTCTGTAACTTAAAATGTGCCGCTGCCTGTCGTGGCCACCAGGACACTCTTTAAAAAAAAAAAAAAGCTTTCCTGGTTGAATAAACTTTAAACTGACATATTTATCATGCACAACAGTAAAGAAGTTCAGTACCTTGAGCTAGGAGTAGATTTCCCTGACGGGGGTTGAGGTGTACTCTTCCCTGAAGGAGCGGGGCTCTGGCTGCTGGGCTCCATCTTCAGCCTTTTGGCAGCTGGTGAGTCCGTGCCAGGACCCGGAGTCGGTCTCTTACCTGAGGGGCGGAGACATTCAGACAGACGTGTTACTTTATAAAAAACATCTCTTATTTGTCTTATATAAAAGGGGTCACTTTCTAA
The DNA here is from genome assembly GCF_963930695.1 of Labrus bergylta. NCBI lineage: Eukaryota > Metazoa > Chordata > Actinopteri > Labriformes > Labridae > Labrus > Labrus bergylta. Next base: position 17,553,018 of record NC_089210.1, read on the forward strand.
AGGTGTGTTTCTAAACTGTTTTATGGTGTACGGGCTAACACCTTGCTCCAGCTTGCTTGCAGCAGCGCGGAGTGTGTTGGAGGTGGCGGCAGAGTCGATGGATGGCGTGCCGGGGCGACTTCCTGTCCTGGAGCTTCCTGCAGAGCCACGCCCACCTCCACGCTTAGGAGGCGTGCGCTTCTTCTGAGAGGGGGAAAAAAAGAGAGACATGTTTGTTAAAACAAAGACAAACACTTTCACACATTCTCTGTTGATATTAGAAAGACACATTATGTACCATAAACAAAGCAGAGGCCGTCTCTCCCTCGATGTCGCTGTCGTCTGAGCTCTCCGACTCTCCGCTGCTGTCTGTCATATAAAAATCCACACAACTCAAATGAAGCAGGAGGGGGAGACACATGACACTACTCGTGTTTTTTGAGATCTGATTCCTTAAAGAACTTTTCTTAGATTGTCGTCTGTTTTCACCTTTTTTCTTCTTCTTTTCCGCCTGCACCGGAGTTTTCTTCCCTTCCTCTTCTTCCTCCTCCTCTTTTGTCTCCTCTTCGTTCGGCTTCTCCTCCTCGCTCTCTTCCTCGCTTTCAGACGCCTCGTCGATGCCTACAACAAGGACAAACATTTGACCACTTGTTCAATAAAGCACAGAGATATATATATAAAAAAAAGTGCTTATACAATCTAATGTTATTTCTAATGGAACTTATAATGAAAGAGAATTGTTGGCAGTGTGAGGACACACTCTCATTAGAGAACTCAAATCTGTAGTAGTTGTTTACCTTTTGGATGCTCCTCTGCTTTGCTGGGCTGTCCCTTCTCTGGCTCCTCATCTGAACTGTGTTTGGAAAACAAAACAACGTTCTGGTTAAAGACAAAACAAAAAAAAAACACTTTTTTTTTTCCAGACCAGACATCTTGTGAAACAATGACATGGATCTGACCTGCTTTCGTCCGACATGTAATCCACCTCCAGACCCTCGTAGTCGCCGTCATCGCTGTCCTCTAACGCCTCGTGCTCGCCGCCCTTTTTCTTCTTCTTCTTTCCTTTTCCCTTCCCCTTGTCTTTCTTCGCCTTCGCCTTGCTCTCTCCATCTGTCCAAAAAAAAAAAAGAAAAAGGAGAAGATAACTTGCTGACAGAGGGAAGAAAACAACTCTTTCCTTACAGAGGACTATCCCCTCTCTCTCTTTAGTCCCACCAGTTTCTCTCTCCTTACCGTCTCCCATACTGCTGTCGCTGTCGTCGCTGCTCATCTCCAGGTCTTCTTCCAGGTCGTGAATGCGCAGGTCGCCCCCTCTCCCACCGCCCTTCTTCTTCTTCTTCCCAGACTTCTCTCCCTCATCTTCATCGTCCGGCCCTCGCTCCTGCTCCCTGAATCGTCTCTGAAGCATGATGCTGAAGTGATTCACTACTTTGTTCCGCCTGTAAGAGGAGAAGATTGAGCTTGAGGTTTATAAACACCAGATGGGTGAACTGAGTGGGGTTTTTTTGTTCACTATAAAAGCAACCCACCCTCCCTCTTTGCCCCCCCGTCCCCCACCCATCCCCCTCTCTCACCTGCCCCACTCCTCCTCGGCCTCCTCAGCAGTGAGAGTTCGGTGCTTGGCCAGAGGTGTGAAGTTGTACCAGCCGTGGACAGGAAATGCCTCAAACGCTCCATCGGGACACTGAGTGAAGATGTAGTAGGATGCATTTTCTGTAACACCACCCTTCTTTTGACCTTTGAACCTGACACAAACATAAACACAGACAGGAGAGAGTACTTTAGTTTTATTGTACACAGGAGGATCCATCACCTGATCTGTTTAACTGGAGAGAAACACAAATCTATAACATCTGCTTCAGTCACAGCGCAGATATTCCGTCATGTGAAGATCGTACATTTATTGTTGAAAATAAGTCAGTCAGGGCGTCAAGAAGCGTCAGGGTCTCACCTCTTGCCTGCCTTCCCGTTGACCTTTAAGATCCAGGGCTGGTCCTCCACTTTGAACTCACGCGTCACGATACCATACTTCTTCCTCCGTGCTTCCTCTCGCTGTTTTTTACCAAACTCACTGCCGGCCGCGCCGTCCTGCGACTCTTCTTCCCCGTATATCCGCCGAGCGCTCATGTCTCTTTCCATTCGAGCCTGAGAGAAGGAGGAAGGAGATGTTAAGACGCTTCAAACTAAAGCATTGTTATTATGACTGCTTACTCTCCATGTTTCTATAAAGGGGTAAATAGGTCGCTTTAAAGTGATCTATCGGGCGAATCCGAGGCCCTATAAGAAAACAAGTGCTGTCAGTCATGCGTTGACACCCGGACTTGAACCCACCTGTGTCCAGGCGGAACAGTTGACTTTGTCTCCTGAATTGAAGGCCATGATGTTGTACTTCTTGCTGGTGTTTCTACAACACAAACAGAAGAGCAAATAAAAAGTCAGTCACTGCACCTGCTTTTTCCTTTAAACACCACAGAAATAAAGACATTAACAATCCCTACATGTATTCATGCTGTGCTTTAATAAATGTGTTCTATGTTTCTATGTGCTGTCCTGTGTGGTTGTTGACATTTTTACTTTCTTACGTTGTGTTTTTAGGCAAATTTCCCAGAGGGTTAAAAAAGGTTTCATTCATTCCTCAATTTCAAAGTTTTGTTTTACTTATCAGGAACATTTCATCTTTGCACACAAACTATCAGGAAATGTCTGTGTTTCCTTTTTGTGTCCACTTCTATCGCACAGAGAATCAGTCGCAGGGCTTGGACCGAGCCTGAATATTTGCATGTCAGTCCATGGTACTCACTTTGGGACTCTCACAGTGTATTCTGTGCCCGAGGAAGTGCTGCTCCCCTGAAACACACACACACACACACATTCAGAGGAGTTAATGGAGATGTTGTCGTCTCAGTGCTTAATGTTCTGTTTTAATATGAAGGCCACGAAGAAACATGCAATTCAAATAAACACATCATTATCACAACTATCTCCAGTGTTGTAAGAAGATGCACAAATAAAACCGTACTCATGTTTCTGCTAAAACTGGACAACATCAACATCTACATAGTTATACAAGAAACAATACAATCAACATGTTAACTTAATGTTCTAAAAGGACAGATGTTTCTTAACTTCAGGAAGGCCACAGTAACAGCAGAGTCCGACTGTTGATGTTTATGTCAACGCATATGTTTTTAAATGTGCTCTACAAATGAAGTTATTATAATTACTGATATGGTAATGATAAGCTTCCTGGTCCCCTCTATGTCTCCAGCAGTCATCGCTTCCTGATTAAATTGTGATGTGATGCACGGTCCCTGATTAAAAGTCACAAAAGAGAAAACTTACCAGGGAAGTCATTGTTGTTGGTTTCTCTGCTTCTGGATAGTAAACTGTAAACAAAAAGTTAAATGTCTTAAATAAGATATAAAAAACGACAGAGAAGCCCTAGCTGTAATTTATCTGTTTGTTGGTGATCAGTGGAAGTGTATCCTTTATCAGAAGCCCGTAAAGTGGAGTGAAGGTTGTTATAATTCAACATAAATCTCGATAACGTGGTTTCTTTGTATCAAAACATCCGTAATCTGTTAGCAGCAGATGCTAACACGTTAGCTAGCCGTGTCGAGACTTTACCGCCTTCATTCAAAGTTGAAAATTTAACAGGAAATGAACTTTAAATGAAGGGACGTGAACAATAAGCAGAAGTCGAGCTCATGGAGACGATAACAACAAACTTAATTAAGCATTTCTAGCTGATTTACCGGTGCGTCCACTCGTCTACACACCGTAACCAACGTCGTTGTCCCGCTTGTTTATGTAGTCGACAGTAAACATAGGACCACCAGGAGAATGGTTCCTAGTCGCCATCGACGCTCCTTTATTTCTGTTTAATGTTTGCGAAGTTATGGCGGCTCTTCTTTCGTTGTATTATCCTTTAAGTTAGCAAAATTGTGCCCAACTGCAAGGGACAAAGTAATGAACAGTTCGTTTGTTTTATATTTGTTTCAGTCTTGAGTTTTGTTTGGAAACCATTGACCGGAAGTATTACTTTGCTACTCTGTCTGCCTTGACTCTACTGTGATCAACAACGCTACTTAATTCATTTAAAACAATTTATACTATAATAAAAAACTGCTATCCAGTGGTCAATGGGCGTCACCTCTGTCTATAGTGATTAAATATAATTGTATCTAGCTTGTTTACATGGGTGCAACTTTAGTTAATGTCTATGACAACAAGACTGCAGAACAACAGGGATTATTAACAGAACCATTTTCAAAACGAACAATTTGTTATTTATTTATAAATATGTTTTCGTTTCAGTCGTTCATAATGATATTATCTCGTTATGTGTCTACCAAGGTCGATTTTATTACTCTAACGTAATGCAGGACCACTCTGTGACTTACATTAGCAGTTTAGTATTACGGTTAATTCTTTCGGGGTTTTGGCGCCCTCCTGTGGCCACAGTTTGAACTACAATGACCAAAACTAGTCAAGCTAGTGGAAATAAAATACTTAGCCTTTTCCGGTGAATACTTTCAAAATAATATGACAACTCTAATGATGATTTAATTTTTGTGTTGCAGTTCCACACTTTGGCCACTAGGTGGTAGTGGAAACTCATTTTTAATACGTGTCCCTTAAAACCTCGAACTAACACGGCAGTAATACATAATAATAAATAATAATAACAATATTTAATAAATAATCGACAGAAAATGAATAAGACAAACAATTATATTGAAGACGATCACAAAATCTCCGAAAAACTGTATTTAAAAAAATAAATATATTCTGTCCACAATGAAGTGTATAAATTAAGGTGTAGAAACAAGGGACATTGAGGTTTCCCTCATTTCCAATGATTAAAAGCATATTAAAACAAGCAGCAACAAAAAAACAAACACTTATAATCAATTACAAAAAATGTGTTATGTCAGCTAACTTATGGCCACTCTGTGATTTAGATTAGCAGTTTAGCATTACAGTTTGAAATCTAGCAGGATTGCTGGAAAGATTAGTGCTGACTCATCTAAATTCTTGTTGTTTTGATTTCTAGCCCTTGTTGAATTATTTTGTCCTTGCTCCTTTTGGAAAAGTTTGATTTTTATTCATTTATTTTTATATATAATCCCCCTAGTCTTGATTTAAGTTTGAATTAACTTGTTCCTGTGTATTTTGCTGTTGTATGTTCATCCTCTTTAAGAGTTTGTATAATTTTGTTTTATATATATATATAAAAATAATAAACTCTGCAAGCGGTTTGGTGAGAGGAATCACTCTGAGTGGCTGTTCAGCTCAGCCAATCAATTCACGAGAATGAAAACCGGAAGTGACGACAGCAAGTAAACGACCACAGTCAAGAGGGCACACATGAGAAGAAGTACCCTCGGACGGTCTCATCTGAGTATCACAACATCATGGCGGCCTGGACAGAGGCAACAGAGGGCCGTCTGATCACAATGATCCAGGAGAGACCGCCTCTGTTCGACCTCACGGACAAACTGTACTCCAACCGAGTGGTTAAAATAGCACTGTGGAGTGAGATCGTAAATAAAATGATCATATCAGGTTAGATTTTCACTGTAGTCACTTTAGCTGGAAACGTTGTTGGCACTGCATGTAGACATGATTTATGTATTTCTACTGAAAGGGACATTGTGTACTGTGCAGACTATTAGCTGTGTCAGAGTTAAGATAGTTTACATCTGTAGTCTCTGTGTATGCATCACGTCAGTCCACAGTGAAATTCACAACATAAACAATAATAATAAACTGGTAAGAAAAAAAAACAAAAAAATGCCTTTGTGTCTCAGAGAAAGAGCTCAAGAAGAAGTGGGAGTCTCTGAGGACCCAGTACACCCGCTACAAGAGACTTCCTCCACCTGGAACTTCTGGAGTCCAAAAGACTGGCAGGCAGCAGTGGATCCTGACCCGGCTGCAGTTTTTGGAGCCTCATACAAAGAGGAAGGAGACCGCGTCAAATCTTGCCATCAGGGTAAATTAACTACATTTTCTGCTGAGTTAAATAAAATGTTGTTTTCTTGCTTCTTTCATTTACAAGGAGTGGCCCGCTGATTGTCCAGTTGGGGGTTTCTGTCTCTGTTCACATGAAGCCTTTCATTGGTTAACTTGGTTTCATTCTCACTCGTGAAGTGTGTTTTTAGCATCTGAACACAGCCATAGACTTATAATCTAAAAGTGTCTAAACAGTGAGGGAAGCATGTACTCACACTGGACACCTGACCACACCCCGGCCCAAATTTCAGGTTAACCCAACGATAGCAATCTTCTGCTTTTGCTTGCTTAACAGTTTGAAGAATCCATCGTGTTAAATTCCCCTCATTGTGATTTTTTTTTTTTTCAAAAGGAACATTCACTGGCTGACTCTGACTCGCCCTCTGACGGCGCCTGCAACGAGAACGGGACCAGTGCCCCTCTAGAGGATCACTGCGCTCCTCTTGAGGATCACTGCGCCCCTCTTGAGGATCCCTGCGCCCCTCTAGATGATCCCTGCGCCCCCCTAGAGGATCCCTGCGCCCCTCTTGAGGATCCCAGCTCCCCTCTGAAGGAGCCCAGCTTCTGCGACGCTACGACAGGGACATGCGCTCCCCTGGCAGAGTCCACCGTCTGCAGAGAAGACTCTCAGTCGAAGCCGTTGACGAGCACCTCCAGGTCGGCCCCCTCCAGGCCTCGGGCTAAGAGAAGCAGAAGGATGCCCTACGAGTCTGCCAGCGAGGAGTCGTCTGACGAGTCTGCCAGTGAGGCGTCGTCTAAAATATTACTGCGGACAATCAGAAAAACCTTAGAGTGTCTAGACTCAAAGAAAGAACCGGATGAAATCGCGATATACTGCAAGATGGTCGAGAGCAGAATGCGGAAGTTGCCTCCACATGTGCTGCCATATTTTCAACATGAGGTGGACAACAGTCTGTTCAAATACTCAGTGGAGCAGAGCCATATCAAATCAGAAGTGAAAGATTGATATTCTTTGATTGTATATTCTTTTATTGTATATTCTTTTATTGTATATTATTGTATATATCTTTTATACCACTATATAACCTTGTTAAAGTGACAATAAAACACTTTGACTTTGATATTTGCAATAGCACTTCTTTGGCAAGAGTGAACACCAGACAAGAAAGCAAAATACACAATCTTAATTCTGTGATTTCCGACTGCAGCGATTAGGGGAAACCGGCGGGGTTGGGCCAGATTACTTAGAAATGTATTCAGTGACTGAATACAAATTGCATTATCCATACATTATATAAATGAAATGGAATAAAAACTAAACCAGTACCAAATATTTTGCAGAAGGTATCTTTTTTTTTTTTGTTGCAGCAAGTGAAATATATTTTTGCCGTCCCTGAAAAATGTGTATTTTTAAATGTTTTGGTGTTTCATGAAATATTTGCACAGTTGACCTTCAGGGCCACCGTACTTAATTAAAAAAACTGGTAACCTGAGGAGTAACTTACTATGATATGCATTAGAATAGTTTTCCTAATGGAGCCAAGATACACACGAATACTGACAAAGACCAGAAGGAGAGCACACATCACACCTGTTTTAAAATCTTCACAAGGCAGTCGTTAGTTTCAGTGAAAAACATCTCTTTACTATTTAACCAAACGGATAAACTGTAAAGTTTCATTCTCAAACATCCTGAGAATCCTCTCTGAGAGCTCCTAACTTTCAAAAAGTCTAGCGAGGATTTTTAGATCAGGAACATTCTCAGAGCGACTCTGAGCGATAAATGGACAGAAACTTTTATCTTAGTGAGGAGGCAGGCTCGACCCAGTTGCTAGGTGACACACATTTCTTCAGAAGCTGTGATTGATTGACCCAAAAAGAAAAAAGTCACAGATAGAATCTAGCCAATCAAAGACATTATGTAATCATGAACTCTGAAATTAAAATATGTGTGATAATTTGGAAGACATACTTTAAAAGTACATAGCCTACAAAATGTTAGAAGACCCGCTTCTGCAGCAGCCTCTCTGCTGATCGTTATAACAGCATGTAAAGAGCCTTAATCAGCGATTGGATTCACCTGTGGAGGTAACCACATGTAGAGAAAGTCAACATGCATGTCTCAATCTGCACTGGAAAAAATCAAAGATGGATTGAAATGTCTGCACAAATCATTGTCGTCTGTTCGGTTTAAATAAGAGTAAGAACGTCTATTTTTTATGTCGTGTTTGATGAACATTTCTCGGTTTTCTCCTCAGCTTGAGAAACTCTACTTCCTATTAAAAGTCCTCCACAGTTTTACACCTTAGCTTTCTTAAGGAGTAAGAAGCTTTGTGAATAACTTTCATCTTTACCAGGATCTAGTCTGAACTTTAAGGGGAAATTCTTAGAAAACATCCTAACTCTAAGAATTTATTTTGCAACTAAGTTACTCAGAGCAACTATACTGAAAGTTTGTTTCCCCCTCCACTTGTAGTTTTAGGGATTTGTAAGTGATTTCCATACAGACTGGATGTGCCATGTTACAGTTTTACAAGACAAATAGCCTGACAGGTGAGACATGCAATCTGTCGTCTTCGAGGCGTTTCTGTCTTTGTATCACCATGAGCGCTAACAGACTGTCACATGTGATTCATCAAAGAAAACTGTTTTAACTTCTATTATTTAAAACATTCATAATTGTTCAGTCCATTTAAAAAGACATTTACAGCTTTTGAGAAATGGTGACTTTTGGCCAGAAGAAGGAGTTCAGAATGATTATTTAAAATGTATTTATCATGACTGTCTACAATGAGTGAGAAGCTCGAGTCCCGCTGGCTGTTTTGTCGTTAGAGCCGTGTTAACATGGACGGGACGGCCGGCTACCCTTGTGTATAAAAGCTGTTTTAGTCAAGGACTAGAGAGAAGAAGAAGAACATACTTATTGCTTCTTTGGATGTCACATAAGTGTTTCAGATCACGGTCATTCTGTGTCAATTTACGTGCAATGTGAAGCTACGAGCAAACTAAAGAGCGCTAACATTAGCATGCTAACACAACAATGCAGACCTGAGGTGACTGCAGCTCGAGCAAAGGACAATTTTGTCCTCCACTTGCGCTTAATGATGCTTAATTATGGAGCGTTCTAATTGATAACTCCGTCGTTCAACTCAAGTGGAGGTGGGTTGAAGGTGTGCAGCTGGAGGAGAGCGGAGGCTTCAGAATAGCTTTGGTGTCGTCAAACAGAAGTTTGTTTTGGTTCAATGCGGGTGCTCAAGGGCGACTTCTACTGGATCAAAAGTCGCACATTCGCCCTTTAAACCAGGAGAACCTCATTAAGATTAAGAATCTTTTTTTTTGCAAGGGCATGTCCTGAGTAACAGAGCAGAAAAGTCATTATTCAAAGCATCTACATCCTGATGCATCGTCCTTCAATCTACTTTAAAACAGATTTAAAGAGACCACCTCCCACCGACACAGATCATCCGGCAGGAGAGTCCAGGCTGCATGTGCAGAAAACCTGAAACTCTTTTCCCCCATTTCAAGACTCACTTTGGAAACAGATAACAATCCATCCATCATCTGTACCGCTTTTCCCGTCGCTGGGGGCTGGAGCTGATCCCAGCTGTCATTAGGAGAGTGGCGGGGTACACCCTGTTCACCAGCCAATCACAGGGCTGACATTTAGAGACAGACAACCAGCCACACACACATTCACACCTACGGGCAATTTAGAGCCACCAGTTAACCTAACGAGCATGTCTTTGGACTGTGGGAGGAAGCCAGAGTACCCAAAGAGAACCAACACATGCACAGGGGAGAACATGCAAACTCCACAGAGAGAGGCTCCTGTCAGACAGGGATTCAAACCAGGAACCTCGCTGTGAGGTGACCACTTTACCCCCAGTGTCTGCATCCCCAGACAACAACAATAAATCACTGATATCATAACAACTTCTTCATTAAATATGCACATGAAATGATTCATATTTTCAAAATAAACCACACAGGTGGAGTTGTATAAATCCTCATTGCCTCACACTCTCTCTCTAAATATTATTTTTTATTTGTTTTATTTTGTAAAACTCTGCTGGAGATGGCTGGTGTTAACGTATTTGCTGGATTTTTTTCCTTGAGTTAACTTTCTGGCTTATGAATTCTTACCATGTGTGGTACATTTTACTGCAGCTCTGTTCCCTCCTTCAGTCTTGGCATGAAGATGTGTTTATCTGAAGCATCTCCATCACAAGTTAATGAGTTTGCATCAACCTTTGCATTGCAACACACTGCAAAAACAGTTTTTGGGTGCGGTGCCTGCACGTATATGCAGCCCTAACATTGGCGATGGGCATTTCGTGGAGTGGGCCCCGTCACGATGAGCTGCTTCGCTTTCACACTCCTTCTGGGTGAGTTCATCTCTTTGATTTGTGTAGTTGTGATTAAACTGGGAAGTGATACAGAGTGCATTTTGTACTCAGTATAAAACTTCACAATTCATTTTCACCTGAATCTTGACTCACTCAAATATGTGTGTTATGAGCCCAAACTGTTGTTTAATGAGCACCAACTTGTTGTTACAAAAATGTCAGGGTTTAGGATTTTATATGCGTTATTTTAATATATTGTGTTTGTCTATTTCTTGCCCTCAGTTGTTGCATCAAATGACAAAAAGACAAACACTTTTAGATCTAATTTTTACCAACAAGACAAGACAAGAACTTCTCTTTTATTGACGGGCCTGTCTGATCATAATTTGACGCTAATCGTCTGGAAACTTCACAAGAAACGTTTGTATTTTTTTTTATACAGCTGAGAATCAGTTGTTCAATCATCTGATTTGAATAAACGTTGTGATTCTTTGATGGACTCATTAACAAAGACAATACAAAAAATCCCAAAGCCACTAAATTATGGCAGAAAAGCTCCCATCTCTCCCATGGATTGACAATGTCATCTTATGAAGATGAGGGACCTCGCTTTATTAACAATCAATCTCTACATAACGGTGAACAGATATTTTTATTTTCAAAGGAATCCGAAATGACGTTGTCAGTGAAGTGAGAAAAGCAAAGACATCATACTTTAAAAGCTCATATCTGCAGAGACAAATCAACAGGCTTACCAGAGAAAAGGTGTAATTCAAATAAATGTAAATAGGGAGATCAGCTCAAAGAGCATGGAAGTTGTAAATGCACTTAATACCTACTTTGTATTATACCCCATTAGTGGAGGAATTGGCAGCAGATTTCCAACCAATAGTTATGTCAGACATCTCAGTAAATGTTGCACCGAACTCATTTTTCATCACAGACTAATGAAGGCAAAATTCAACAAGTAATTAATCAACTAAATAACTCTAATGCTGCTCAGCTGAGGCTCAGTTGGTAGAGTCGGTCGTCTCAAAACAAAAAGTTCTGGGGTTCGATCCCCAGCACCGGCAGCCACATGTCCGATGTGTCTTTGGGCAAGACACCTAACCCCAAGTCACTCCCGCTTCTTTGTCAATGTGTCAATGCGTCAATGAATGTGTTGAATGCTGGCGAATTTCCTAAAAACAAGGAGTTATAACCCCAACTTTCAAATCTCGGTAACTCGACAAAGCATGTAACTACAGGCCAATCGAAAAAAAGATAATCTAAAATAGATGACGATAAAGTTGTAGGAGCAGTATTTCTAGACCTAAAATTGATACTGTAAACCACAATTTACTCTTAAATAATTATAAAAAGCTAAATTTCTCTCATCAAGCTCTCAGCTGGTTGAAGTCATATCTGTAAATATTGAAAGCAATGTGTTAAAATAAATAGTTCAATATCATCCCCCAAAAACTGTAATGTGGGCATACCACAAGGCTCCATTCTGGGGCCTTGTGGTATGCCCACAACAATTCAATTTTGTCTATTCATTAACGAGCTACCAAACATCCGTGAAAATGTTTGTTGCCAGTTGTATGCGGACGAGGCAATCATCCATGAATTATCAAAGACCCCACAACAGGCTGTGGAGCTGTTGAATAGGCAATTGGTCCGTGTGTATATGACGACTTGTGTTGCTGCTTATTCCATGTGTGCATTAACATAAGAATTATGTGTTTTTAACCGCTCTCTCCTCATGTACGTCACAGGCTCACTCTTCATCCTCGGTCACAGTGCCTACCCTTCTGGTATGCATCACTCACACTTGTTAAAAAAAAAATCAGACAGATGCAGCTTGTTGTTGAAGTAACAGTGGTTTGCTTCTTATTTTTTCACATGCAGTTCCTTTGTTGTTGTTTTTTCCATGCAGGTTCTTGTGATGGATACATAAACGCAAATCAAACATGGCGGAATTTTGAATTTAAGTCGACCTCCTTTCCCGGTTTCCCACTTAATGACGCGGCTTTCGTTGAGAAGTGGATACGTTTCACAGGGCTCGGTGGAGACAGAGTCATTGCAACATGCACTGGAGGCAACTTTGGTGGTAGCAATTACCACGTCCATGTTCCTTTTTCATATCCAGCGACTGAATCTGACACTGCAACTATAGGGACGGCATATGCGTTCGCTGGAAGTTGTACTAATTATGGTATAAGAATGAGCATTGTCCTCTGCCCTGGAGGATTCTACATTTACAAACCATCAAGTCATCCAATAAACAGTCTGATTTATGCAACCTGTAAGACATGCTTACTCATTTTCATCATGTACTTTATATTTCCCTTCAATGTAAAGCAGTTTAAAAAAGAGCTAATGTCATCTTTTCACAATGAAAACTCTCTTGTTTCTTTTGTTGCTTCTGTTTAGATCACAGTAATTGTACAGCAGACTCCTGCGGACCACTGGCTCAGTGTACAAGCGGTGGAGGCTGTGTTTGTATTACTGGCTATGAAATCCCTGCCGACCACCTGCCCACTCTAGAGTCATTTGGATGTGTTGGTAAGCCTGTTTATTTCATACTAAGTGGGACAAATCCTGGGAGGTCAGTCCCATGTCTCCCCGTAAAAATATCATTTAGCTGATGCAGTTTTACATCTCTTGGCAGACATTGACGAGTGTGTGAAGACCGCCGGTATTTGTGGTTCTTACTCCACCTGTGAGAACACCATCGGATCACACCTCTGTACCTGTCTAGATGGATTTACTGCAACAGATGCGACTTCACCAGTTTCTACGTCCAACCCCTGCCAAGGTACAAATACAAACAAGCCTGTCTCTCTGCTCTTTATGAGCTGCAATCACATCACTGTGATTAAATAAATGAATTTTCTTCTTTTACAGATATAGATGAATGTGGTGAAAATGTCTGCGGTGAGGGGAGCTGCGTTAACAACATAGGAAGTTTTGTGTGTACATGCAATGCAGGCTACAAAGTTGACACCGATGCAACTCCTATTTGCCAAGGTCTGTCTACTGTCTGCTGTCTTTTTAAGATAAGACTATAACTATAACTTATCAGGGGCAGAACGGTTAGTGCTGTTGCCTCACAGCAAAAAGATACCCAATTTGAACTACTACATTTTCCCATTTGTGTTTGTATTCACACAATGACATTCCAACGACGTAAACTTTTCCTCAGATATCGATGAGTGTTTCAACTCCACTGTCTGTGGCCCTGAGTCCAAGTGCACCAACACACCTGGAGCTTATACCTGTGCATGTAATCTGGGCTATGAACCGACCACACCAGACCAGGAGCCCAGCGAGGAAAACATCTGTATCGGTATTTGACTTTTTTTCCACATCCCAAAAGCAGAACATTTTTATTTAATGGCATATTTTTCACTCAGATTTTCCTGCGGTTTCATTTGTGTTTTCATGCGTGCTGCAGATGTTGACGAGTGTGAAAAATACACCGCAGTCTGCGGTCCTCACGCCAACTGCACAAACTCCATCGGATCTTACTTCTGCGTCTGCTTTTCGGGTTTTCGTCTGAACAACCTGAAGGTGATAGCCAGCCATGCTAACCCATGCACAGGTATGTAACCGTGGTTACTGCTAACATGTCATGATTTTGTGACCATGTGAAGTGTGTTCTGTGTGTAACAGTGTGTTGTCTCTCTCTCCTCAGATATAGACGAGTGCAGTGAGACTCCTGGTATATGTGGTAAACAAACTATATGCACTAATGTACCTGGGACCTTCTATTGTTCTTGCCCCGATGGATTTTACCCTTCAACTGGGATCTTTTGGGAAGTAGGGGTCTCATTCTGTCAAAGTATGTTCAGAATATAACCGGTTAAAGTATATTAAGTACACTTTCATATTATGACATGCTTTTTAAGCCTGCACAAGTTCTTATTGTCATTTTCTTCCACAGGTCTTCAGAGTATTTTAGATGAGATCGAACCTGCAGAGGTAAACATTACCTGCAAAGTTGAATTGCCAAAGAGTGAACTAGTTTACTAACACTAGTGGAATATTGTTTCTCAAATGTTTTTCCAAGAGGTTTGTTAGAATACAATCAGTTTCATCTCTTTCACATTAGATACCACAGCCTAGAATACTTTCCTTGTAATGGGAAGTATTCTACAATTCTACAATTCACTCAGCAGACGCTTTTATCCAAAGCGAGGTACATCAGAGAGTAAGTACAACACAAGCAAGGATCTAGAAAAAAGGGAACAATGTCAGTAACAGCAAACGATCAGCTTTGAGTCCGATTGGACACACAGGTGCTGACAGGAAGTGACCAGAGGTAAAGCACAACATTGACGGCAGTTCTTGAGAGCTCTAATCAGTATAGAAACCATCTTATAAGTCCTCACTATCAAACAAAAACCATCGTCATCGGAAGTAGCCAGAGATAAGGCTGGTGTACAAACATCAATATCATTAGGAAAACTATGTAAAAGTTTGGATCAGACACTGCATCGTGTAACCTTATAACGAGTCTCTTTTTTTTCCCTTTCTGCTGCAGGGTGAGACTAAAGAGAGAGCTTTTCTCGGCAACATTGATCAACAACTGAAAAACAATGAAGGCATTTTTTTACCAGGCCCGGTGAGGATTTACAAAAGAGAGTTAGCCTTCTCTGATAAACTTTAGAAATGACCCATGATTTATCTTTCACTGCAATTCAAAAAGGATAATGTGATTAGTGTTTGATTTTATCATGATGCATGGTTGGACACTATTATACTTCTGTGGAAACCTTCTTCAAGACAGGAACCGAAGAAAATACAGGAGCATACGAATCACTTCACTTCAATTTCATAAAAGGTGCTAATGCACTAAGGACTAAGGACTAAGGAATAATCTTTGAACACACTCAACTTATTCAGAGTCAACCACATGTTTTTGTCTTGCAGAAGGGATCCACTGAATTATTTTTTGGACATCTTAAGTCCCTCTCTGAGAGCACAGGCCTCCATTTGCTGAGCGGCTGAATCGCAGGAGTTTCTTTCTAAGTTGCATGGAAACTTCTTGTTTATTCCTTTGTTGGGTTATGGAGATGTGCTGTATATGGGCGGCTCGGCCAGTCATTGGACACTGTGTATCACTGGGCCTTGAGATTTGTTACTGGTAGTAGATGCCTTACTCATTACTGTGACCTGTTAACTAAATCTGATTGGCCATCCTTGAAGGTACTCAGGTATATACACTGGCTGAGTCTTATGTATAAAACTCTTCTTGGTTTGGTTCCCCCTTATTTATGTTCATACCTCCAAAGCACAAGAAGCCACCATGCCTTGGGTTCCTGTGATGTTTTTAAACTTTCCTTACGTCCGAACTGAGCTCGGGAAAACAGCAATTAATTTTGCAGCCCGCTCTGCAGTAAACTTTCTTCAGAATGACTTGAAACTGGCAGATCTCATTTAGCTTAAAACCTTTGGCTTGATCTTTAAAGATAAAAACCCTACCTAATAAATTCCTGCTTTCACTTAGATTTGCCCGACTTGTACTCGGACCCTTTGACTGCACTCTTTTCCTGTTCACACAGATCTCACAACAAACTAATAAAGCTCATGCGTAGCTTTGACCAGTGAAATGTTCCCTGATTTACTACTATGTCAACTGTCCTATCAAATTAAAAGCTGAAAGCCCCAAAAATTAATCTTAAAAAAAAACTAACTTTGACATCAGAACGTCCAATAGAAATTGAAAGATAAACCTCTTGAATAAAGGGAGGAGAAAAATACTTTCTTGAAATAACTTAGAATAGGAGTGCCTGAGAGTATGCCAAACTAGTTTCACATAAACTGGAAATGCAAACAAAATCTGCAAACTTAGATGCACCATGTAACTTCATTTAAAACATATTTTTCTTGTGCTTTTGCTACAGACTGTGGCAAACGGCTTCGCAGCATCTATGGTACGAGTTCCTCATTTAACCTTTTCACTCAAACTGTGTGATTTCAGTTTGCTTTGAGCATCGTCACACAGTCAGTTTGTTTGTTAACTGTTATGATTCTTGTAGGAAGTCTCTGGTGTTGGACCACACGCCAAGTCAAGCAGGGTGAGCAGCGAAGGTGACGGGGAGACCGGCAGTTTGATCCTGGGCATCTCAGACCGTTTAGTTTCTGGCTTAGTGCAGCCGGGTCAGAACAAAACAAAGAGATCTGTGAAGGGTTCAGCAGTGGGTAAGAGGTCCACTTCTTAGTGTACTGCAGATGTTTTTTTTGTTTTAACTGAGTGGTTGTTGTAACGCTCATCTGTGTGTTAGACTTAAGTCTGGAGACGATCGGGCCTGGAGTACACAACGCAGAGAGCTCGGTTCTCACAGCCAAAGGAAACAGCATGGCGATCAACTTGGATGGGCTGGCCGACAATAACAACGGTGAGAAAAGTTTCATTATGTAAACCAGGATGACTGTGAAACTTTATTGTCATAAATCCCCATGTGTGATTGTGTGCTCAGTGCATATTGCAAACTAGATTCTGATTGGTCATTGATTGAAGACTTCTACTGTGAAGAATCTTGAAGAAGAGTCTTGCTAGTGATGAAGCTCTTATCCCAGACTTTAGATTTTGTACTCATATTATATCAATTTGCAGCAGGAAGTCGAGTAAATGAAGCGTCAGAACTTTGACTGTGACAACATAAACAAGAGGAAAAAGAAGCTTGCTGTCAATGAGAAATTAACAAATTCAGAAATTGGGTGATATAGATGAACTAAGGTCATGGTCTCTGCGTAGTTCTCCGATGTGCACATCCAAGCGTCCTTTCTTTTTGAGTCTGTCTGTCTTTTAACTAAGCACACTTCATGTTGGGGTTCCTCCTCATCCTGTAAGGGGTCCTTTCTGTGATAAAAACCTGTTCGCTATACATTATCCTCTACATATTCACATAACATGCTTGCTGTACATTTTCCCTAACGTGTTCCTTCAATATGTGGACATTTTCCAGGTTCCGCTGCAGCTGCTTTCCTGACAATAACAGGCATGGAGAGTCTTCTCAGTCATAACTACTTTAAAACAGAAAACCAAACAGAGATGTACTCTGACATCATCACCGCCATCTTACCCTCGATAAACAACACCAACCTCACCGAGCCTGTCAACTTCACCATCCAGCACAAGACGGTTCAGCTCAATTTATCTATCGAGCTTATTTTTTAAGATGATGTGCAGCTGGTAAAATCTTTGTTTCTGTGGTTTCATCAGGTACCCGAAAATGGTTTTGTGACGTGTGTGTACTGGGAGGACAAAACAGAGGAGACAGGACAAAGAAAGAAAAGGACGCTGCGTTGGTCTGTGGAGGGCTGCTGGGTTGCTTACACCACTGAAAATGTCACCGTGTGCAGCTGCTCTCATCTCTCCACATTTGCCCTCATCATGCAGATCGGCGAGGTATCAGAGATTAGTGTGTTGGTGCTCATTTAGAAATATTTCAGTTTCCTCTACGGAATCGAAGATCAAAAAAAATCATTTGAATGTGTGCTGTGTCTCCTCAGCCTCCAGCAGAGAATCCTTTCCTAGATTGGCTGAACCGAATGTGTGTGATGGTAGGACTTGCCTTCTTCGGTTTGGCCATCTTCACCTTCCTCTTGTGCAGCTGGAACCCGAAGATCAACAACACAGCCCGTCTTCACCTCTGCCTCAACCTCGCCTTTTCCCACCTCCTGCTGCTGTGGAACGACAGATATACTGAACATGAGGTACACTGGAATGAGATGCAGATTGTTGTTTTTGGTTTTCAAAATACTCAAATGGATCTCTCCAAAAGCGAAGCAAAGCATTTCATTCAAAAAGACTTTTGTTGTGTGTCTCCACAGCTGGCTTGCACTGTCATGGCAGGTCTTCTGCACTTCTTAGTCGTTGCAAGTTTTGTGTGGATGCTGCTGGAGGCTCTCCAGCTCCACCTGTTAGTCAGGAGGCTCTCCAAGGTGCAGGTCATTCAGAGGGATGGCCTCCCCCGTGTGCTTCTCTACCTGATTGGCTACGGAGTTCCATTTGTGATTGTGGGTGTTTCTGCACTGGTATATTCTGATGGATATGGTGCCACGGAGGCCGAGGTGTAAGTAACACAAACAGTAATACATGCTCGCATTCATATTCTTCTGTGTGCATGTTGTTCGAAAGGACCGTTCATTTGTTTGATTCTGTTGCAGGTGCTGGCTCTCCAGAAATCGCAACTTCAACTGGGCTCTGACGGGACCTGTGATTGTTATCCTTGGAGTGAGTTTTATGTGTATAAATAAATGCATCCGATCTATTTCTCTAATGTGGGGTACACACTACAAGATAACCGGGCTGGTTTTGGGCCCAAGTTATATTACAACATGTCCTGTAAAACAAACCACAATCCAACTGACAAGGAAAGGAGTTAGACCAAAATGTTGACCGTAATGGATGAACCAGCTAACAGCAAACCACATTTAGCTTGCCCATCATATTTGTTTACTCTTAAATCGCGTCTGACCGCGCAAGATTACACTTTGTGATAGTGGAGACACTGATTGTCGGCGAATGAATCGGTTAGTGTGTGGTGTGCCGAGTTGATCGTCTCGTTGCACACCACACACTATGCGATCTGAACTGTTAATC
This sequence comes from Labrus bergylta, assembly GCF_963930695.1. Lineage (NCBI taxonomy): Eukaryota > Metazoa > Chordata > Actinopteri > Labriformes > Labridae > Labrus > Labrus bergylta. The sequence continues at coordinate 17,571,915 of NC_089210.1, forward strand.
GGTCAGGATTGTTGTCATGTGTGGGGTCTCTCACGTTATCCAAATCGTTTAAGATTTTAAAAATCGTGTAGTGTGTAGCAGGCTTAACCTAAAAATGTCTGGACCAAACCAGCTAACTGCAGTAAACAAGCCAAGAGCACTTTTACAGAACCTGCTCACAAAATAATGTTGAGAATTTAAAATGCAAATACAGGATTTCTCTCTTCAAGCTCACACTCTGCACTGCTGTCTTCATGGTGAAGATCAAATGAATGAGAGAAAATCTAAAGATAATTCAGCCTTATTCATTTGTGGTTGCAGAGAGTGGCTTTGCTATCAAACCTTGAAACATCAGGCCACTTGGTTATTACCAGTGGGGTAAAAAGTGTGAAATGCAAATGACCAGGATTTGCAAGTGATGGGATGTAAACTTAGATCGTATGGATAGTTGGCACTGCAGCGATGCATGCAGCAAATGAGCCGAGTCAGTCTTCTGTCCCTCTTTGTGACACACTTTTACCGACAGGTCTTTCCTGATTTTAATTGACTTTAATTTAACTTTTTCAAATTATTTTAAATGAATTTGATTTCCTAAAATGTTTTTTTATTTCTTAATTTTGGCCTTAACTTATGATCATGTTGTTTTATAATCACTGTCCTTGTAAAGGCTACACGGTGTGATCGGGCCCTATGTCCTCACAAGTAGAATTAACAGTTATTTGCTCTTTTTTTGCAGATGACATGTTGTTTTATCTCAGTCCAGCCTCTGTGTTTTTTCTTTTTCTTTTAGCTGAACTGGATGTTGTTCTGTGCCACTCTCTGGAGTCTTCGACCCACGCTGGCCAACATGAGGAGTGATGTTTCTCAATCTAAGGACACCCGGTATGAGCCAAAGTGTTCAAGATCGTTATTGCAACAGTTTAGATAATCTATTTCACTCAAGGCTCTAAATATTTCTATTTGAATGTATTCGATGGTCTAATGCAGATACATGCATGCTTTTACCTTTGACAAACGTATAACAAACTCTTTTCAGGTTGATTGTGTTCAAGATCCTGGCCCAGTTTGTCATACTGGGCTGTACCTGGATCCTGGGCCTGTACCAGACCAATCTATTCTTCCAGGTCCTCTTTATCATTCTGAACTCGCAGCAGGGAACCTTCCTGTTCATCGTGCACTGTCTGCTGAATAAGGAGGTACGACTGACTGCTCTTTAAAGTACTTGCATGCACTACAACTATGATGACAGCCATAGTGGTGTTAACACATAACTCTGAAACAAAGTGTTTTTAATTGTGTTTTCTAGGTCAGAGAGGAGTACATGAAATGGCTGACCTGCTCTTTCAATAAGCAGCGACATGGAGGATCTGTGGTACGTTTGATGAGAGTTAACGATGCATGATGAGAGGAGGCAGTTTGATCATTGTGTTTACATACATATCAAGTGTTTATACATACATATATATATATATAGTTGAGCTCTTAAATGTCTTTGTAGTCAATATAAAAGCAGCAGTAAATCTTGTTTCTTTGTGTTTGCGATTTGTTCTCTAAAATGTCTTCCTGGAATCATTATCGAGTACAGTGTGTATTTGATTGTTGTGAGAAAATTGTAAGAATGTGTACAATATATTTTCAACAGAAGGATGTACCCTCAGTCTCCGAGGACTTGGACAAGTGCGAATAGACGGACTGTCGGAGATAAAGTTTGCGGTACAAAGGAGAGCCTGGAGCCAGAGAAGAGAAGAGCATGCCAGAGACACTTTTAACCATTATTTATACCAATTATTTTTCTCTTTGTTGTTGAGTGTGTTTGCTTCTGTTTCGTAATCACGGCCACTGCGTAACCACACAAATACAAAATCATACAAAGACGTAAATGCTCAGCTTTCTCATTGATCTGCTATAAACTACTTTTAGGTTTGTTCTATAAGTTAGTCTGATTTGATCTGATGAATGCCTTTGCATGACTTGCACAGAATATTTTTGTACATTTTGTATGATTTGTCTAGTCTACATTATTTCATCTTCCTAATAAAAGGTTTCTAACCTGGTTTATTCAAAGTGATTCTGATTTTTTTCACTGAAGGTTTTTTATTATACTTTAACAAATATTACCAAAAGCAACGTATCCTCACTTGGTTTGTAAATATTTATTTTTTATGACATATTTAAAGGACGAACGTGCTACTTTTTGATCCAGGAGGCGTCTCCCTAGAGCACCAGCATGAAACCCAAAACAAACACTGAATCCTCTGCTCTCCAGGAAATTTGCAGGAAGAAGTTTAGCGCAAGTGGCAGACAACATCGTCCTTTGCTCGCTAAGTGTGCTCGAGTGTCCTGCATTGTTAGTGTTAGCATGCTAATGTTAGCACACTTTAATTAGCTCGTAGCTTCACACTGGGACGCCCTTGTGTATATTTAAAGAGACCACCTCCCACCGACACAGATCATCCGGCAGGAGAGTCCAGGCTGCAGGTGCAGAGAACCTGAAACTCTTTCCCCCCTTTTCAAGACTCACTTTGGAAACAGATAACAATCCATCCATTATCTGTACCGCTTTTCCCGTCCATGGTCGCTGGGGGCTGGAGCTGATCCCAGCTGTCATTGGGAGAGTGGCGGGGTACACCCTCGGACTGTTCACCAGCCAATCACAGGGCTGACATTTGGAGACAGACAACCAGCCACACTCACATTCACACCTACGGGCAATTTAGAGTCACCAGTTAACCTCACGAGCATGTCTTTGGACTGTGGGAGGAAGCCGGAGTACCCAAAGAGAACCAACACATGCACAGGGGAGAACATGCAAACTCCACAGAGAGAGGCTCCTGTCAGACAGGGATTCAAACCAGGAACCTCGCTGTGAGGTGACCACTATACCCCCAGTGTCTGCATCCCCAGACAACAACAATAAATCATTGATATCATAACAACTTCTTCATTAAATATGCACATGAAATGATTCATATTTTCAAAATAAACCACACAGATGGAGTCGTATAAATCCTTGTTGCCTCACACTCTCTCTCTAAATATTATTTTTTATTTGTTTTATTTTGTAAAACTCTGCTGGAGACGGCTGGTGTTAATGTATTTGCTGGATTTTTTTCCTTGAGTTAACTTTCTGGCTTATGAATTCTTACCATGTGTGGTACATTTTACTGCAGCTCTGTTCCCTCCTTCAGTCTTGGCATGAAGCTGTGTTTATCTGAAGCATCTCCATCACAAGTTAATGAATTTGCATCAACCTTTGCATTGCAACACACTGCAAAAACAGTTTTTGGGTGCGGTGCCTGCACGTATATGCAGCCCTAACGTTGGTGATGGGCATTTCGTGGAGTGGGCTCGGTCATGATGAGCTGCTTCGCTTGCACACTCCTTCTGGGTGAGTTCATCTCTTTGATTTGTATAGTTGTGATTAAACTGGGAAGCGATACAGAATTCATTTTGTATTCAGTATAAAACTTCACAATTTATTTTCACCTGAATCTTGAATCACTCAAATATGTGTGTTATGAGCCCAAACTGTTGTTTAACGAGCACCAACTTGTTGTTACAAAAATGTCAGGGTTTAGGATTTTATATGCGTTATTTTAATATATTGTGTTTGTCTATTTCTTGCCCTCAGTTGTTGCATCAAATGACAAAAAGCCAAACAAGACAAACACTTTTAGATCTAATTTTTACCAACAAACATGATCGAAAGACAAGAACTTCTCTTTCATTGATGGGCCTGTCTGATCATAATTTGGCGCTAATCGTCTGGAAACTTCACAAGAAATGTTTGAAAAAAACTTTTATACAGCTGAGAATCAGTTGTTCAATCATGTGATTTGAATAAACGTTGTGATTCTTTGATGGACTCATTAACAAAGACAATACAAAAATTCCCAAAGCCACTACATTATGGCAGAAAAACTTCATCTCTCCTGTGGATTGACAACTTCAGTTTATGAAGATGAGGGACCTCGCTTTATTAACAATCAGTCTCTACAAAACGGTGAACAGATATTTTTATTTTCAAAGGAATCCGAAATGACGTTGTCAGTGAAGTGAGAAAAGCAAAGACATCATACTTTAAAAGCTCATATCTGCAGAGACAAATCAACAGGCTTACCAGAGAAAAGGTGTAATTCAAATAAATGTAAATAGGGAGATCAGCTCAGAGAGCATGGAAGTTGCAAATAGGATAGGATAGGATAGGATAATACTTTATTGATCCCCAGAGGGGAAATTCGGGCGTTACAGCAGCACAGACAAGAAAGCTCAAATACACATTAAACAGAATAGATAAGATAAATGAAATAAAAAAACAGGGGGATACCTACTTTGTATTATACCCCATTAGTGGAGGAATTGGCAGCAGATTTCCAACCAATAGTTATGTCAGACATCTCAGTAAATGTTGCACCGAACTCATTTTTCATCACAGACTAATGAAGGCAAAATTCAACAAGTAATTAATCAACTAAATAACTCTAATGCTGCTCAGCTGAGGCTCCGTTGGTAGAGTCGGTCGTCTCAAAACAAAAAGTTCTGGGGTTCAATCCCCAGCACCGGCAGCCACATGTCCGATGTGTCTTTGGGCAAGACACCTAACCCCAAGTAACTCCCACTGCTTTGTCAATGTGTCAATGAATGTGTATGAATGGATGAGTTAATACTGATGGACTCTTTACATAGCAGCCTCTGCCATCTGTGTTTGAATGTGTAGGTGTGACCTGCGGTGTAAATGCGCTTTGAGTAGTCAGAAGACGAGAAAAGCCCAAAGAGCACATAATAAATGTACCCATTAATGCTGGAGAATTTCCTAAAATATTTAAACAAGGAGTTATAACCCCAACTTTCAAATCTGCAAACAAAGCCTGTAACTACAGGCCAATCGAAAAAAAGATAATCTAAAATAGATGACGATAAAGTTGTAGGAGCAGTATTTCAAGACCTGAAAACGGCCTTTGATACTGTAAACCACAATTTTACTCTTCAATATTATAAAAAGCTACATTTCTCTTATCAAACGCTCAGCAGGTTGATGTCATATATGTAAATTTCAAAAGCAATGTGTTAAAATAAATAGTTCAATATCATCCCCCAAAAACTGTAATATGGGCATACCACAAGGCTCCATTCTGGGGCCTTGTGGTATGCCCACAACAATTCAATTTTGTCTATTCATTAACGAGCTACCAAACAGCCGTGAAAATGTTTGTTGCCAGTTGTATGCGGACGAGGCAATCATCCATGAATCATCAAAGACCCCACAAGGCAGTGGAGCTGTTGAATAGGCAATTGGTCCGTGTGTATATGACGACTTGTGTTGCTGCTTATTCCATGTGTGCATTAACATAAGAATGATGTGTTTTTAACCGCTCTCTCCTCATGTACGTCACAGGCTCACTCTTCATCCTCGGTCACAGTGCCTACCCTTCTGGTATGCATCACTCACACTTGTTAAAAAAAAAATCAGACACAGATGCAGCTTGTTGTTGAAGTAACAGTGGTTTGCTTCTTATTTTTTTAACATGCAGTTCCTTTGTTGTTGTTTTTTCCATGCAGGTTCTTGTGATGGATACATAAACGCAAATCAAACATGGCGGAATTTTGAATTTAAGTCGACCTCCTTTCCCGGTTTCCCACTTAATGACGCGGCTTTCGTTGGGAAGTGGATACGTTTCACAGGGCTCGGTGGAGACAGAGTCATTGCAACATGCACTGGAGGCAACTTTGGTGGTAGCCATTACAACGTCCATGTTCCTTTTTCATATCCAGCGACTGAATCTGACACTGCAACTACAGGGACGGCATATGCGGATGTTGGAGGTTGCACTAATTATGGTATAACAATGAGCATTGTCCTCTGCCCTGGAGGATTCTACATTTACAAACCATCAAGTCATCCAATAAACAGTCTGATTTATGCAACCTGTAAGACATGCTTACTCATTTTCATCATTTACTTTATATTTCCCTTCAATGTAAAGCAGTTTAAAAAAAGAGCTACTGTCATCACAATGAAAACTCTCTTGTTTCTTTTGTTGCTTCTGTTTAGATCACAGTAATTGTACAGCAGACTCCTGCGGACCACTGGCTCAGTGTACAAGCGGTGGAGGCTGTGTTTGTATTACTGGCTATGAAATCCCTGCCGACCACCTGCCCACTCTAGAGTCATTTGGATGTGTTGGTAAGCCTGTTTATTTCATACTAAGTGGGACAAATCCTGGGAGGTCAGTCCCATGTCTCCCCGTAAAACTATCATTTAGCTGATGCAGTTTTACATCTCTTGGCAGACATTGACGAGTGTGTGAAGACCGCCGGTATTTGTGGTTCTTACTCCACCTGTGAGAACACCATCGGATCACACCTCTGTACCTGTCTAGATGGATTTACTGCAACAGATGCGACTTCACCAGTTTCTACGTCCAACCCCTGCCAAGGTACAAATACAAACAAGCCTGTCTCTCTGCTCTTTCTGAGCTGCAATCACATCACTGTGATTAAATAAATTAATTTTCTTCTTTTACAGATATAGATGAATGTGGTGAAAATGTCTGCGGTGAGGGGAGCTGCGTTAACAACATAGGAAGTTTTGTGTGTACATGCAATGCAGGCTACAAAGTTGACACCGATGCAACTCCTATTTGCCAAGGTCTGTCTACTGTCTGCTGTCTTTTTAAGATAAAACTATAAATATAACTTATCAGGGGCAGAACGGTTAGTGCTGTTGCCTCACAGCAAAAAGATACCCAATTTGAACTACTACATTTTCCCATTTGTGTTTGTATTCACACAATGACATTCCAACGGCGTAAACTTTTCCTCAGATATCGATGAGTGTTTCAACTCCACCGTCTGTGGCCCTGAGTCCAAGTGCACCAACACACCTGGAGCTTATACCTGTGCATGTAATCTGGGCTATGAACCGACCACACCGGACCAGGAGCCCAGCGAGGAAAACATCTGTATCGGTATTTGACTTTTTTTCCACATCCCAAAAGCAGAACATTTTTATTTAATGGCATATTTTTCACTCAGATTTTCCTGCGGTTTCATTTGTGTTTTCATGCGTGCTGCAGATGTTGACGAGTGTGAAAAATACACCGCAGTCTGCGGTCCTCACGCCAACTGCACAAACTCCATCGGATCTTACTTCTGCGTCTGCTTTTCGGGTTTTCGTCTGAACAACCTGAAGGTGATAGCCAGCCATGCTAACCCATGCACAGGTATGTAACCGTGGTTACTGCTAACATGTCATGATTTTGTGACCATGTGAAGTGTGTTCTGTGTGTAACAGTGTGTTGTCTCTCTCTCCTCAGATATAGACGAGTGCAGTGAGACTCCTGGTATATGTGGTAAACAAACTATATGCACTAATGTACCTGGGACCTTCTATTGTTCTTGCCCCGATGGATTTTACCCTTCAACTGGGCTCTTTTGGGAAGTAGGGTTCTCATTCTGTAAAAGTATGTTCAGAATATAACCGGTTAAAGTATATTAAGTACACTTTCATATTATGACATGCTTTTTAAGCATGCACAAGTTCTTATTGTCATTTTCTTCCACAGGTCTTCAAAATATTTTAGATGGGATCGAACCTGCAGAGGTAAACATTACCTGCAAAGTTGAATTGCCAAAGAGTGAACTAGTTTACTAACACTAGTGGAATATTGTTTCTCAAATGTTTTTCCAAGAGGTTTGTTAGAATACAATCAGTTTCATCTCTTTCACATTAGATACCACAGCCTAGAATACTTTCCTTGTAATGGGAAGTATTCTACAATTCTACAATTCACTTAGCAGACGCTTTTATCCAAAGCGAGGTACATCAGAGAGTAAGTACAACACAAGCAAGGATCTAGAAAAAAGGGAACAATGTCAGTAAGAGCAAACGATCAGCTTTGACTCCGATTGGACACACAGGTGCTGACAGGAAGTGACCAGAGGTAAAGCACAACATTGACGGCAGTTCTTGAGAGCTCTAATCAGTATAGAAACCATCTTATAAGTCCTCACTATCAAACAAAAACCATCGTCATCGGAAGTAGCCAGAGATAAGGCTGGTGTACAAACATCAATATCCTTAGGAAAACTATGTAAAAGTTTGGATCAGACACTGCATCGTGTAACCTTATAACGAGTCTCTTTTTTTTCCCTTTCTGCTGCAGGGTGAGACTAAAGAGAGAGCTTTTCTCGGCAACATGGATCAACAACTGAAAAACAATGAAGGCATTTTTTTACCAGGCCCGGTGAGGAAAAAAAAAGAAGAGTTAGCCCTCTCCAATAAACTTTAGAAATGACCCATGATTTATCTTTCACTGCAATTTAAAGAGGATAATGCGATTTTTGTTTGACTTTGTCATGATGCATGGTTGGACACTATTATACTTCTGTGGATACCCTCTTAAAGACAGGAACCAAAGAAAAAACTGGAGCATACAATTATAAAAGTTAAGAACCCTGCCTAATAAATTCCAGCTTTCACTTAGATTTGCCCGACTTGTACTCGGACCCTTTGACTGCACTCTTTTCCTTTTCACACAGATCTCACAACAAACGAATAAAACTCATGCGTAGCTTTGACCAGTGAAATGTTCCCTGCTTTTTTCCCTGATTTCCTACTCTGTTAACTGTCCTATCAAAATAAAAGCTGAAAGCCCCAAAAATTAATCTTTAAAAAAAAAAATAACTTTGACAATAGAACGTCCAATAGAAATTGAAAGATAAACCTCTTGAATAAAGGGAGGAGAAAAATACTTTCTTGAAATAACTTAGAATAGGAGTGCCTGAGAGTATGCCAAAGTAGTTTCACATAAACTAGAAATGCAAACAAAATCTGGAAACTTAGATGCACCATGTAACTTCATCTAAAACGTATTTTTCTTGTGCTTTCGCTACAGACTGTGGCAAACGGCTTCGCAGCATCTATGGTACGAGTTCCTCATTTAACCTTTTCACTCAAACTGTGTGATTTCAGTTTGCTTTGAGCATCGTCACACAGTCAGTTTGTTTGTTAACTGTTATGATTCTTGTAGGAAGTCTCTGGTGTTGGACCACACGCCAAGTCAAGCAGGGTGAGCAGCAAAGGTGACGGGGAGACCGGCAGTTTGATCCTGGGCATCTCAGACCGTTTAGTTTCTGGCTTAGTGCAGCCGGGTCAGAACAAAACAAAGAGATCTGTGAAGGGTTCAGCAGTGGGTAAGAGGTCCACTTCTTAGTGTACTGCAGATGTTTTTTTTGTTTTAACTGAGTGGTTGTTGTAACGCTCATCTGTGTGTTAGACTTAAGTCTGGAGACGATCGGGCCTGGAGTACACAACGCAGAGAGCTCGGTTCTCACAGCCAAAGGAAACAGCATGGCGATCAACTTGGATGGGCTGGCCGACAATAACAACGGTGAGAAAAGTTTCATTATGTAAACCAGGATGACTGTGAAACTTTATTGTCATAAATCCCCGTGTGTGATTGTGTGCTCAGTGCATATTGATTTGAAAACGGACTCAAATTAAGTTCAGAAACCAACCAAATGATTGCAAGGATGTGCTGAAAACTAGATTCTGATTGGTCAAATGCAGCACTCTTCTGCATTTTATTGATTGAAGACTTCTACTGTGAAGAATCTTGAAGAAGAGTCTTGCTAGTGATGAAGCTCTTATCCCAGACTTTAGATTTTGTACTCATATTATATCAATTTGCAGCAGGAAGTCGAGTAAATGAAGCGTCAGAACTTTGACTGTGACAACATAAACAAGAGGAAAAAGAAGCTGGCTGTCAATGAGAAATTAACAAATTCAGAAATTGGGTGATATAGATGAACTAAGGTCATGGTCTCTGCGTAGTTCTCCGATGTGCACATCCAAGCGTCCTTTCTTTTTGAGTCTGTCTGTCTTTTAACTAAGCACACTTCATGTCGGGGTTCCTCCTCATCCTGTAAGGGTTCCTTTCTGTGATAAAAACCTGTTCGCTATACATTATCCTCTACATATTCACATAACATGCTTGCTGTACATTTTCCCTAATGTGTTCCTTCAATATGTGGACATTTTCCAGGTTCCGCTGCAGCTGCTTTCCTGACAATAACAGGCATGGAGAGTCTTCTCAGTCATAACTACTTTAAAACAGAAAACCAAACAGAGATGTACTCTGACATCATCACCGCCATCTTACCCTCGATAAACAACACCAACCTCACCGAGCCTGTCAACTTCACCATCCAGCACAAGACGGTTCAGCTCAATTTATCTATCGAGCTTATTTTTTAAGATGATGTGCAGCTGGTAAAATCTTTGTTTCTGTGGTTTCATCAGGTACCCGAAAATGGTTTTGTGACGTGTGTGTACTGGGAGGACAAAACAGAGGAGACAGGACAAAGAAAGAAAAGGACGCTGCGTTGGTCTGTGGAGGGCTGCTGGGTTGCTTACACCACTGAAAATGTCACCGTGTGCAGCTGCTCTCATCTCTCCACATTTGCCCTCATCATGCAGATCGGCGAGGTATCAGAGATTAGTGTGTTGGTGCTCATTTAGAAATATTTCAGTTTCCTCTACGGAATCGAAGATCAAAAAAAATCATTTGAATGTGTGCTGTGTCTCCTCAGCCTCCAGCAGAGAATCCTTTCCTAGATTGGCTGAACCGAATGTGTGTGATGGTAGGACTTGCCTTCTTCGGTTTGGCCATCTTCACCTTCCTCTTGTGCAGCTGGAACCCGAAGATCAACAACACAGCCCGTCTTCACCTCTGCCTCAACCTCGCCTTTTCCCACCTCCTGCTGCTGTGGAACGACAGATATACTGAACATGAGGTACACTGGAATGAGATGCAGATTGTTGTTTTTGGTTTTCAAAATACTCAAATGGATCTCTCCAAAAGCGAAGCAAAGCATTTCATTCAAAAAGACTTTTGTTGTTTGTCTCCACAGCTGGCTTGCACTGTCATGGCAGGTCTTCTGCACTTCTTAGTCGTTGCAAGTTTTGTGTGGATGCTGCTGGAGGCTCTCCAGCTCCACCTGTTAGTCAGGAGGCTCTCCAAGGTGCAGGTCATTCAGAGGGATGGCCTCCCCCGTGTGCTTCTCTACCTGATTGGCTACGGAGTTCCATTTGTGATTGTGGGTGTTTCTGCACTGGTATATTCTGATGGATATGGTGCCACGGAGGCCGAGGTGTAAGTAACACAAACAGTAATACATGCTCGCATTCATATTCTTCTGTGTGCATGTTGTTCGAAAGGACCGTTCATTTGTTTGATTCTGTTGCAGGTGCTGGCTCTCCAGAAATCGCAACTTCAACTGGGCTCTGACGGGACCTGTGATTGTTATCCTTGGAGTGAGTTTTTTGTGTATAAATAAATGCATCCGATCTATTTCTCTAATGTGGGGTACACACTACAAGATAACCGGGCTGGTTTTGGGCCCAAGTTATATTACAACATGTCCTGTAAAACAAACCACAATCCAACTGACAAGGAAAGGAGTTAGACCAAAATGTTGACCGTAATGGATGAACCAGCTAACAGCAAACCACATTTAGCTTGCCCATCATATTTGTTTACTCTTAAATCGCGTCTGACCGCGCAAGATCACACTTTGTGATAGTGGAGACACTGATTGTCGGCGAATGAATCGGTTAGTGTGTGGTGTGCCGAGTTGATCGTCTCGTTGCACACCACACACTATGCGATCTGAACTGTTAATCGGTCAGGATTGTTGTCATGCGTGGGGTCTCTCACGTTATCCAAATCGTTTAAGATTTTAAAAATCGTGTAGTGTGTACCAGGCTTAACCTAAAAATGTCTGGACCAAACCAGCTAACTGCAGTAAACAAGCCAAGAGCACTTTTACAGAACCTGCTCACAAAATAATGTTGAGAATTTAAAATGCAAATACAGGATTTCTCTCTTCAAGCTCACACTCTGCACTGCTGTCTTCATGGTGAAGATCAAATGAATGAGAGAAAATCTAAAGATAATTCAGCCTTATTCATTTGTGGTTGCAGAGAGTGGCTTTGCTATCAAACCTTGAAACATCAGGCCACTTGGTTATTACCAGTGGGGTAAAAAGTGTGAAATGCAAATGACCAGGATTTGCAAGTGATGGGATGTAAACTTAGATCGTATGGATAGTTGGCACTGCAGCGATGCATGCAGCAAATGAGCCGAGTCAGTCTTCTGTCCCTCTTTGTGACACACTTTTACCGACAGGTCTTTCCTGATTTTAATTGACTTTAATTTAACTTTTTCAAATTATTTTAAATGAATTTGATTTCCTAAAATGTTTTTTTATTTCTTAATTTTGGCCTTAACTTATGATCATGTTGTTTTATAATCACTGTCCTTGTAAAGGCTACACGGTGTGATCAGGCCCTATGTCCTCACAAGTAGAATTAACAGTTATTTGCTCTTTTTTTGCAGATGACATGTTGTTTTATCTCAGTCCAGCCTCTGTGTTTTTTCTTTTTCTTTTAGCTGAACTGGATGTTGTTCTGTGCCACTCTCTGGAGTCTTCGACCCACGCTGGCCAACATGAGGAGTGATGTTTCTCAATCTAAGGACACCCGGTATGAGCCAAAGTGTTCAAGATCGTTATTGCAACAGTTTAGATAATCTATTTCACTCAAGGCTCTAAATATTTCTATTTGAATGTATTCGATGGTCTAATGCAGATACATGCATGCTTTTACCTTTAACAAACGTATAATAAACTCTTTTCAGGTTGATTGTGTTCAAGATCCTGGCCCAGTTTGTCATACTGGGCTGTACCTGGATCCTGGGCCTGTACCAGACCAATCTATTCTTCCAGGTCCTCTTTATCATTCTGAACTCGCAGCAGGGAACCTTCCTGTTCATCGTGCACTGTCTGCTGAATAAGGAGGTACGACTGACTGCTCTTTAAAGTACTTGCATGCACTACAACTATGATGACAGCCATAGTGGTGTTAACACATAACTCTGAAACAAAGTGTTTTTAATTGTGTTTTCTAGGTCAGAGAGGAGTACATGAAATGGCTGACCTGCTCTTTCAATAAGCAGCGACATGGAGGATCTGTGGTACGTTTGATGAGAGTTAACGATGCATGATGAGAGGAGGCAGTTTGATCATTGTGTTTACATACATATCAAGTGTTTATACATACATATATATATATATATATATATATATATATATAGATATATAGTTGAGCTCTTAAATGTCTTTGTAGTCAATATAAAAGCAGCAGTAAATCTTGTTTCTTTGTGTTTGCGATTTGTTCTCTAAAATGTCTTCCTGGAATCATTATCGAGTACAGTGTGTATTTGATTGTTGTGAGAAAATTGTAAGAATGTGTACAATATATTTTCAACAGAAGGATGTACCCTCAGTCTCCGAGGACTTGGACAAGTGCGAATAGACGGACTGTCGGAGATAAAGTTTGCGGTACAAAGGAGAGCCTGGAGCCAGACAAGAGAAGAGCATGCCAGAGACACTTTTAACCATTATTTATTCCAATTATTTTTCTCTTTGTTGTTGAGTGTGTTTGCTTCTGTTTCGTAATCACGGCCACTGCGTAACCACACAAATACAAAATCATACAAAGACGTAAATGCTCAGCTTTCTCATTGATCTGCTATAAACTACTTTTAGGTTTGTTCTATAAGTTAGTCTGATTTGATCTGATGAATGCCTTTGCATGACTTGCACAGAATATTTTTGTACATTTTGTATGATTTGTCTAGTCTACATTATTTCATCTTCCTAATAAAAGGTTTCTAACCTGGTTTATTCAAAGTGATTCTGATTTTTTTCACTGAAGGTTTTTTATTATACTTTAACAAATGTTACCAAAAGCAACGTATCCTCACTTGGTTTGTAAATATTTATTTTTTATGACATATTTAAAGGACGAACGTGCTACTTTTTGATCCAGGAGGCGTCTCCCTAGAGCACCAGCATGAAACCCAAAACAAACACTGAATCCTCTGCTGTCCAGGAAATTTGCAGGAAGAAGTTTAGCGCAAGTGGCAGACAAAATCGTCCTTTGCTCGAGCTAAGTGTGCTCGAGTGTCCTGCATTGTTAGTGTTAGCATGCTAATGTTAGCACACTTTAATTAGCTCGTAGCTTCACACTGGGACGCCCTTGTGTATATTTAAAGAGACCACCTCCCACCGACACAGATCATCCGGCAGGAGAGTCCAGGCTGCAGGTGCAGAGAACCTGAAACTCTTTCCCCCCTTTTCAAGACTCACATTGGAAACAGATAACAATCCATCCATTATCTGTACCGCTTTTCCCGTCCATGGTTGCTGGGGGCTGGAGCTGATCCCAGCTGTCATTGGGAGAGTGGCGGGGTACACCCTCGGACTGTTCACCAGCCAATCACAGGGCTGACATTTAGAGACAGACAACCAGCCACACTCACATTCACACCTACGGGCAATTTAGAGTCACCAGTTAACCTAACGAGCATGTCTTTGGACTGTGGGAGGAAGCCAGAGTACCCAAAGAGAACCAACACATGCACAGGGGAGAACATGCAAACTCCACAAAGAGAGGCTCCTGTCAGACAGGGATTCAAACCAGGAACCTCGCTGTGAGGTGACCACTATACCCCCAGTGTCTGCATCCCCAGACAACAACAATAAATCATTGATATCATAACAACTTCTTCATTAAATATGCACATGAAATGATTCATATTTTCAAAATAAACCACACAGATGGAGTCGTATAAATCCTTGTTGCCTCACACTCTCTCTCTAAATATTATTTTTTATTTGTTTTATTTTGTAAAACTCTGCTGGAGACGGCTGGTGTTAATGTATTTGCTGGATTTTTTTCCTTGAGTTAACTTTCTGGCTTATGAATTCTTACCATGTGTGGTACATTTTACTGCAGCTCTGTTCCCTCCTTCAGTCTTGGCATGAAGCTGTGTTTATCTGAAGCATCTCCATCACAAGTTAATGAATTTGCATCAACCTTTGCATTGCAACACACTGCAAAAACAGTTTTTGGGTGCGGTGCCTGCACGTATATGCAGCCCTAACGTTGGTGATGGGCATTTCGTGGAGTGGGCTCGGTCATGATGAGCTGCTTCGCTTGCACACTCCTTCTGGGTGAGTTCATCTCTTTGATTTGTGTAGTTGTGATTAAACTGGGAAGCGATACAGAATTCATTTTGTATTCAGTATAAAACTTCACAATTTATTTTCACCTGAATCTTGAATCACTCAAATATGTGTGTTATGAGCCCAAACTGTTGTTTAATGAGCACCAACTTGTTGTTACAAAAATGTCAGGGTTTAGGATTTTATATGCGTTATTTTAATATATTGTGTTTGTCTATTTCTTGCCCTCAGTTGTTGCATCAAATGACAAAAAGCCAAACAAGACAAACACTTTTAGATCTAATTTTTACCAACAAACATGATCGAAAGACAAGAACTTCTCTTTCATTGATGGGCCTGTCTGATCATAATTTGGCGCTAATCGTCTGGAAACTTCACAAGAAATGTTTGAAAAAAACTTTTATACAGCTGAGAATCAGTTGTTCAATCATCTGATTTGAATAAACGTTGTGATTCTTTGATGGACTCATTAACAAAGACAATACAAAAATTCCCAAAGCCACTACATTATGGCAGAAAAACTTCATCTCTCCCGTGGATTGACAACTTCAGTTTATGAAGATGAGGGACCTCGCTTTATTAACAATCAATCTCTACAAAACGGTGAACAGATATTTTTATTTTCAAAGGAATCCGAAATGACGTTGTCAGTGAAGTGAGAAAAGCAAAGACATCATACTTTAAAAGCTCATATCTGCAGAGACAAATCAACAGGCTTACCAGAGAAAAGGTGTAATTCAAATAAATGTAAATAGGGAGATCAGCTCAGAGAGCATGGAAGTTGCAAATAGGATAGGATAGGATAGGATAATACTTTCTTGATCCCCAGAGGGGAAATTCGGGCGTTACAGCAGCACAGACAAGAAAGCTCAAATACACATTAAACAGAATAGATAAGATAAATGAAATAAAAAAACAGGGGGATACCTACTTTGTATTATACCCCATTAGTGGAGGAATTGGCAGCAGATTTCCAACCAATAGTTATGTCAGACATCTCAGTAAATGTTGCACCGAACTCATTTTTCATCACAGACTAATGAAGGCAAAATTCAACAAGTAATTAATCAACTAAATAACTCTAATGCTGCTCAGCTGAGGCTCCGTTGGTAGAGTCGGTCGTCTCAAAACAAAAAGTTCTGGGGTTCGATCCCCAGCACCGGCAGCCACATGTCCGATGTGTCTTTGGGCAAGACACCTAACCCCAAGTAACTCCCACTGCTTTGTCAATGTGTCAATGAATGTGTATGAATGGATGAGTTAATACTGATGGACTCTTTACATAGCAGCCTCTGCCATCTGTGTTTGAATGTGTAGGTGTGACCTGCGGTGTAAATGCGCTTTGAGTAGTCAGAAGACGAGAAAAGCCCAAAGAGCACATAATAAATGTACCCATTAATGCTGGAGAATTTCCTAAAATATTTAAACAAGGAGTTATAACCCCAACTTTCAAATCTGCAAACAAAGCCTGTAACTACAGGCCAATCGAAAAAAAGATAATCTAAAATAGATGACGATAAAGTTGTAGGAGCAGTATTTCAAGACCTGAAAACGGCCTTTGATACTGTAAACCACAATTTTACTCTTCAATATTATAAAAAGCTACATTTCTCTTATCAAACGCTCAGCAGGTTGATGTCATATATGTAAATTTCAAAAGCAATGTGTTAAAATAAATAGTTCAATATCATCCCCCAAAAACTGTAATGTGGGCATACCACAAGGCTCCATTCTGGGGCCTTGTGGTATGCCCACAACAATTCAATTTTGTCTATTCATTAACGAGCTACCAAACAGCCGTGAAAATGTTTGTTGCCAGTTGTATGCGGACGAGGCAATCATCCATGAATCATCAAAGACCCCACAACAGGCAGTGGAGCTGTTGAATAGGCAATTGGTCCGTGTGTATATGACGACTTGTGTTGCTGCTTATTCCATGTGTGCATTAACATAAGAATTATGTGTTTTTAACCGCTCTCTCCTCATGTACGTCACAGGCTCACTCTTCATCCTCGGTCACAGTGCCTACCCTTCTGGTATGCATCACTCACACTTGTTCAAAAAAAAATTAGACACAGATGCAGCTTGTTGTTGAAGTAACAGTGGTTTGCTTCTTATTTTTTTAACATGCAGTTCCTTTGTTGTTGTTTTTTCCATGCAGGTTCTTGTGATGGATACATAAACGCAAATCAAACATGGCGGAATTTTGAATTTAAGTCGTCCTCCTTTCCTGGTTTCCCATTTAATGACGTGGCTTTCGTTGGGAAGTGGATACGTTTCACAGGGCTCGGTGGAGACAGAGTCATTGCAACATGCTATGGAACCACCAGAGGTGGTAGCCATTACAACGTCCATGTTCCTTTTTCATATCCAGCGACTGAATCTGACACTGCAACTACAGGGACGGCATATGCGGATGTTGGAGGTTGCACTAATTATGGTATAACAATGAGCATTGTCCTCTGCCCTGGAGGATTCTACATTTACAAACCATCAAGTCATCCATCAAGCCATCTGATTTATGCAACCTGTAAGACATGCTTACTCATTTTCATCATGTACTTTATATTTCCCTTCAATGTAAAGCAGTTTAAAAAAAGAGCTACTGTCATCTTTTCACAATGAAAACTCTCTTGTTTCTTTTGTTGCTTCTGTTTAGATCACAGTAATTGTACAGCAGACTCCTGCGGACCACTGGCTCAGTGTACAAGCGGTGGAGGCTGTGTTTGTATTACTGGCTATGAAATCCCTGCCGACCACCTGCCCACTCTAGAGTCATTTGGATGTGTTGGTAAGCCTGTTTATTTCATACTAAGTGGGACAAATCCTGGGAGGTCTGTCCCATGTCTCCCCGTAAAACTATCATTTAGCTGATGCAGTTTTACATCTCTTGGCAGACATTGACGAGTGTGTGAAGACCGCCGGTATTTGTGGTTCTTACTCCACCTGTGAGAACACCATCGGATCACACCTCTGTACCTGTCTAGATGGATTTACTGCAACAGATGCGACTTCACCAGTTTCTACGTCCAACCCCTGCCAAGGTACAAATACAAACAAGCCTGTCTCTCTGCTCTTTATGAGCTGCAATCACATCACTGTGATTAAATGAATGAATTTTCTTCTTTTACAGATATAGATGAATGTAGTGAAAATGTCTGCGGTGAGGGGAGCTGCGTTAACAACATAGGAAGTTTTGTGTGTACATGCAATGCAGGCTACAAAGTTGACACCGATGCAACTCCTATTTGCCAAGGTCTGTCTACTGTCTGCTGTCTTTTTAAGATAAGACTATAACTATAACTTATCAGGGGCAGAACGGTTAGTGCTGAAGCCTCACAGCAAAAAGATACCCAATTTGAACTACTACATTTTCCCATTTGTGTTTGTATTCACACAATGACATTCCAACGGCGTAAACTTTTCCTCAGATATCGATGAGTGTTTCAACTCCACCGTCTGTGGCCCTGAGTCCAAGTGCACCAACACACCTGGAGCTTATACCTGTGCATGTAATCTGGGCTATGAACCGACCACACCGGACCAGGAGCCCAGCGAGGAAAACATCTGTATCGGTATTTGACTTTTTTTCCACATCCCAAAAGCAGAACATTTTTATTTAATGGCATATTTTTCACTCAGATTTTCCTGCGGTTTCATTTGTGTTTTCATGCGTGCTGCAGATGTTGACGAGTGTGAAAAATACGCCGCAGTCTGCGGTCCTCACGCCAACTGCACAAACTCCATCGGATCTTACTTCTGCGTCTGCTTTTCGGGTTTTCGTCTGAACAACCTGAAGGTGATAGCCAGCCATGCTAACCCATGCACAGGTATGTAACCGTGGTTACTGCTAACATGTCATGATTTTGTGACCATGTGAAGTGTGTTCTGTGTGTAACAGTGTGTTGTCTCTCTCTCCTCAGATATAGACGAGTGCAGTGAGACTCCTGGTATATGTGGTAAACAAACTATATGCACTAATGTACCTGGGACCTTCTATTGTTCTTGCCCCGATGGATTTTACCCTTCAACAGGGATCTTTTGGGAAGTAGGGGTCTCATTCTGTCAAAGTATGTTCAGAATATAACCGGTTAAAGTATATTAAGTACACTTTCATATTATGACATGCTTTTTAAGCCTGCACAAGTTCTTATTGTCATTTACTTCCACAGGTCTTCAAAATATTTTAGATGAGATCGAACCTGCAGAGGTAAACATTACCTGCAAAGTTGAATTGCCAAAGAGTGAACTAGTTTACTAACACTAGTGGAATATTGTTTCTCAAATGTTTTTCCAAGAGGTTTGTTAGAATACAATCAGTTTCATCTCTTTCACATTAGATACCACAGCCTAGAATACTTTCCTTGTAATGGGAAGTATTCTACAATTCTACAATTCACTTAGCAGACGCTTTTATCCAAAGCGAGGTACATCAGAGAGTAAGTACAACACAAGCAAGGATCTAGAAAAAAGGGAACAATGTCAGTAAGAGCAAACGATCAGCTTTGACTCCGATTGGACACACAGGTGCTGACAGGAAGTGACCAGAGGTAAAGCACAACATTGACGGCAGTTCTTGAGAGCTCTAATCAGTATAGAAACCATCTTATAAGTCCTCACTATCAAACAAAAACCATCGTCATCGGAAGTAGCCAGAGATAAGGCTGGTGTACAAACATCAATATCCTTAGGAAAACTATGTAAAAGTTTGGATCAGACACTGCATCGTGTAACCTTATAACGAGTCTCTTTTTTTTCCCTTTCTGCTGCAGGGTGAGACTAAAGAGAGAGCTTTTCTCGGCAACATGGATCAACAACTGAAAAACAATGAAGGCATTTTTTTACCAGGCCCGGTGAGGAAAAAAAAAGAAGAGTTAGCCCTCTCCAATAAACTTTAGAAATGACCCATGATTTATCTTTCACTGCAATTTAAAGAGGATAATGCGATTAGTGTTTGACTTTGTCATGATGCATGGTTGGACACTATTATACTTCTGTGGATACCCTCTTAAAGACAGGAACCAAAGAAAAAACTGGAGCATACAAATATAAAAGTTAAGAACCCTGCCTAATAAATTCCAGCTTTCACTTAGATTTGCCCGACTTGTACTCGGACCCTTTGACTGCACTCTTTTCCTTTTCACACAGATCTCACAACAAACGAATAAAACTCATGCGTAGCTTTGACCAGTGAAATGTTCCCTGCTTTTTTCCCTGATTTCCTACTCTGTTAACTGTCCTATCAAAATAAAAGCTGAAAGCCCAAAAAATTTATCTTTAAAAAAAAACTAACTTTGACATCAGAACGTCCAATAGAAATTGAAAGATAAACCTCTTGAATAAAGGTCGGAGAAAAATACTTTCTTGAAATAACTTAGAATAGGAGTGCCTGAGAGTATGCCAAAGTAGTTTCACATAAACTAGACATGCAAACAAAATCTGGAAACTTAGATGCACCATGTAACTTCATCTAAAACGTATTTTTCTTGTGCTTTCGCTACAGACTGTGGCAAACGGCTTCGCAGCATCTATGGTACGAGTTCCTCATTTAACCTTTTCACTCAAACTGTGTGATTTCAGTTTGCTTTGAGCATCATCACACAGTCAGTTTGTTTGTTAACTGTTATGGTTCTTGTAGGAAGTCTCTGGTGTTGGACCACACGCCAAGTCAAGCAGGGTGAGCAGCGAAGGTGACGGGGAGACCGGCAGTGTGATCCTGGGCATCTCAGACCGTTTAGTTTCTAGCTTAGTGCAGCCGGGTCAGAACAAAACAAAGAGATCTGTGAAGGGTTCAGCAGTGGGTAAGAGGTCCACTTCTTAGTGTACTGCAGATGTTTTTTTTGTTTTAACTGAGTGGTTGTTGTAACGATCGTCTGTGTGTTAGACTTAAGTCTGGAGACGATCGGGCCTGGAGTACACAACGCAGAGAGCTCGGTTCTCACAGCCAAAGGAAACAGCATGGCGATCAACTTGGATGGGCTGGCCGACAATAACAACGGTGAGAAAAGTTTCATTATGTAAACCAGGATGACTGTGAAACTTTATTGTCATAAATCCCCGTGTGTGATTGTGTGCTCAGTGCATATTGATTTGAAAACGGACTCAAATTAAGTTCAGAAACCAACCAAATGATTGCAAGGATGTGCTGAAAACTAGATTCTGATTGGGCAAATGCAGCACTCTTAGTTCTGCATTTTATTGATTGAAGACTTCTACTGTGAAGAATCTTGAAGAAGAGTCTTGCTAGTGATGAAGCTCTTATCCCAGACTTTAGATTTTGTACTCATATTATATCAATTTGCAGCAGGAAGTCGAGTAAATGAAGCGTCAGAACTTTGACTGTGACAACATAAACAAGAGGAAAAAGAAGCTTGCTGTCAATGAGAAATTAACAAATTCAGAAATTGGGTGATATAGATGAACTAAGGTCATGGTCTCTGCGTAGTTCTCCGATGTGCACATCCAAGTGTCCTTTCTTTTTGAGTCTGTCTGTCTTTTAACTAAGCACACTTCATGTCGGGGTTCCTCCTCATCCTGTAAGGGTTCCTTTCTGTGATAAAAACCTGTTCGCTATACATTATCCTCTACATATTCACATAACATGCTTGCTGTAAATTTTCCCTAATGTGTTCCTTTAATATGTGGACATTTTCAAGGTTCCGCTGCAGCTGCTTTCCTGACAATAACAGGCATGGAGAGTCTTCTCAGTCATAACTACTTTAAAACAGAAAACCAAACAGAGATGTACTCTGACATCATCACCGCCATCTTACCCTCGATAAACAACACCAACCTCACCGAGCCTGTCAACTTCACCATCCAGCACAAGACGGTTCAGCTCAATTTATCTATCGAGCTTATTTTTTAAGATGATGTGCAGCTGGTAAAATCTTTGTTTCTGTGGTTTCATCAGGTACCCGAAAATGGTTTTGTGACGTGTGTGTACTGGGAGGACAAAACAGAGGAGACAGGACAAAGAAAGAAAAGGACGCTGCGTTGGTCTGTGGAGGGCTGCTGGGTTGCTTACACCACTGAAAATGTCACCGTGTGCAGCTGCTCTCATCTCTCCACATTTGCCCTCATCATGCAGATCGGCGAGGTATCAGAGATTAGTGTGTTGGTGCTCATTTAGAAATATTTCAGTTTCCTCTACGGAATCGAAGATCAAAAAAAATCATTTGAATGTGTGCTGTGTCTCCTCAGCCTCCAGCAGAGAATCCTTTCCTAGATTGGCTGAACCGAATGTGTGTGATGGTAGGACTTGCCTTCTTCGGTTTGGCCATCTTCACCTTCCTCTTGTGCAGCTGGAACCCGAAGATCAACAACACAGCCCGTCTTCACCTCTGCCTCAACCTCGCCTTTTCCCACCTCCTGCTGCTGTGGAACGACAGATATACTGAACATGAGGTACACTGGAATGAGATGCAGATTGTTGTTTTTGGTTTTCAAAATACTCAAATGGATCTCTCCAAAAGCGAAGCAAAGCATTTCATTCAAAAAGACTTTTGTTGTGTGTCTCCACAGCTGGCTTGCACTGTCATGGCAGGTCTTCTGCACTTCTTAGTCGTTGCAAGTTTTGTGTGGATGCTGCTGGAGGCTCTCCAGCTCCACCTGTTAGTCAGGAGGCTCTCCAAGGTGCAGGTCATTCAGAGGGATGGCCTCCCCCGTGTGCTTCTCTACCTGATTGGCTACGGAGTTCCATTTGTGATTGTGGGTGTTTCTGCACTGGTATATTCTGATGGATATGGTGCCACGGAGGCCGAGGTGTAAGTAACACAAACAGTAATACATGCTCGCATTCATATTCTTCTGTGTGCATGTTGTTCGAAAGGACCGTTCATTTGTTTGATTCTGTTGCAGGTGCTGGCTCTCCAGAAATCGCAACTTCAACTGGGCTCTGACGGGACCTGTGATTGTTATCCTTGGAGTGAGTTTTATGTGTATAAATAAATGCATCCGATCTATTTCTCTAATGTGGGGTACACACTACAAGATAACCGGGCTGGTTTTGGGCCCAAGTTATATTACAACATGTCCTGTAAAACAAACCACAATCCAACTGACAAGGAAAGGAGTTAGACCAAAATGTTGACCGTAATGGATGAACCAGCTAACAGCAAACCACATTTAGCTTGCCCATCATATTTGTTTACTCTTAAATCGCGTCTGACCGCGCAAGATCACACTGATTGTCGGCGAATGAATCGGTTAGTGTGTGGTGTGCCGAGTTGATCGTCTCGTTGCACACCACACACTATGCGATCTGAACTGTTAATCGGTCAGGATTGTTGTCATGTGTGGGGTCTCTCACTTTATCAAAATCGTTTAAGATTTTAAAAATCGTGTAATGTGTACCAGGCTTAAGCTAAAAAGCTAACCGCAGTAAACAAGCCAAGAGCACTTTTAAAGAACCTGCTCACAAAATAATGTTGAGAATTTAAAAGGCAAATACAGGATTTCTCTCTTCAAGCTCACACTCTGCACTGCTGTCTTCATGGTGAAGATCAAATGAATGAGAGAAAATCTAAAGATAATTCAGCCTTATTCATTTGTGGTTGCAGAGAGTGGCTTTGCTATCAAACCTTGAAACATCAGGCCACTTGGGTATTACCAGTGGGGTAAAAAGTGTGAATCGCATCGCTGCAGTTGGCACTGCAGCGATGCATGCAGCAAATGAGCCGAGTCAGTCTTCTGTCCCTCTTTGTGACACACTTTTACCGACAGGTCTTTCCTGATTTTAGTTGACTTTAATTTAACTTTTTTAAATTATTTTAAATGAATTTGATTTCCTGAAATGTGTTTTTATTTCTTAATTTTGGCCTTAACTTATGATCATGTTGTTTTATAATCACTGTCCTTGTAAAGGCTACACGGTGTGATCGGGCCCTATGTCCTCACAAGTAGAATTAACAGTTATTTGCTCTTTTTTTTGCAGATGACATGTTGTTGTATCTCAGTCCAGCCTCTGTGTTTTTTTTTATTTTTCTTTTAGCTGAACTGGATGTTGTTCTGTGCCACTCTCTGGAGTCTTCGACCCACGCTGGCCAACATGAGGAGTGATGTTTCTCAATCTAAGGACACCCGGTATGAGCCAAAGTGTTCAAGATCGTTGTTGCAACAGTTTAGATAATCTATTTCACTCAAGGCTCTAAATATTTCTATTTGAATGTATTCGATGGTCTAATGCAGATACATGCATGCTTTTACCTTTAACAAACGTATAATAAACTCTTTTCAGGTTGATTGTGTTCAAGATCCTGGCCCAGTTTGTCATACTGGGCTGTACCTGGATCCTGGGCCTGTACCAGACCAATCTATTCTTCCAGGTCCTCTTTATCATTCTGAACTCGCAGCAGGGAACCTTCCTGTTCATCGTGCACTGTCTGCTCAATAAGGAGGTACGACTGACTGCTCTTTAAAGTACTTGCATGCACTACAACTATGATGACAGCCATAGTGGTGTTAATACATAACTCTGAAACAAAATGTTTTTAATTGTGTTTTCTAGGTCAGAGAGGAGTACATGAAATGGCTGACCTGCTCTTTCAATAAGCAGCGACATGGAGGATCTGTGGTACGTTTGATGAGAGTTATACATACATATATATATATATATATAGTTGTCCTCTTAAATGTCTTTGTAGTCGATGTAAAACCATGAAGGCAGTAAATCTTGTTTCTTTGTGTTTGCGATTTGTTCTCTAAAATGTCTTCCTGGAATCATTATCGAGTACAGTGTGTATTTGATTGTTGTGAGAAAATTGTAAGAATGTGTACAATATATTTTCAACAGAAGGATGTACCCTCAGTCTCCGAGGACTTGGACAAGTGCGAATAGACGGACTGTCGGAGATAACGTGTGCGGTACAAAGGAGAGCCTGGAGCCAGAGAAGAGAAGAGCATGCCAGAGACACTTTTAACCATTATTTATACCAATTATTTTTCTCTTTGTTGTTGAGTGTGTTTGCTTCTGTTTAGTAATCACGGCCACTGCGTAACCACACAAATACAAAATCATACAAAGATGTAAATGCTCAGCTTTCTCATTGATCTGCTATAAACTACTTTTAGGTTTGTTCTATAAGTTAGTCTGATTTGATCTGATGAATGCCTTTGCGTGACTTGCACAGAATATTTTTGTACATTTTGTATGATTTGTCTAGTCTACATTATTTCATCTTCCTTATAAAAGGTTTCTAACCTGGTTTATTCAAAGTGATTCTGTTTTTTTTTCACTGAAGGTTTTTTATTATACTTTAACAAATGTTACCAAAAGCAACGTATCCTCACTTGGTTTGTGAATATCTATTTTTTATGACATATTTAAAGGACGAACGTGCTACTTTTTGATCCAGTAGGCGTCTCCCTACAATACCTCCCCTCACAATACCTACTTCTGGAGTTTCCCCTCACAATACCTATAGTTCTAACTTTCTTGCATTGCTGGAAAGTATCATGCAACCTTTCATGCACTGCTCTGATCATCCCTTATCAATTGATTTAAACGAGGAATAACCCTGATTGATTCTCCTGTTCCAGAGTCAGGGTAATTTAAGTGAAAAGGATGAGCGTTCCTGCAAGCAGCTGGTTAAACAGTACAGATGTTTTGGTTCATACAAAAGTGTAAGACTCACAGTGTCCAGACTAAAAGTATAACGACAGAGATATTCACATCAGCCTCGGAGGGTTTAATTGAGCCTGAGAAACAGAGAGATGACAGGCTAAAGAATGAGCCCCAGCAGCTTCAGAATTTGACAAGTATCATAACCAAGCAGCCCCAAACATGAATAAACGTAAGCACAATTAAAAAGACAATAACTGACATATACTAAAATATACTTTATTATATAAAGTCCTCACAGTCTTGAGACATACTCGGTCAGACTTGTTGAAACCGTCTCCTTCCGAGTCTTTTGCATGTTCGGGGAGCTTCAACAAACACGCTGCTGCTCACACTCTCAGTGCGTCGGTGTGTTAAAAAAACAAAAACGCCCTCCCAAAAGAAAACATTCATGTCTCAGTGTTTTCTCTTTGCTTCCATTTGTATCACATTTACATGAGAGCTGGGACACTTTGAGGTGTGTCGAACTTTACAAGACAAATACAAGGAGACGGGGGGAAAAACATACTGCATGTTCTCATTTACATTGTTTGCTTCCAAGTTATATAAACCTTACATATCAAACCGCATTGATAACAAAGGTAGAAGACACCTGCAATACAAATAGATACACAACTTGAAAATCCACCAGCAGTGCATGGATCAACCATGTTAACTTTTGTTGTTGTTGTGGTGTCTTGATTTAGTTGTGGTGTTTTGATTTGGTTGTGATGTTTTGATTTGGTTGTGATGTTTTGATTTAGTTGTGATGTCTTGATTTAGTTATGGTGTCTTGATTTCGTTGTGATGTCTTGATTTAGTTGTGATGTCTTGATTATTTGTGTTGTCTTGATTTGGTTGTGATGTATTGACTTGATTGTGATGTCTTTATTAAGTTATTGTGTCTTGATTTAGTTGTGGTGTCTTGATTTAGTTGTGATGTCTTGATTATTTGTGGTGTCTTGATTTGGTTGTGATGCCTTGATTTGTTTGTGATGTTTGGTTGGTTGACTTTGTTGATGATTATTTTCTGCAGCAATTGTTTTCCTTAAGCTAAGAGGTCAAACTTTGTCCCCAGGGGATGCTTAGTGTGACACAAAGGTTTTTAGTTGCAAGGTGTTAAGCTCTCATGTTCACAGTCATTTTGTCTAAAAGTGGAAATCATCCTTTGTAATTAGCATTTAAAATCAAATGTCATTATATATAATGAGGTAAAATAAGTGTATAAAGAAGTTTTTTATAAACATGTTTGCATGATTGTTATCCTAATTTACCTTACACACATTCAAACCATCATAAGAATTGTTTTGTATCCCAGCTCCATTGGTTGCCTGATAAATCATTGAACAAAAATATTGTAGCTTTTTTTAACACTTTATCATACTTAGGGTATTATAAAAACTATCCCTTCATCCAGTGTATCCTCTGGAATAACTAGGGTTCTTCTTAAAAGCAGGAGATATGGTGACTACACACCATCTTTATATGACTGAAATACATAAAAAAAAACTACAACAGGCTGTATGGCCGATATACAAATAGACTATATGAAGTATATTTAATTTCTAAGAACTCAAGGTTATATATATATCAATGCTGTTTTTTAGTTCATTAATATTTCACAACTGATGTCAAGACAATGCTTTAATTTTTTAGAATGAAATAGAAACAACGTCATAGGTGACAATATTGTTGAAAGCAGTGGGTTGACTCTGAGTGTCATCATATAAATCATATGTAAGATAGAAAATGTGAGACAAAATGTATTAGGAATAACTATAAAATGTTTAATTATATATATATATATATATATATATTGCAGCATACAATTATATTGTGTCTTGTTGTTCAGTCTTAAACTATTGTTTGTGGCCACCTCCTCCCACATACACATCCATAGGGCCCCATTGTACCAGGTCGCACTGAAATCCTGGCTGCACTTGTTTCCTGTTAGGGGCTGGTGACAGCATAGGGTCAAGTGAAAAGTCAAATAACTTGCTTTTATGTTGAGATAACAGTGTAAAGAAGATAAAAATGACATATTTTAATGTTTGGTGTTCTTACTTGACTTAATGACAGACTTTGATATACATACCTTTTGAATTTTTGTTTCAATTTTCAATTTCCGCCTAAACTACACGAGTGTTTAAGTGTGAAAAATTCCGAAATTGTAAATGGTATTGATAAAAACTTTGCATAATTGTAACTAATAACTATCTGTGAACATCCTGTCCAAATTTGGTGAAATTCTGATTCTGATTCCCAGAGATACATGTGATAAGGCTAGAGCTGTCCCTTTTGGAGAAGCACTACTACTGACCTATTTTAGTTTTTTGGTAAGATGCATAAAACATCCAAAAAAAGTTATTTTGCAGTAAAATATTTTTATACAACCATCCGTTTCATAAACTAGACATGTTCAAGTTGTGAAAAAATATGGTTGTGCTTTGTTCTACCTCGCGTAGGGGTATCTCAACTTTTAGGGGCCCAAGTTCCTCTACTAGAAGGAGAGTGATATTTATACAGAATTTCACAGAACAACAAGAGGATATCTGTTTCCTGTTTTTGGGACCCAGGACAGCACTCCCCCATACAGCTTTCATATTTGGCAATTCTCCGAACACAGGGTCCCCAATGTATGCATTCCACTGTGGGGGCTCCTGACTTAGATTTATGTATTTCCATGTAACTCAAGGAGCAACACAGGTCTCAGATACAAACACTACCCAGATGTTGTTTAGCACATTCTAAGGGGAGCATAACCTTTGTCCCAAATATGTCAGACACTACACCGCTGACAAAGCAGAAGAGTGATCACTGGAAATCACTGCTGTCTATAAAAGACTTTACGATCCCCCTCATTCTTTAACATTTTATACAATAATGAGGATTGGACGATTTTCCAGTTGATCCAGCGTGCAGGGACGGACTCGGGCTGCAGATTTGCAGAAGCTGCTGAAATCCTTTGTGTAAATTTGAGCACAGAGTTGAAATAAATAATACTCACTCCCCCCGACACTTCTCTTTTTAACGGCAACAACCTCAGGACTCAAGGCACAGGCACTTAAGTACACTTAAAAACACACTTCAGTTACAAGTCACAGACAGTGGAGGGAAACAGATCCTGATTCCAGCTGAACACCGACTATTAAAGGTGCCGTCAATATTACACGAGCCCTTTGTTAAATAATAACTTCAAACTATCCGGGGGCTTCTTAAGTGTGTTTTGAACAGAGGCAATTACTTCAGCGCGCCTCAGTGGTCACTAATATTTTAGGCTCCTTAAACAGGAAAAACCCCACTTGGCTCAGAGTAAGCACATCTAATGTTCGACAATGAACTACCTGAAAATACACAATACAGAGACAAAGCTGGCTTTCAGTTGTTGTTTTTTTTTACCAATTTAGGAACCAGTTTGCATTTTCTCACCACACCTGGGAGCAATTTTGATGTACCTTTAGGGTGAAATGTTGTATTCCAGGGTAGATCTGCAAAGGTGTAAATGTCTCTTTCTCTTAGTCATGATGCTTTTATTGTGTGAAGCACTTTGATTTCCCTTGTTGCTGAAATGTGCTTGAGAAATTAACTTCCAATAACCACAGGGCTCGTCAGTTTGCAAATGCTTTATTGTTAGCAATAGCATCACAAATTAGCCACATAAACATTTAAGAGACTGACTTACTAATGTGGGTGTAGTTACCTATGACTCCCACTAGATGTAAGCAAAGAGCTTTGTACTGCTTGAACCTTAAACTGAGCAATTCAGGTTTGGGTTGTGCTGCCTCTCAAACTGGTGTGAAACCTGAACAGCCTCTGTTACCAGTGAACCTGACACATGGTGGTTATTATATGCTGGTTTTATGCATTACTTTGCATTCATTTTTTGCGTCTCTTCATATTAACAGTGGAGGCGGTTTAGTTATGGGTGAGACCCTCCCCCATTTTGCTTAAAGCAATCATACCTTTTCAATAAGTTAAGCCACATAAGTAGTGGGCTAAATCAAAAATGTTATATGACATACTAGGCAAACTATGCCCTGAGGCAGTTGCCTCCTTTGCCTGGAGATAAAACCGCCTGTGTAACAGAACGCTGAAGTCCAGATAAAAATATATTTTCTGTTTCCAGGAACAAAAAAGTTTTAGTAGTGCAAGCATCCTTTGCACGAATGCTTTGGTCTTAGGATAAGAAAAAGAAGGGTGAGAAATCATTTGTATTTTTCCACTTTTATCCATCCATCCATTTTCTTCTGTGAATCCGAGGTCGGGTCGCAGTGGCAGCAGCTTAAACAAGTCAACCCAGACATCCTTCTCCCCAGCAACGATTTTCAACTCTTCCTGGGGGATTCTGAGGCCTTCTCAGGTCAGATGGGATATATAATCCCTCCAGCGTGCTCACCCAGGGTCTCCTCCCACTTCAAAGAATGGGGCCCAGAAAGATCCTAATCAGTTGCCAGAAACACCTCAACTGGCTCCTTCTGATGCAAGGGGGGTAGAGGCTCAACTACAAGCTCCCTCCGGATGTCTGAGCTCGTCACCCCATCTCCAAGGCTGAGCCCCAGACAGCCTTGCAGAGGAAACTAATTTCCTCCGCTCATTCTTTTGGTCACTACCCAAAGCTCAGGACCACAGGTGAGCGTTGGAATGAAAATCGACTGAAAGCGTTTCCTTCAGGCTCAACTCCATCCTCACCATGACAGTCCAACAACTCCAGCATTACTGCGGATGCTGCACCAATCCACCTGTTGTCCTCACGATACACTTTACCCCCACTTAACCTGTTTGGGGGGGCCTTAAAATCTCATCTCTGCTTTTTACAGATGACATAGTTTTGTTGGCTTCTTCAGACTGGGACCTCCAGCAGGCATTGGGGTGGTATGCAGCCGAGTGGGAGTGGACCATGTGTTTAGGCTACTCGTAAACTTTACTCTAAAAAATGTATGATGCAACAGGAATTAATCAAACAATATGAGATTACGACTATTTTTTCTTTAGCTATTGCTTTCTGCAAAACTTAAAAATGTAGGCCTTTAAACTTTTGAACTTGAGGTGAGGGATTCCTCTGTACGAGACCCTTTTTTTCCACACTTAGCGGACGTATGTGTTTGCATGCATGGATTTGAACTGTGAGAGAGAGTTTGTCCATAGAAATTGTTGTTTAATAAAGTGTCTGTAAGGATCAGCTGGAGCTCTGCGTTCTGTCTGCTTGAGTGCTGATTACATCCCCGTTGAGTCTTGCGATGAAGCCCTTGACTCCATCCAGGCATGAGGCCACTGATGACACAGCCAACATTCACACTGTGAAACGCTCACAACCAATTATCCACAGTGTATTAAACACTGAAGCTATTTCATATGAATTAAGACAGTTTTTCACAAGCATGTACACATTTTATTATATTTTTTGTTGTTGTTCAGTCTTAATCAATTATTTGTGGCCACCTCCTCCCACATACACATCCATAGGGCCCCATTGTACCAGGTCGCCCTGAAATCCTGGCTGCACTTGTTTCCTGTTAGGGGCTGGTGACAGCATAGGGTCAAGTGAAAAGTCAAATAACTTGCTTTTTTGTTGAGATAACAGTCTAAAGAAGATAAAAATGACATATTTTAATGTTTGGTGTCAGACAGACTTTGATATACATACCTTTTAAATTTTTGTTTCAATTTTCAATTTCCGCCTAAACTACATGTGCGTTTAAGTTTGAAAAATTCCAAAATTGTAAATGGTATTGATAGAAACTTTGCATAATTGTTACTAATAACTATCTTTGAACATCCTGCCCAAATTTGGTGAAATTCTGATTCTGATTCCCAGAGATACATGTGATAAGGCTAGAGCTGTCCCTTTTGGAAAAGCCCTAATTTGACCTATTTTGGTTTTTTGGTAAGATGCATAAAACATCCAAAAAAAGTTATTTTGCAGTCAAATATTTTTATACAACCATCCGTTTCATAAACAGGTTCAAGTTATGAAAAAATATGGTTGTGTTTTATTCTACCTCGGGTAGGGGTATCTCAACTTTTAGGGGCCCAAGTTCCAAGCTCTACTATTACCTTCTTGTGCTACTGGAAATATAAAAAAAAAAACGCTCCACAGATTTCTGCATTTAGCAACTGCAGAAGTTGCATAGTAGACATTTTATCCAGTTATGTCATCTACATTTTACAATTTCACCTCTCTGCCCAAATGTATATTAGCTCGAACACACATTACAGGGAATTTAGATTTAGATTTCTTTACTGAATTACTGCAGATTCTGACTGAATATGTTTGGTCTTTTTGTTTAAGCAAAGTCTATGTTCAGATACTGAATGCAGGTGGTGTTGAGTGTTTCTAACAACCTACAGGCCTGACTCGATGTGTACATCTTTTTCTGACTGGAGCTGTAAGAGGCAACAATGCTCACTGACTGAAAACTATTTTTTTTAAGATGCCTCTAATTAATCTAACAGGCTCTGCTGTGATATTCGAGCTATACAGCCGCACCTCTGGGAGACATAACGACCAGGAGTGAGAAAAAAGCGGGTGAATGCAGGCACTCAGGGTTACCGTCAGTGTCTCTCCCTCGTTCACTCTTTGCTCCCTCTTCTTAATACTATGCTTGGTTGCCATGGAAACACATTCGCAGCACTCGAGTCGTGAGGCCATGCGGGCTGAGGAACCTTGTCTGGTAAATAACGCTGCAAAACGGAAAAAAAAAAAAAAAAGTACGTGTTCATCAAATAATGTACACAGCCGACGACAGGACCGGGGGGGGGGGGGGGACAGAGACAGCAGCTGAGATGACTTTCAACTTTCCAACGTTCAAGTTTGGGTGTTGTTATTTCACTGACAGTAACAGAAATGTATGAATCTGTTTAATTGCCGAAGAACAGAAACAGAAGAAGTGCAGTCATATCCTATTTTCCAGTTAAGAGACATTAAAAAGGGAAAAAAGAAGCTACACAGAGAATCAGTAGGAAGTGTTAAATATCACTCTCCGATTAACAGTACTGTTGGTGGAATTTAATGGTACATCATGCCTCCTACATCTTTACTTTATAGTTCTTTCTGCAATTTCAGAGCAGTAGTTCCGTGCCTAGAACTATCCTAATCACTGACATATCCTTAATGTCTATGAAGAGAACCAGATGTCATGATTTAAACACTTAAACATCACTTTTTGAGATGAGTTGCATCATAAGGAAACACTGGATTATTGCCACATGCGGACCAGGGAAGTTCTGCATGCCCGTGGAGTATCTGAATAAAACATACAGCACACTTGCATACATACCATACATGCACATTATACATTTGATTTCAGTTAAATAATTGAAAGCAGAAAACACAACACAGCTTCGCACTGTCTCGATGTACTGCAGGAAAAATACATTCACTCCTTTTCTGCTCAGTTTTTTAGCCAAACACAATAAAAAAAAAGGCAAACAAGGGAGACTGGTGCTAAAGAAAACAGAATGTGAAGGCAATATTGCCTTTACCTGGGCCTTTTGAAAAAGTCGTGCAGCAATAACTCAGTAGCACTTAAACTTGAGGAGGATTATTTGGTATGTTGACGGAAGTCTTGCCTTGACTCACCAAGACTGCAAGCAAACACAAATCAAAGCCACACCATTGAAGAAGAGTCAGTGTTATAGTCCAGCTGAAGTCAAATTTGTTTTTTGTTTTTTTTACTTCTACATACATATGCTCTAAGCTCACTTTTTTGTGTCCGCAATTGAGGCAAGGCAAGGTAAGGTGACTTTATTTGCACCCATAGGTAGATATTGTCAAAAACAAGATCAATCAAGTGAAGGAATCTAAAGGAATATTTGTGAGGGTCCCAGTCTATTTCCCCTTCTCTTTTCCCTCTTTGTGTGTTTTCTTGTTTGTCAAGTGTGTGTGTGTTCACCTGGAGCTGGGTGTGGATCCACACACCGTGCCACCAATCAAGCCTGAGAACCTGCTGCTTGCCTGCAATCAAGCTACCTACACACTCCACAGTATAAAAGCTGGCTCAGACTTCCACTCATTGTGCAGATCTGAACGCCCGGCTCCTAGACCTCACCTCTACTACCCTGCCTCTGACTCTGAGACTGGAGAAAACTAGAAAAGCAGAGACCAGAACCCAGAACTCAAACCTTGGACCTCCCAGTCAGTATCCAAGCGAAGTACGATGAATAACTTCTCAACTTCACTCCAAAGCTGTTTGTGTCTGTGATGGGGGTCTGTCTGCGTTCTTTATTATTTATTGATGCCTTGTATCGATAGAGCCAATAACATCTTAACAAAAGAAGTGATGCCGTTCTTCTATCTGCAGACCAGCTGGTCACACTCCATCAACCTGCTTATGGCAGAATGTTTGTTTCTCTGCTTAAGTTGGATGCTCACTTTCACTCCCACTAACAACACGCCGTGTGCCACATCCATGAAGTCTGTTTGCTTTTTTCTCTTGCTCCCTAAGGTGTTACACCAGCACTCAACATTTCTGATATTTCCCCAAAGATCGTTTCTCTAACTTTCAACAGCACAAAAAGGGGAAAAACCTTAGACAAAATCAGTTGGGCTTTAATTAAAGGAAACACACGAGAAGGTGGAGTTGACAAGAAGGTTCCCAAAAAGAAAAATGCACAAAAATAACTCAAGTAGAAAGTGTAGAGAGGAAATGTTCTCAGCTGTGTGTCCCCTTTCCAGTGTCTGGAAAGGGGATGCCTCAGAAACTCAATTTTGAAGAAGTGGCATGACGACAACGTTTCTTGACGCTAACAGCTAGCCTCTCAAGGCGGATCCAAAGTGAAAGTTTCTGCCAGCGCATGAAATTTACAAGAGAAGGTATTAGTTGTTTGGCTTTCATGAAAAGTTTCATAAGTCAAAATGGTTCTGTACAAAAGGAATTAAGTTAGGAAAGAATTTTTCATGAAGCGACGGCAGACTTAGGCTGTTACAAAATGCCTGCAGAGGGACAGTATCTTTGGGTCTCTTGGGACGATCAATACCTGCTTTCAACCTGCTGGTGGAGAGAGAGAGAGAGAGGAGGAGGAGACAGGAGCTTAGGGCCCCTCTGCAGTCTCAGCCTATAGCAGCAAAACTGGGGGATCTAAGGCAAGCCTGAGCAGGCCCTAACTCAAGCTTTACCCAAAAAGAAGACTTCGGCCTGCTCTTAGTAGAGAGGCCCTGAATGAGTAAACAAGGAGAGGGTCCTCGTATCTAAAGCTCTACCTCCCATACTGTGTCTAAGGGCTTTAGGTACCACAAACAGGCCTGCATTTTTGGAGCGTTCTGTGCTACAGTGTTAAAAGTACTATTTTAAATTCCATACCATTAAGAGCTTTATAGGTGAGAAGCATTTTAAAACTTATTCTTGAATATAAATGGAGCCAGTGCCGAATAACACAGGAGAAATATGGCCTCTTTTCGTCATTCATGAGCAGCAGCCTTAGCACACACTGGAAGAGTCCCAGGAATCTTTTGTGCCCTCAGATGTCTGTGAATTCCTGCATTGTTCAGCTGCTGCTTCACTCAAACTCAAATCAAGATTGTAACTGCTCAATTTCATCATATCTGACAATGACTGGCTTACGCTCCAGGTTCCTACGGTTCAGTCTAAGTTTGCAAGATCCTTCATTGTAAACTTCTTAACCTCTGATTACCTGTTTTAGTGATTTTGATTTGGGCTGTCAAACGATTACATTTTAACCGCGACGTAATCGTTAAATGCTGATAGTTAATCTCGCTTGATCGTATCTTTAATCGCATGTTTGAACTTCCAATACTTTGCATTTTTTTAGGCCTTTACTTGGAACTGTTTTGAATTCAAAACTGCTTTTATTTTGAAATAAAGTAAAGACCTTCCTGTAGAGTGAAGGTTAGGACATGAAGTTAAGCACAGAAACAGGAAGTGGTAATGGATCACAAACTGACGCCAAACAGCTCAAAGGAACGGTAACAAAGCAATGTGTGATGTCATAAGGTGGATATTACTTCGGACTCGTCAGCTGAGAGTTTGTTGAAGTGAAATGAGACATTCAAAGATGCAGCAGTGTCCTTCTTTTACATCACTGAGACTACAGGGAGACACTGAGGACGACTATCTACGGGGAGCCTGAAGGGACAAAATAGCATGTGCTTTGAAAAATGTAATGATGCATACCTTAATTAATCGTGATTAACTGGTTGGATTGATATTTAGGGTCAACATTAAGCATCTGTTTTGCATGCCGTATCATTTCTCCTCCTATCTCCCCTTCTTAGTGTCTATAGGAAAGTCAAATTTTGCAAACGGTTTAACAGGTAAGATGGCGTCCATTGACTGTACCAATATATGCAAAGGTTCTACGTCATACCCCACACTTAGCAGCATTAAAAAAAAACAAATTTGCTAAGCATCATGCCAAGACAAGCCGGTGTGCTGTTCCTTAACACTGATAATGATAAATATCAATGAGAGTCTCGGTGCCTCATCAGTCTCTGGAGCAAACAGTCCTCCACTGGCAGAGAACAAAAGACAGAGAGGATGCGATGTGGTGCACACGTGTATCAGCATGTGAATGTGTGTGCTTACTTTGATGAGTGGAAAAAGACAAGGAGGCAACTTAAAGTGAGAACTGGGGGTTTAGGAAGAGTGTTAATTGAGTACGATCACACCTCCAACATGCTCCTTCATGTGAAACAGACAGAAGCAACCTGCTTGCCGCCCACACACTCGTGGGGGAACATCAGCGAGAGCTTTTTCAGCGCTGGATTCATTTTTTTTCCCACAGCTTGATTCACAAAGTGCTGGAGACTTAATCAAGAAAAAACCCCACCCCATCTTGCATTCTTCTTTAAAGTTGAATGTGTGGGCGGACAAAGTGGAACATAAACATAATACTGGTACAGAGCGGAGACATGAAGGTATAGGAAGCTGACAACTGAATGCCTAAATATCTGATTTAATTAGTCTTTAAATGAACCATCAAATAAATAGTTGCAGTGTGCAAATGCATGTGATGCTTCGACAGGGAAAATAGAATAATTAATGGTGAAAAATACCGTCTCCATCCAGTCTCCCCTCTGCTTTTATAGTAAAATTGTATATTTTTGCACGAGTGAATGTTTGTGTGTGTGTCCCTCCCTTCGCCCACTATTTTTGTCAGACAAAATAATTTATTCAACATTATGTAAATACTGTTTTCTCCACATTTTTGATGAAGGTGGGAGCTGCTACAAAGTGTGCCTGCAGGTATTTACTTCACTGAAAAAAGGAAGATAGCCGGAAAGGCAGATGCCCACTGCAGTTCAACTATACCACTCTATATGCAGAGGTCCTCTCTCTCTCTCTCTCTCTCTCTCTCTCTCTCTCTCTCAGTCTCTCTCTCTCTCTCCCTCCGTCTCTCTCTCTCTCTCAGTCATCCTCTCCCGCCGTGCAGCCGAGCCTGCGACGTTAGCAGCGGATGGGGAAAAAAAAAAATCTGTCTTCGCTTCACCAACAGGACGCATTATTTGGAAGGGAAATAAGTGAAGGTACTGTACCAAAATTCACCCTTCTATCTGAATATTAAAATGTATACATTTTAAATTGTACGTATCCTTGCGATGAAATGAAAAGGAAAAGACGCACGCGAGCTGAGCGAGCATGCACCTGCACCACAGACTCCAACGCGCTGCTGGGCTGAGTCCTCTTGGTGCAACAGAAGCCCATATGGTGGATTTTTACGAGGGCTTGAAACCTTGTTTTTCTGTTTTGGGGTTATGCTTTGCGTTGACAGTGATTTTGAGCAGACTTGTGATATTGCACAAGGATGTAACCCACGAGTAAGGAATACGATTTTGTTGCTGTGTATCTGTGTACATTTTCTCCGTTTTGCCACAGTTGTTTCTGCATACAACGAGGTGCTTTGTCTGCATGCTTGGGTTTAAACGCCGAAACAGATGTGATTAAAATCTGGTGGTTATAGATTTAAAGTGTCACATGAAGCCAGGCGAGTATTTATACTGGCTTCTGCGCGGTTAGGATAGACGGGCAAGAGTACGCGCCATGGACAGATGTGCGAGAAGGGATTTAGTATCGAGGGAGGAATCACGCAGGGGATAAAACTGGTGATGAATGCGCGCGTGTGTGTGTGTGTGTGTGTGTGTGTGCGCGCGCGCGCGCGCGCGTGTATTCTCGCTTGTGGTTTTGAGAGTGAATGGCCCAGCTTTCCAGCAGTGTTGTTGGCTACTCTCTGGCACGACGGGTGCAACACTTCACCTGCAATGAAGTGCCCGCTGCCTTTCCTGTGCTCGTGCTTGCTTGTGAGTCAGTGGGGGTAAGTGAGTGAGAGAGAGAGAGAGAGAGAGAGAGAGAGAGAGAGAGAGAGAGAGAGAGAGCCACAAGCAGCAACAGTGTTCGACTGCTGACCGAGCGATGGACCACACAGATTCCTTCGCCCACACGTTTTGGACTGCCAGGCACGAGATAAAACATACCAGCTGTTGAAATAAATAAATAAATAAAAAAAGTAAAAACTACTCATCATCACGTGGTTGCTTCCATTAATCAGTTATATCTGGATAGGGATTATGTGTCAATCTCTGTACTTGTTTCCTAAACGGCAGAGCACATTACATTCAGCGTTAGCAGTGTTTCAGCACCATGGACAGCGCCTGGTGCTGACCAAGCGTAAAACGGGCCATGTTGTGGAGACAGAACAGTTCTCCTGGGACATAATAAGTGTGTGTGTGCTTGAACGTGAGCTAAGACAGGGGTCATTTTCATGATCATTTAGGTGATAAGAACAGGATCAACATTTCGTTTAATCAAACTGTTGAATTTGAATGATGTTTCCTCTGATGACTAGTTTCCTATTGACCAGCAATGACTCACTGGACTCTGTGCCTCCTGTTGTGAGTTTAAACATTCATGTCTGTTTTTACTGTACGTAAGTCTGTGTGCTTACATCTCTATATAACGTATATAGGACAAAGGTCATGTATCAATCTAATAGTCAGTATCTGTATTTTGTGACTGGTTGGGTTGATATTGTGCCGGTGGTCCCCTTGGCATTGACTTTAGGTGGGGGGTTTGATGGTCACCGCCTCACCTGTTCCCGTCAGGCTTCTACTAATTGGTTCTGTCTACCTTGTTCTCAGAGGAATCAGCTAGTCCAATTCAGAGCACCTGGGCCTGTTGTTCTTAGGGCATAAAAGCCCAAACCCCAGTGTGGCTCTTCTCTCTCTCTCTCATGCCACGTGGACTCATCCCAACAGTCATGTACACATTCTTTCTTTGGTATATTTTTCTTCACAGCATCCCACACATTCACATTCACACTACTGACTTTACTGACAGACACACTCCATGATTTATCTTTCCACAAATTACTGTTATTTGCAAAGTTGAAGGAAACTCTTCTGCTTCAGCCACTCCACAAATGGAGGTCGGTGCTCTAAGAGAAGGACTAAAGACGTACAATAAATATATTTCAGTGAATACCTTTTTCAAGACTTGAACCTAAGAAAATACTGGAGCACATGTATCACATGGGCAAATTTACTAAAGGTGCAAAGGACTAACGTTTTGACGCAGTTAACTGGAGTGTCCTTCACAATATTTGTCATGGCCATTGGGCCAGGTTATGACAAATGTTTCCCCATGGTTTCTGCGACCCCACTAGCACCCCCTGGTGACCCCCCGGGAGGTTGCGACTCCCACTTTTAAAAAAAAAACCTGAGCCAGTGGATCGAAATGTTTAATGTTCACTGTACAAAGCCGCTCATTTCACTCCTGAAAGTGAAAAACCAACGCTTGAACGTTTGCAAACGAGCACAAGAAATGCCAAAGTTCAATTTCATAACGATGTCTCGTGTGAGTCATGCTGTGTTTGAGAAACACTACATGTCTGCAACGCAGTCCTCATGAATATAAATTACAACATGTGCCACTTGTTTCTAAGGATTGTAAATAGATTGATTGGAATCCAATATAGATGTCAAGAGAACGGCTGCAGTCAATTGATGCCGGTCTTAAACTAATGATGTGAATGTCAATAAGACAGCGTCGTTTCTTTAGTCACTGGCTGATCAATAGTTCATAAGCGCTCCATCAGGTTCTGCTCAAAATGACAGAGGGGGTCTATTTCTTTGCTTAGAAGGTGGAATCCCTTTT
This sequence comes from Labrus bergylta, assembly GCF_963930695.1. Lineage (NCBI taxonomy): Eukaryota > Metazoa > Chordata > Actinopteri > Labriformes > Labridae > Labrus > Labrus bergylta. Next base: position 17,611,692 of record NC_089210.1, read on the forward strand.
ATGCAGTGTAGTAAATTTTGTTTCACTACAGTTCATAAGAAAACCCTCAACGTCCGCGTCTAAGCCTGTCCTCATTTACTATTGGCCACACCCACTTGAATTTACATCTGGCTATTCCCCCGTCTCCCTTTCTGATTTTACTCCCATCATTGGTTTCAGCACATTGCTTCATTCTCTCCACCCGCTCCATTCATTCATCCCATTGTGCTTATCTCCCTCAAACCATTTCCTCCTAATGTCGATGATTCCCGATGTTGCCCTGAGAGGAATGATGAGCAGTCTCGGATCAATTGCAATCACAGATCAGTGGTGTTCCAGGGAAAAAAAAGTGGAGAGGAGAGGCAGGCCTGGTAGATCTGAATAATGACCACCCACCTACCAAACCCGCTGCCTTGTTGCTATGTAATCTTCAGTTCATCAGTATACTATCGAACTACGTTAGCCATAACTCAGGGAATCCATAGCGCTGTCTGTTGTCTGCTCTGCCCTCAAGAGGTGATGGATGCTACACTGGAAAGAACCTGAAGTGTAATTTTCTTCCTGCTTGCTTCTCTCGTGTTGAAATCTCAGACATGCAAACGGATTCTGTGCGATTCACTTGGTGGATGAAATAAGAAAAAAAAAAAATCACAACGTCGCTGTTGAAATGCTGGATTACTGGAGCATCATAAAAGCAGCAAAGAAAAACACGAGGATTAATCATGGGGAAAGGCGGTTTGAAACACAATGCCACCCAAAAAAATACAATTCAGACATCTCTGTATGAAACAAAAATATTATATAAAAGCGAATAATCCATGTATGGTGATGTACTCTCAATAAACTCTCATTAAGGCTGATGGATGACTGAAATAACCGGGGTAGCTCAGACGAGCTGCAGCTTCCCTCTTCAAAGCTACAATCTTTGATGGGTTTTCTATCAATTGCCTCAGCCTCAGTTGTAAGAAAAAATGGACAGGAACTTGAATAGTTCATAATAACAAAGAGCCATCCGTGTCTTTGTATCTGCCTGACCTCGGTGCAAAGAGAGGCCAAGACACTTAGGGCGCTGTTGACATAATTAATTCACCTTGCACTTTGGATGCGGGTCAAACACATGAAGGGCCTGAGGTGTTGCGTCGCATGCAGTGATGTAATGCCTCAGCACATGTTCATCAGGGATTCTAAAACCTACTTCCATGCTTATATTTCTGCATGCTGACTATTTGGCAGCTCATACCTTTTTTTTTTTTTTTTTTTTAAATGTTGGCTTGATAAAATATGCAAATTGCATTAGTCATACAATAGTAATGTGCTGCGTGTGTGTCCCTGTTAGTTTGATGGTAACTGATGGACTCTAAACAACATGCTGTCTCTCTATCAACAGCTGCCTTTGTTGAATTGTTGCCATCAGGGCATCCACGATGATGATGATGAAATCCCACCTTTAAAGGCACAATCTGTGCTCCAAATGTAAACATTCACCTGTCTGGCATGGTTGTCTGGCCCTGATTTAAGGTGTTAGTTAAAGCTATTTCTACATGTTCATAGATGCCATATGACACATTTTATAATAATTATTACTATAACAAGATTTGCCTTCAAACAAAATAGAAAACAAGTGATTGTTGCCTGTTCGAGTAGGTTAAAGGAATGCTAACTATGGGACTTTCAGAGCAAATTTTTAGGTCAAAACCAATGCTCTCTTCAGACACATTTCCTTTATCCCTCAGCTCCACCCTAGTCCTGTCTCCACATTTCACAGCCCCTCCCTCCTTGTTTCCCCAGCAGGGTTCTGTAAGGCAGAGGCAGCGGCAGACAAGTGCTAAGAAACATCTGAAAAGCAATCAAATTTAAATTACGATATGCATCAATGCGGTTTTTGAATGTTTTTTTTTTGTTGTAAACATGGTGCTTGTCCTTCAGTTGTGCTCCTGCAACGACACTCTTTTATTAAGTCCCAACCTCTGAGTGGTCGGGCTGCTCACTTGTCTCACATGGTGGCGAGCGCTAACTGTTGGAGAGGGAGGAGTTCATGTGAAAAAACACGTGTGAAACATGTCTGAGCCCGTGAGTGAAACAAAAACAAGCTGAAAGAAGTTCCACCCCATCAGTGTGAACACAGACTGAGAAAAACAAAGCCAGAGGGAGTTCGACTTCACAATTTATTTACATATATTTTTCAATAGCTTTATAAATACTCAGAATGTTGCATATCATACATGTAAAGGTCTTTTTACATATGAAAAAATGTGTTGCTTAAATTTTGGTGATATGTTTTCTCCTAATCTTTTTCAATTGCTTATGTAATATAAACATAAATACATTTGGCTCTGATCATAAAAATGCAGATTGGCCCTTTAACCACCCTGATCCAGACATTAACGTCTTTAATGTTTTCTTAAGCTATATTCATCTTCTTGTCTTTTTCATGCCTACATGTCTATCTTAGGATAGCACAGGCTTAGATGTGACCAGAAAAATGAGGTCTCTGTACAATTCTGCATGAAAAGATGCAAATTTTAGTATCATGGCAACCTGAATGCAGTGCTGTTGTGTAGCGGCACACTGTGTGCTCGTATGCGTCTGATCCTAAGTGTATATGTCAGTGAATCGGTGTCAGCTCTTTGGCCCGAATTTAGCAATCTCAGATCATTGGCTTTCCTCCCTCCCTGGCCTTTCTTTCCCTGCCACGCCCTCCTAATCGATTGCAGTATCCATCAGGAAGGATTATGCACAGATCCTGAGAGGGATAACCCTCGGGAGACATTCACACTCGCTCACTCCTCCACATCACAATCTTGGCCGGGTGCACACTGTGCTTTCTTTGAGCCTACCAGCTGTTGCGGTTCGCTTTTCAATCAATACAACAGTCATGTTTCACAACAGCCGTCACTCCTTCACTGCCAGGAACCTGTGGGAGGTCCCGCTTGGGCAACAGACCGAGAGACATGGTAGACAAGAGATCCGTGATGAGGTTTTCAGAGAGGCTAAAGCAGCGACAGGTTGGAGACATTCTGATGCAGTTTAATTAGATTTACTTTAGTGGGCCGTGAAAGTGTTAAATGGGGACACTGCTGTTTTTACAGCAGCTCCACGGGAGGATTAGACGCGAAAGAAGAGAGAAGAAAGAGGCAGGGGAAAACAGGAGAAATCAGGGAAACAAATGTTGCAGAATAAAGAGGGTGAGGAGTTGGTGAACCACAAACTCTCATCACCATATTAAGCCCTCGAATGGCAGGTACTCTGGGAGGCCGATATGTTGGTGTCATACCTGTCAAACTTACTGTTACATAAATAGACAGAAGGGTAATAGAAAACCTTGTTGAACCCAATTAAACCAAGTGTTTTTAGCTCACTGCTGAGGTTCAAGTGCCACGCCACAGTGAGGAATGGACTCATCATGTGCTACCTCAATCCAGCATGAAGCCAACTGTACAAATCATGGTTCATCATAAATCAATCAATTAGAATAAATCACTGAATCAGTTAATTACTCTGGGAGATTTTATAAAGTAATCTTTGCAACCACATGATGATCCATGGAAAATAAGGTACCTAAAAGCTAACCGACTTCAGGGAATGAGTGGAATCCAAATGTTCAATGAACCCGCCTCTACGGTCTCTATGTAGAGGTCAATCAGCCGATGATATTGTATCGCTTCTCTCCCATTAATAGGTTCACAGCTCAGCGCTTTATGACTGTAATTGGAATGACAAAGTGGGGCAATACGAGCTGACATTGACAAAATGTTTGTGACGGGGAAAAGCTGTTGAGCAGAAAAGAGAAGGGTGCAGCGACGCATGTCTGTCTGAGGAGGGGAAGGTGCTGGTTCTCGCGAGGCGACATCCTGAAGCAGCGTGTGTGTCATCCTGTGTGTGTTTATTAGTGTGTGGACAGCCACCTCCTTCTTCAGTACAGAAAGACATATTGTGTTTTTGATTGTGCTCAGTGAAAATCGAGCTGATCTCTGCTGGCATTTGGTGAGAGTTGGGTACTGTGGGGCTGCACCCGACAGACGGAGTAAACTGTGAAAACTAAATCAATTTCAGTTAGGCAAGACCAGCAGGTGCATCTGTGTCCGTAGAGGAGATAAGACTATAACATTTAAAGGCACGCACTTGAGGCTATGAGAAAAAAACATTACATGATTATGCACATGTCAAATCCGCTGAAAAAAGGCAGATGGGGGCCGACGGGTAGCGATGGAGCTGGACACACTGCAAAAACTAGGACGACGATCTCTCACCGAGGGTCCAACTGGGACCGACCGCCGACGATCACCTTGGTGTGTCAGGGCCTTTACAGTCCAGACCGACACAGATTCACCTGCTGGTCTTGCCTAATCGTAATTTATTCTATCTAACAATCCACCTCAATGTCTTCCTGAAGATTCAGGCTCACAGTTTGCGCCGTCTGTGTCGAGTCGAGGCATCAAGTGTCTGAACAGTGTTTGGCCTCCACAATTAAATTAAGACTCAACAGTCTGCACCTCTGCAATTTAAAAATCAATTCTTGTTAATTATGTTGTAGTTTCCTTTAAATACACACATCTTTAATAAGCACAACAATAAGCAGCACGTGGAGCTTTGCACTGTGATCATAAAGTTCAGCCAAGTTCCTCTATGACATCACAAAGAAGGGAAACATGTATTCACTCCTCTGATCTTCAGTGAGTCCCAGGATTTTGGATGCTTTTTCGGCTTTAATAATCTCCCGAGGAAGAAAAAGATCATGACATGACTCACACAATATGCAGCTGTTACTGTTAGCGCTGCTATTTTTAAGGCTCTAACTGCAGTGTGTTTATTCACAATCTATCTGATCCTTTTTCAGCCCACTGTAACATGAAAATGTCTTAAAATAAATCACAATTTGAATATAAAAAGACAAGCAAAGCAGAGACAAACACGAGGGAATAAAGAGTTGTTTTAAGTAGATAATAAATATATTACCGCATATAGTCAGTATTCTCTCCTGAACGCTTAAAGAGGCAGCTGACTTAAAGATATAATATAAAGAATTTTATTACAACGTTTATACATCATTAATAAAAGTGGACTAAACCTATTTTATTTTTATTGCGTTCTTACATTACCTCAAATATTTCAAACTGTTATCAAAGCCAGAGAAATCCTTCATAATAACCAGAGGGACTGTTTGTCAACAGGCAAGGCAGGCAACCGCTTGGGGCCCCAGACCAGTAGGGGGGCCCCTAAGGGCTGACAAAATTTAAGCCACAGAAACCGCCAAAAATTTGCAAATTTTGCAAAGGCGGTAGGAAACCTCCCTATGGGGGAGGTGTTGCATGCATTATTGCTGTGAAAACCAAAGTTTGTCAATGAAAGTCAACAAAGGAAAATGTAGAGGAGTTATTCCGTCTGTAGGAGAGAAAATAAAAACAGGAAGTAAGGGCGAGTAAGCATTGGGGACAATGGCAGACATAATGGTGATAAATGCAGGTTGTAGGGCCCCCAAAATATGTCTTGCCTGGGGCCCCAACAGACTCTAGAATCGCCACTGATTATGTAGTTGTAACAGGACGTGTCTTGTTGTGACAGAGCCACCATGACATACACAACATGTTAATCGTTGCCAAGGAAACACTGGATGTTACGTTGAAGACCGCCAAATAAGGAAACATGAGCCGTACTGTTGCTGTATCTGCTGCTGTGATAAAAAAACCTCATGTAAATTATACTCTGTAAACATATTCTCTTCCTTAATTCGGTTTCAACCATTCGTCTTGACTACGGTCAACGTGGAGTTTGTTTCTATCGGGGGTGGGGGAAGCACTCCCATGATTCCCCGCCAACCTCGATGTCATGTTTTTCCCCCTGGCGGTGGAATTTACATATTGTGTGTTCAATCTGTAACTGAGTAAGAACTGAATCATGAACCCAAAGATTAGAATTGATTCATTAAAGACTCATAGGTATTACATCATTATTGGAATCAAATATGTCGACTAAGACATGCATTACCTTCTAAAGATTGATTAGGCTGAGTGGCATTGACCAAGATCTCACTGTATGGAAGCCCTGTACGATATGCATGAAACAGTTTCTCTCTCTGTGAGGGTGTATCTGTTGCGACAGTGTTTGTGTGTCTTGTGTGTGTGTGTGTGTGTGTGTTTACAGTATGTGTGTTAAGTAAGGACACCATCTGCCATCGTCTTTGCTCTGTGCCAATCCCCCACCCTTGTTAACCCACACCCATGCTCACAAACACACTAAATCCTTCAGTGTCTGAGTTTGATAAAGAAGACAAAAAAACGTTACTGTGAATATGTGCGTTTGTGTGTGTTTTCGGGACAAAGAGAGCGAGACAGAGAGAGACGGAGAGACAAGCAGGGAGAAGAGTGGGCGTGATACATCGAGCTCTTATAATTGTTGAAGGGTGATGAATAAAAAGCTTGAAGAATGAGCAGGAAAAAAAAAGAAAGTTGTTGTATTTCTGCTTGCAAAAAAGAGCCTGCGGCATTCCACATTCACATCAGACAGATGCTTAAATATTCACCCCATACATTCCCCTGCACACACACAGACACAATCAGACACACACACACACAAATGGAGAAATACAATTACGACACTTGCACACGCGTACAAAGTGGATTTTGGAATAATGCCTTGTTTTTTTAGAACTGCCCCAGATTCATTTGGCATCTGTGCTGCACACTCATCTCTCTCTAACTCTGTACTCTTCCTCTTACTCAGACACACTGACAATTTTACTTCTATCGCCCTGTTTTTTGTTTTCTAGACAGTCTCTCTTCTTCTTTCCTTCTTCTTCTCCATCTTTCCCTCGATCTCTCTCCCTCCCTCTGAGTACAGACTGTTGAGATCTGGGTATAAATATTTTAGCTTTGTCACCCACTCTGCATCTGCAGCTTCACAGAGAGACAGTATTCTCCCAGCATGTGTGTGTGTGTGTGCATACTTTGTGTGACCATGCGTGTGCTTGTCTGTACGTCTCTGCACAGTTTAGTCGGATGAGTATTCTCTTGAAACATCTGTTTGCATCCTGCCTGCAGAAGCTGAATGTTTCCATGTGCTGCTCTGAAACACGCGTCCACCATCAGCGTTTTATATCTATCCTAATGTGTTTTTGTCTTGTCTATGTACATCGAGCAGAGGGGATGTAATAGTAGTAGAGAAAGCCAAATGAAAAATGCACACCCTCCCAAATTTACCTCAGTAAGCAAACTTAATCACCCTAAAGCAAATTAATTAAAGAATATGATCCATGACGGCTGCTTTGAGTCATAAATCCGTGTGGAAGCTTAAACACTGCACTGAGGGTGATTATAGTCGTAGAAATGTTTGACAACTTTGGAAAGTTTTAATAGCTCCAATTAAATTATTTTTTATCACGACCCTGCATGCAGGGGGGGAATACAGCCTCGTTCTTTGTTGCAGCAGAAGTTGAGCACACTGAGCTTGTTTACTGAGTCACCCTGCATGACCCTACAGTGATGCACGTTAATAAGAGGGGCTGCTGTTAAAGTCATTAACAAAGTCTTGGCTGTGGTTACATTTAACTCCGCCTTTAGGATACGCTCAATGAGAAATCCTTCACATTTTAGTGCTCATTTGCTATCAAAGAATCTGCTCTTTGTAAGGTCTGTCTTTGAAGCAGACACACACAGAGACTCGTATGCAGGACAAACAAAGTCTAACAAACCCATATCAGAAACCTGCACCAATCATCGTCTAAAAACGAGACATGCCTGTGGAAACAGATACCAATTTCTCAGTGATTCCCCACTGAAGCCAGCAGTTAGTGTTAAAGGCTTTATATGCGATTTTTCACACTTAAATGTAGAAATCAAGTATATCCTCTGAAAATAACTCTGTGAGTCATGACTGTCTACAATGGGTGTAACACCCGAGTCCCACTGTCTGTGATGTTTTCAGAGTTTTTCGAGTCATATCTTCAGTTTGTTTACATCGGCGGGACGGCCGGCTAACTCCTCCCCTCACGTATAAAAGTTGTTTAATTGAGGGACTAGAGAAAAGAAGAATAACATACTGTACTCACTGCTTAACTGTGTTTCTAGATCACGCTCATTTCAGGTAAATTTACATGCAGCATAATAAAGATCGCTAGCATTAGCATGCTAACACAACAATGCAGCGCAAGTTGTTTTGGGCTCATGCTGGTGCACAAGGGCGACATCTGCTGGATCAAAAAATCACATATAAAGCCTTAAAACAGTGTCCAGCCTAGACTTCCTTTTCCATGCAAAGCCGTCATGTCTTGGTCCATCACATCCCCCCCGGTTAGTGCCTGTTCATCTGTTTTTAGTGATTCTCAGTTCAACAGCAGTTACCCGGCTCGCTTCAGCCGAGCTGAAAAAATAAAAAAACAATTTTCTTGTGATCTACTTGCAAATAACAGGTCTCACAGTTTGTGAAGTGAAATGCAAATCTTTGTCAGGTCTCGTCCTGAAGAGAGGAAGAAAAATATACTGTATAAAAATGTTTGTTGAATGGTGCTGGGGTCGATGATTTGGGAGCAGAAATGTTTGAACCTCGATTTGATTGTTGATTTGATGCAAGCTGCACTTTCATGCAGATATCCGTTTATTAAGGTAAATAATTCACAGTCAGAACACCACCGATGGGAGCAGGTAATGCAGATTGCGACACGCCTGCCTTGGCTCTCCAGTCCAGATTTGTTACTCTTCGCACAAGCCAAAGCCTGCTGATACGTGATTGGCTAATACAGCTTGGAATACAGTCACCTGTGTGACAGTGGAAATCCAATTGCAACATAAGACAGTACTATCTCAAATCTCTCTGCAACAGCTTTACACATTTCCTTCCACTCTGTTTTTCTTTTTTGTACAATCCATATTTATAACGTTGAACACTGCTGAGTCACTTACTCACAAAGCTCGTTCGGTTGTGATGTAAAAAAGAATCATTTTTGGAAGAGAGATAAAAATAAATGCAAAAAAAAAGAAAGTCATGGAATCCCCCTTAGAAAGCGTTTTTTTTCTTTCTTTCTAAACTACTGTATCACGAAAAGTCTATTCTTCTTTCTCTCTCTTTTTTTATTATTCCACTCAGTTTGTCTTCCCAATTCAATACAGATTTTGCCTTGCATGCAGGTCATGTATTATGGAGGGTTGAGAGATTCAGTGTGAGTGGTGGAGACGGGAGAAAAACTGAAAAATGAATACTCACGCAGGCTGACTGGAGAAGCTTTGCTGTTGGGGGGGGGGGGGGGGGTAGTGATGAAGGAATGACTGAATTGTGAGCAGTACTGTAGTGAATAAAAGTGAGATGCTTTCTACTGCTGACCCCGACAGAGCGACAGGTGTTTGGAGCGCAGTGAAATTAAACTTTATTCCCGGAGGATTAGAGATTAGGAGCACGTCTAAACCTGCAGCATGCAGACACACATCTGCACTCAGGAGATGCTTTTGCGAGAGTCCTCACCAAAACCAAGAAAATGGATCACATCAGTCCAGTTCTGAGGTCTTTACACCGGCTCCCAGTCTGTCAGAGAATAGATTTTAAAATCCTGCTACTGATTTATAAAGCGCTTAATGGTTTAGGGCCAAAATACATTAATGACCTCCTGATTAATTACAAACCATCCAGACCGCTCAGGTCGTCTGGGACAGGTCTGCTCTCTGTCCCCAGAGTCAGAACCAAACATGGAGAAGCAGCGTTCAGTTTCTATGCTCCCTATATCTGGAACAAACTCCAAGAAAACTGCAGGTCTGCTGAAATTCTCAGCTCTTCTAAATTGAAGCTGAAGACACACCTGTCTACAGCTGCCTTTAATTAAACAACTTTAATAAGATTTTAAACTTTAACTCTGCACTGTAACTTTGAACTGTTTTTTATATTTTTACTTCAATTAATCTAATTTTAATTATTTTTATTTGAACATATATTTCAGTGATTTTAAAATGTTCTATTTTAATGTTTCTTTTCTTTCCTCTCATGATGCCTTTAGATGTCTTGTGTGAAGCGCTTTGAATTGCCTTGTTGTTGAAATGTGCTCTATAAAAAAACGTGCCTTTTAGTACACACAGTGATTTTTTTTTACTACACTCTGACTAAACCTTGACATTCGGTATATGTGTATGTAAACCTTTTTTTTTTTAAGTTGCTGTTTTGCCTGTTGAGTTTTCTCCAGATTCTCTGTGAAGCTCGGTGAATTCTCCAGGCTGAGAGTCTGGAGTCACGGAGGCTAAAATGCAGAAATAAACTGTTGAAGGAAATCGATAGTCAAACTGATGCCACCTCTCCCCTCGCTCAATAATCAAATTGATCGCTGCACATCTTCTGTAAACACCGGCCAAGGGAATATCATTTGTTGTACTTTTTATTTTATTTTTTACTGTTAAAACTTGTTTTTACTGCAGTTTCTCTGGTGAGGTCCCTGCAGAGCTGAATCACACGGCATGCTGAGGGCCCCAAACACCAACACACGCTTTAAAATGTGCAAAAAGAACCGTCCTGAATGCACGCTGTAGTGTACGCAGAAACACAGTGACATGCACATGCACACACACACACACACACACACACACTGTCTACTCTCGTCTTTGCAGCTCCAGGGGTTCAAATGATTTCACAAACGCTCTCACTTAATCCACCAGCCGGGCGACAGAAGCTCAGACAGGTGAGAGTGTGAGTGTGTGTGTGTGTGTGTGTGTGTGTGTGTGTGTGTGTGTGTGTGTGTGTGTGTGTGTGTGTGTGTGTAGGTGGTTTGTGATCAAAGTGACCACACATTTTGATTTGGAACTAAAAGGTTGCTCTCGTTAGCTTTCTGCAGCGTCATTGTTAGCGGCTGACATTTAAAGGAAGTTAACTGGAATGTGAATGTGAAATAGTTGATGGACTCTCACAGTTGGAGAGGAAATGTTCAGAAGCATAAATGTGTGGTTTTTTTAATTTAATTTTACAGCCTTTTAACAGAGTTATTAAATTCTGGTTGTTCGTGTTTTGTCTTCTCAAACAACCTGATGAGGACAAAAAGCATTTAACGGCCTTTCTATAAAACCTCGTGGTGTAATATATCACAACCTCCATGCTAGTGGATGACAAACTTCTGAAATATCAGCAATCAGCTAGAAATAAGCCCCTCCTCTTTGTGTGGTGGATAGCTCTCTTTTTTTGGTAGTGTCCTGTGAGAGTGTGTGTGGTTGTGTCTATTTCTCAGGTAGCGTGCAAATCATCCACCCGTGTGGAGTAGCACCTGGGAGGTCTAGTTGGTGCGCATCTGAGCAACCAATCAGAGAGGAGCAGCCCCGACATGACAGCTTAAGAAGTCTGCCGGTGCAGCAGTCAGGAGTTACAGTGCCTCTTAGAGTGTTTGTAGAGATTGTTTAAGACAGAGGTACTCGTTTAGACCGAGGCTGGGCCAGGTAGTAGTATTGTTGTATTGATTTTGGGGCACATTTACATTCACTAATAGATAGTTCCTTGGTTTAATCCCTACACAAGCCAGGTCGTAACATAAATGGGGTCTCGTCGTCGATATTTTATTTTTTAGGAAAACGCTACCGACTCTATCTTTAGAGTAAAACTATAACTCTTCCATTATGTCTCACACAGGTAACCATATTTAGTCTTTGAACAATATCTGACCCAGATTAGACCTTCTGGGTGTTTTGTTTAATGTGTTCAAAGAAGAAAAAAAGACATCATCTAAACGATTTTCTGACAGCTTCCCGATCAGAGAGAGATTTGCCTCGAGAGAGACAGAGAGAGAGAGAGAGAGAGAGAGAGAGAGAGAGAGAGAGAGAGAGAGGGGAGAGAGAGGGGAGAGAGATGGGGGGGAGGCTGATCAAAGTCCTCTTTCTCCCCAGAGTATGGCAACACCAGCACTGAGTCCAAAAAAACCCAAATCCTTCCTCCAAAGGTTTGGTTAAAACATAGGCTCGCATTGTGGCTGCTGGCAAGCGGGAAAAAGCTTTGGTTTTCTGTTCAGAGGCGAAGCTGACGACATGAATGCTTACTGCTCATTTATGCAGCTAGTCACTGAGGAGGGCCCAAGATGAAAGTGAAAAATTCAGCTCGGGTGCTGAAAGGACTCATTTGCTTCATGAATGTAAACATGCCACCATCAACACACCGAAAAAATGCTTGAGTGTCAAAGAGAGACAAAAGCAAAGGGCTGACAGGGACGTCTCTGAGGGGAAAATACTTAATGTATGCCAGAGGGATGAGTCATGTGTGTGTGTGTGTGTGTGTGTGTGTGTGTGTGTGTGTGTGTGTGTGTGAATGTCCAAGGCACTGCTGCCCACTTTCGGAGGCGGAGTAATGGCCTTGATATACCTCAGACATCTTCCAGAATACATTAACATTCACATAGACACTCACTTATACACAAATACACACACACCTTAAAGATTTCATCATGAATCAGACTGATGATTCAGCAGAACACCTCGAGGAAGGACAGCTCTAAACACATACAGTAAACACACACACACACACACACACAAACAAACACACACACACAGGAGTCTTAAAAGACAAACGTGAACAGCCTTTTTAAACGTCAGGACTGTCGTGTTCTTTAAAGCCGATGCACCTCTCTCTCTCTCTCTCTCTCTCTCTCTCCCTCTCTCTCTGCCCCTCTCTCCCTCTTTCTTTCTCTCTCTCCCTCTCTCTCTCTCCCTCTCTCTCTGCCCCTCTCTTTCTCTCTCTCTCACCCTCTCTTTCTGTTTGTCTCTCTCTCCCTCCCTCCCTCCCTTTCTTGCCGTCCCTCACTCTCGCCGTCTCCCACGCCCGGAGCTCTGCAGTCAGGAGCCTTGATGGCAGATTTTTTTGCCTGGCAGTACGAAGGACAAATGTGCCTTGAAGGAAAGACAGAAAGACAGATGGACGAGCGATGGAGACGGACGGTGTTCATTGGAAGCTCAATTTCAGTCCTCCCTCCTGTGTTGATGTGTTTAATTTACACGCCCACTACTTCAAAACTATAATGAAATAGCGAAACGTCTTTAGAGGTTAGCTAATGAAACAGTGTTGCCTGTGGTTTTTTTGTGATGTTGCGGTTCCTTGAAACACTGATCTTGTGTTGACGGGCCATGCAGACAGCTTTTTAGTTTTTTTATTTTAGTTTAGATTGTCTTAACATCTGTACGAGCGTCAGGCGAGTGAGACAGAAAGTTCACCAAAAATGTCTCGTTCATACTTGATTAAACCTTCTGCGTCATTATCTTAACCCACAGAGGCACATTTAACAGATGAGGTCTCTTTCTCACTGTGAGCTCTGTCGGCCCACCCGCCCCCTCTGACATGACACTGCCTTTGTTCCTGACTCACACACCTGCTCTCCTCAGACTGTTAAACCACTGAAGCCTCAGTCTCCTGCTCTCCAGGGTTTTTAAAGATGTTTTTGAAGCGTTTATGATTAAAAAGTATTGGGTATTTTATTGCTTCAAATAGCTGTTTTTTGTGGGGGGTTTTTTTTACGCCATTTTGCCTTCCTTAGGTTGGCGGCTGAAGAGAGAGAGGACATGTTGAGAAGAGAGAGTGAGGGATGACATGCAGCAAAAGGTCAAAGTCGGATTTGAACCTACAGCCAATGCAGGGAGGACTATAACCTCTGTACTTTGGGCGAGCAACATGACCGCTAGGCTATCGGCGTACCCTCAAACTGTCTTTTTTAATGACTGATGATTTGCAAGGTGTGTTAAGAATGAGCTTGTATATTTCTTTTCTAGTCTTCTGACTACTCAAAGTGCTTTTACACCGCAGGTCACACCTACACATTCACACGCTGATGACAGAGGCTGCTGTGTAAAGTGAAAATCAAAAGTAACCAAACCCATTTGTACACATTCACACACCACTGACAAAGCAGAGGGAGCAACTTGGGGTAAAGTGTCTTGCCCATGCACACATCGGACATGTGGCTGCAGGAGCTGGAGATCGAACTCCCGATCTTCCAGTAAAGGGAAATGACCGACTCTACCAATGGAGCCACAGCCACCCCACCAAAAGAAAATGAAAAAAACAACGCACATTCTGCGTCCTTCTCTGATTCTGACTCAGGCAACGCAATCCAACTTTTTAGGGTTTCTTAACGCTGACTGTGAAATGTGCCGTTGTTGTGTGCAGAGTGAGGCAGATGTCAATCAAACGAGATTAACCACGCCCACACAGTCTGGAGAAGCAGTAGGTCAAGATCTTTTTTGATTTCTTATAGGGATGAATGTTTAATTTAGACTTTCGGTGGTGCCTGAGGGAGGTGATTATAATAAAGACGATTTTACTATTTAAAAAAAGAAATATTCAGAGACTTAAGGTTTCGATCATTGCGTGCAATAAGACAACGGATGCTTCAGATATGCATGATTCAATCTTGAGTTGGTTTCTCTCGCGTTGATGATCTCACAAAAGACCGTGAGGCATCCTAATTTGAAGTTTGCGTAATCAAATTACAAATGGGAATTGTCCAGATGTCCACTATGCAACCGACTGATTTAGTTATTTATTCATGTGTTCAGGAGATTTCCTCTGACAATATTTGCTTATTGAGAACAAATAAAAAGTACATTTGTACGCAGCCAAGTGATAGCAAGCCTTTCAAACAAAATTAGGTTTCTTTCATTGCTCTTCCAACGCACCGACACATCACACACACACACACACACAAAGTGATCACAAGCTAGCGTCATGTAGGCTTTGTATCAAGCTAATTAAGAAATGTTTGCACGCTTAGATACAGATGGAGGGGTCATGACTTTCTCATGCTCAAGAAATCACTTTTCTGAAATTAGAAACTCGAGAGCAGTGGAGCAGAAGAAGATATAAGAGTCTTGAAGTAAAGAACTGGAAGAAGATTACTCACAGGATTCTGACGACGCCGATGCAAAGACATTTTTTTACACGCCCAAGGCTGAAACCGTCGATGTTATGCAAAAGCAAAAGGCTCCTCACTGTTAACTTCTGATGATTGTTCACTTATCCAGGCACGTTTGCACTCTTGACACCAGTGTTGCTTATAATAATTTATCCTAATGAGTGCTATAGACCTGTCAACGGGGAATAACGCTATCATTGGAAGTCATGCAGCATCAGACTAGAGGTAATAGCAGTTGCTTAAAGCCATTTAAGATTTGAACTGATCATCATACATGGTGCCGTTTTCATCCCCTCTAATTACTTTCTTCTTCATGCCTCTCACTCTAATTATAAACCATAATGTGAGGAGGAAGCAGGAGTATGCAGAAGACTTCTTTGTTGGCTGCAGGAGTGAGGAGAATGTGGAGTTTACAGACAGAGATGTCGCCACACGGAGCCAGAAAGAGCAGGGTGGATTTAAGAATCGGTCTTGAACTTTTGACTTCAACAGACCCTCCAAAACCTGCAGGCTGGAGATACACCCCCACCTCCCACATGGCTCGGGTTACACTTTACACAATGCATGAAAATAAAGTTGCAAACACAAGATGTTTTACTGAGTAACTATCAACTTCTGTTGAACAACACGTGGAAGTGAAGCTCCAAGGCAATCAGAAAATCAAGTGAAATTTCTGCATTTACTGTAAGAGACCTGCATGTTCACTAACCCCCAATTCTCACATACTCTGTGCACACTGCGGTCCGTCAGCGCCGCACACTACGCCATAGTTCGCTGCCACTCTAGACAATTGTGTTCACGCAGCGGGCGCCGCGGTCCGTCTCCAGCGCCGCTACGCTCTGCTCCCTTTCAGATACGCTGCGAGTCTATTTTTCGACAGATTGCGCTGCAGGCTCACGTCAAGCTGGACGGAATATGACAACCCGGACAGGAAGTCAGACAAGGAAACGCACAGAGCATCCGGTCAATTTCAAAATAAAACACAATAGTCACCAGAGGGAGCTCTTAAATCTTCTGGCATCACTTGAAGTGAACTATCCCGCTGTCCATTCTTTATACACTTTTAGTAGTTTTGTCCCGAAAAGTTAACGACTGAATATTTAATGTGAATGATGCTTTGAATAATTTGTGCTGCAAATAGGGATGAAAGTTGAGACTATTTTCACTTCCTCTGCACTGTAATCTTTTCTGACAGGAAGCTTCAACCTGCAGAAAAAATAACTGCGGCTTTAAATTCAGGAACGCATACAAAGACGGAGCCGCTCACCCACACACACCTGAGATTCTGTAAGTCATTTGTGTAATCCACCCATGGACCCATGAGAAGGGGCTGGAGCTATAAAAACGCTGACTGCTCCGTGCTATGAGTAAGGCTTCTGTTTTAATGTGAGTGAACAGATGAAAAAAACGACTGATTCATTTCCAGCCCGCTCATTGTGTCAGCAGCTGCTTCTCTTTGATGTGATTATGAGTGGGAGGGAGAGGGAGAGAGAATCAGAGGAGGAGAGATACAGTGAACATATGCAGCGGGAGATAAATAAGATGAAAGGATATTAACACCTTTTGTGAATTGTTGCGGCAGGTGTCCACTCTGAAAAAAATGTATGCAAATATGGCAGACGAGCTCCCTGTCCCGTTAGGGCCGCGTCCTCCAACTAAAGATGTTAAAGTGATGGAATCATGTTTGAGTTAGATTCAAAATTGATGTGACTTGTGTCTGGAGCATTTTACTATCATAAAGACACTCTGGAAGCTGAGACAGAACACCGCGTCCATCTATAATTGAGAATACTGTCGAGACTAGAAAGAGAAAAAACATTATTGCCCGACGAGGGAGTAACATATGATATCGTTCTTTTTTGTTTCAAGTACAGGCAAATTATTTTGGGATCTTATCTCGACCCACTAACCTGGATATTATCATTTGATTTGTCTCGAGCCGGCCATCTCTCTGCATGAAAAATAGACGCAGCAATTCTGGTAAAGCCTCGGGCCATGAATAAAATAACGATGACAAAAGAAGGGCAACATTATAAAGTTCCTTCTTTGCAATGGGACTGTGGCAAAGACAGAACTGTGGGAAACATAACAGAAGCTGCATCAGTAGTGTTGAGAAGTAGGTCCTGCTTATGTCACATGTAGTCACACAATCAAAAGGGTTAAAACCCTTTTTGAGGAGGAGATGAAAGATGCGTTTATAAAAAGGACATTGTGTCCAAAGTGGGTCAAAGATTATTCTTTTTTTCTCAGGGTTGCAACGTGCTCTGTAAAATCTGGCAGTTTCAGAACAGATTACTCAGCTTCAGCTGGAAATCGCTGCCTCGACATGAAAGGTCAGAGGCTTTCACCCAAAACATTAGAATTCATCCTTCAGGGCCCCGTTCGTATCCAAGGCGCATTTAAGGGGAAATCAGGCCATAAGTTTCTGACATCTTGTGTGGAAGAGGTGACAATTTGACCCGAGAGAATCCCCGGAGGAAAAAACTTCAGGAGTTTCCGAGATGGAAATCGGTTCGAGCAGGAACGTACATTTGGGTGATGTTTCTACAGAGCTCATTTGACGGCGCTTGTGTCGTCCTTGAGGATGAAAACTACCCGGGAAATCGTTTTGGACCCCTCTACCAAAAACACCTCCTTAGGCATAGCATAAAAAAAACACACATTTTCAGGGATAATAAAGCCTTTTTGGGGTATAAACTTATAAACATAAAGATTTTCATGAGGAAGTCAAGGGAAAAACAAGTAAGCTGGAGCAGGCCTCCTTTTTTTTTATCATCAGGGATTTTATAAAGCTTTACTGAGCAGTGAATAACACTTGAACAAGTATGTTTTCAATGAGATCTGTATTTGCAATTGTGCTTTTTTTAGTCTTGAATTTTTTTTGAGAGAGCACTCAGGGGAGACACTCTTAATCTGTTTCAGCAGCCAGCTTGTAACCCTGTGTTGTTGTTTCCACAGTGTAGGCCCATGTGTTAGCTTAATGTCTGCAGGGTGTATGCAATACACGCTCTCAGTGTGCACTCATGTCACTTGCAGGTTTGTTTTTTGAGTGAGAGTGAGAGCTCGTGTGTGTGCGTGTTGTCTTGAGGCGCGTGTCTTTCTAACGTGCAGACGCCTACTTACCGTGCCTGGCCGTGATCAAGTGTAATGCAGCATCCTTTCTCTACTGAACCTCTAAAAGGAGGAGCAGGATCAGCCTAGTAATACTGCAGGAAATAAGATGTCACGCTCGGCTCACTTCAGGGCAGCCGGCCGGGCGCTCCCTAACTGATTTTAGACTGTGTGGGTATGTCTGTGGGAGACAGAAAGAGAGAGATAGAGAGAGAGAGAGAGAGGAGGGAGGCATGAATGTCAAGTTTCTCTGACAGATATTGTCTCAGAATATTCATAGATTGACAGTGTGACGTGTGCTGATGGTCCGAGGTGTGCTGTGACAGGTGTCCTGCTCTGTGACTGAAACAGGCAGACATGTAGCGTCTCGCTATACGGTGCTCCGCTTACACATGTCTGTCACCTCACACCCTTTCTGATGCATCAGCGGCCATTACTGTTATATCACGATCTCCTGCAAAGATAATTCATTTAAAGATAAAAGTTGCTCATTTTATCCCGCATACACTATTTGTTATATTTCTAAAAAACGGTCAATGCACTCTGAAAAGACTCCGACCTATCATAGCCCTAGCATACCTCCGGATGGAAAGCACCAATCAAATGCCTCCCTGTACGTACTCAATCCTTGTGGTGCACCAGCCGGCATTCAAAGCGCTTTACTGCAGCTGGAGGTGTTCCTCGTCTACTGGAGGATAGCAGAGAAAAGGTCAGCTCAAACAGCCGCTCGCTCAGAAGCAGAGAAGGCTGCGACGAGAAAAGAGTCGAGATGAAGCACACCAGAGGAAACGTTCACAAAGCTTTCAGCCAGGGCGACAACTGAGGGAGTATAGAAGGGTCTGAAAAGTGACGCCATGGTTGTCGTCTTTCTGTTGCCTTGTTTGTTTTTTTGATACATTCAGTTTGATGATGTTAAGGGCGTTTTTTTATACCGCTGAATGAGGCATGAGGTCACAGAGTTGAGTAAAGTTAAAAGTGATGCTCTGAGGTCCTCTCTCTGCTCCGCCCCAACAAGAGGGCGTTAGATGATAAGATACTCGTACCTGTCATGGTTTCGTTTCACTTGAAATTCTTGATGCAGAGAAATTTAGTTTTCTAAAACCTCTCTCTCCTTTGCTCTTCCTTTCTCACCTTAAGACTCTCCCCTCCCCCATATTGCCACTCTTTTTTTTTTTCTTCTGAAAGCCCGTAGCCGAGTGAAGCATTATCAGCTGCTGTTTTCTTACTCCTCTATAGAAGAATTATATTTCAAACACTAAATGTAATATTTTATTCTGCGGACAACGAGCAACATTTTAACATCTTATTTCCAAGGTTGACTTTTGTTTGAAAGAAATTATTTTACACAAAGGCATGTAGTGAATAAATTACATGGCAGCTAACGACTGCTGGTAAAAATTGCTTTAAGCTTTTTGCTGGACATGATATTACACACTTACATTCCTTATACATGAATTATAAAAATGAAATGGTAACTCTTTCATCGCTTGCAAAATAACTCAATTCTTTGATGTTTTCTTTACTTAATCGCCTCTTTGTGTCATTTTTCTATGTTTTCATCTCCAGGCCCCCTGACACTGGAACATCGGAGGTCCTTTTGCGAGTCCAATAAAAGCAAAACAACGGTTTCAGGACGCAACCTCAACTGACCTTGGAAACACGTACATTGACAACAGAATCCTAAAACAAGGATACAAGCAGAGAGGTCATACGAGAGCAAGGAGCTCTTTGGTGTCTGGATAAAGACAGCGGAGAAGTGTGACCTGGACACAGCGAGAGGAAGCAGGTAGGAGATAATGCCTCCTGATTATGACTGATCATTTCTAACCAGAGTTTAAGTTATCAGTTCACAACATTCAGGTGATTCTGGATGTTTTCTACAAACAAAGCACATACCTGCAGCACAATCTGACACGAGCTACCGGCTGGGTACATGAGCTCTTACAAAACCTGCAGTCATCTTGCACTTGTGTATAATTGCATGTGTGTGTGTCATGTGTGTTAACTTTCATTGTGAGACTTGAGGCACAGAGTTTAGCGCTGCACTGAAAGCATCAGTTAGTGTCTCCACAGGCGTGCATTACGCCGTCTTCCCGGCTTTTATTGCACTGATTTAACTGGCAACACTGTCATTAGTGCTGACAGAGCTTCACTTTACCACAGCTATTATATTCTGTTTGTGTGTGCATGTGTGAGTGTGCAGTGTGTCAGCCACAGATAAAGCAAAAGAAGTAATTGTTGTAATTATTTCATCTCAGTTCTCGTGCTGCCTACTGAGCAGCGTTTTAAAAAAAAAACAACAAGAAAACAGCTGCTCTTATAGAAGATCGAGTGCAGAGTTAACGCGTATACTTAAATGTGCATGAAATGAAGTTTCAGCTCCGGTTTGTTGTTTGTTTTATGTTCACTATTTTTGTCAGGAACACACAATAGCGTCACACAAATGGATGAAACGCAGGAAGGGAAGAACCTGAAGGTGAGCACACAAAGAGATGTGATTAAAAAATAGGAAGAGAAGCCTGGACACAGAAAATGAAAAGTTCGATCAAGGTGAACGTACCTTTCTTTTTCATATATTGCATAATTTTGTTATCGTCAATAGCAACTGGATCTCATGTTCCATCATCACGGACACATAATTACAGTTTAGTATTAAATACTGTCACCTACACTTTGTCAGTATAGGGTTGTCACTCAAAACTTTTAAACAATAAATGGAGATAAAGAAACAGACTCGGCACGGTACCAGAGTACGGTACGTTTGTGTTGACACTGATCAAATTAACTGGAATTTGGGGTCAAGCGTAATCGGATCTGGGCATGGGTTCATAGCATGAAACCACCCTTAGACAGTGTTCAGGTTTCTGCCCGCAATTTTTTATTGATATCTCCCTTTGCTCCTTACCGGCTTGTACTTTTTTGATACAGTTATTTACTAAAGCAGGTGCAGTTAAAGGACAATAAATCCCCACAGACAGCTACAGGACAGAGACTTTTAAGAGAACACCAAGAAAGAAGTGAAAAAAGCATTTCAATTAAAAGTGCTTCATGCTGGTTAAACTACAGTATGTGTTGCAGAACCTTTAAAAAGTGCGTCACACTGCTTTAAGTGTGGGAGTTGTGTGGGTGCATGCATGCATACACATGCAGAACATGAAGAAATCTGAGTAAAAATTTGATGGTTCATGTGTAAATGATTCAGCTGTGATGTGCTTAATCTGTGACCCTGTGGAACTCCACGAGGTTGGTCACACAGATTCATCCAACAGTGATATAATCATCTGTGTGGGTAAATCCTCCGTCCGTTTATTCATGAAGGCCTGTTAGCCCAGTGGGCCTGTGGGACCACCCTGACAGTCCGTCAGTCGTTTCAAATCACTCAGGTCCAATCTGGTAGAAAAGCACAATGACCTCTAGAGGCTTTTTGAGTCTGACAGCTGCACTCGTAAAAAAAAAAAAAATCCTGGATGTCTTATTTCTTCTTGACGTTACAGTACATCAAAACATAATGACGCCTCTGATTCATAACGATACCAGACTGGGTGTAAATACACTTTAATGTGCAACCAAGGACAGGTAGCACATCACTTCATCGCTGTCTTTATTGTACTCTATATTTACTGAACTTGTTAACTTGCATTAAATCAGAGGGGGATTAAAGAGACATGAACCAGGTGTTGTTAAGCACTGTAGTTGGTATAGAAGATTGAATAGTACAAAATGCAATGACACAATTTTGTCCGACATAGTGCGAAACTCCTCTGTGTGAAGGCGAGTGGAGGGGGGTTAGAGGTGTGTCTCTGGAGGAGGCGTGGCCAAACAGAAGTTTGTTTTGGTTTAATGCTGGTGCTCAAGGGCAATATCTACTGGATCAAAAAGTTGCACATTCTTCCTTTAATCAAATGAGACACAATTAACTGCAAGAAATGCATTGTTGGCCCATTTGAAGAGATTCAGAAACGTATAAGGCCTATTTTTCTAAGATCTCATAGTTATCATCAGTATCGTTAAATCTCCAGAAACACTTCAGGTGTTTGCATGAGGATCCTTCTTGTCACAGGAATAATGCAGCCTTGTCAGATGTGTTTTTGAACCATTGTTTCCTGGAGAGATGTGGCCTTTCCCCCACAAACAGTGCAGGAAATGAAAGAGTCAGGGACAAAGCTTTGACTGTTGGATGCTGTCATTGTTTCAGAAACAATAAAGTCCGTACAGATCAAAAGGACACGAGTAGAGATACATTAACATCCAGAGTGAATCTATGTTCCTACTGCTTTTGCTTATGCAATGCCAGGAATGAAACAGCACCACACCTAGCTGTTGTTACTGATAAATTAAAGCTGCTGCTTTTGTTCTTCTCCACAGAACCCCTTGGCCTTAAAGCAACTTTATGTAAGAGTTATTTTTGTTACTCCGTACTTCTAAAGTTTCACTTTCACTTAAAAAGGGGTTTGATATTTACTCCAGTCAGCCCTCTCTTGTCTGTCAGTCTCTTTTGTCCTCAAAGCTTCTGACATAAAAGTCCTCTTGTGTCTCTTTACTTCAGCCATAATGTCTGTACTGGAGAGAAAACAAGCTGAGACGCACAACGGAAGGAGTTTGCCTTCAGGGCTTTCTGCTGGCGAGCTGAGCTTTAAAGTGTTGCACACTTCTTATGGGAGATCGTACTCGGTCATTTGGGACGCAGAGTGGAGAAGAAACAGGCACCATCCTTTCCTATTACAAGTCAGTGTTTCCACCAGAACAATATGAAACTTTTATGTGAGGGATAACTTACATGTTGTACTTTGTATGGTGAGCTGGAAATACAACTCAGACATTGTGAAGCAGTACTGTACCCTTCTCCCCCTCCCAAAACCAAACACCATAACTGACCAGTTAGAATCAGGTTTTCAACACAGCTTGAGTCATTCGAGGCTAAAGTTACAAACAGTTGCTTTAAACATCAAAGAAAGTTCCTCCTGTCATTGTTCTCTAGTTGTTTTCACACCTTTAAAACCCCTGAAACTTCGCCCAGATTTTCAGGGTGAGCCGCGTGTGTGAACTAAAATAGCTGAATTTCTCCCCCTGGAATATTTCCTGTCACCCTCCCAGTTTGATTTCCAGAGGAAGTCGATGTGAGCCGATGTGTGAACGCAGCTGGTAATGATCAGGTAAAGTCCCTGTGAGCAAACAGGCAGAGGTGAGGGAGGTGACAGCGTTTTTTATCCTGGGACCGGTGTGGTCTTCATGCAAAAGGATAAAGCTACATCATACTCTTTTTCTACTCGGCTGATCTTTTCCACTCATTCGTTGATACTGTGAATAGATCCGATTACAGCAATGACATAAAGGCGAAAAAAACGTTCAACATAAACCTTTTTCACACCTGCACAAAACTCCTGAAAAAGTCTTGACATTTTCAGGTTGAGCTGCATGTGTGAACGCAAAAAGCTACACTTTTCCACTCAGACTTTATTTGGAGTTTCTCCTGTCAGACCCCGAGTTGTTTTTTCTGCAAGATGTCTTAATGAGCTGATGTGTGAACGCAGCAGGATATAATTAGGAGAATTCACCTTGAGTGAGCAGGAGAGGGCGGTGACGTTTATTCTTTATTGGTGCACAACCATAGACTGTCTGCACACATTTTTGCCATCTCCGTGCATAAAATAAAACAACAGCAATATGTTTCCTGTTCTCCAGTATGTTCTTCTCCACTCTTTGGTTGATAATGTGATTCTATTGAACAACACATAGCATCGATATGCAGGCAAATATTCTCATCATAGCGCCGTATAGCGGACTCTGTTACCTCTTCTGCATCGTTCTATCCTCGTCATGTCCTGCATCCTGAGATTCCCCTGTACGACGGGGAGAGTCTCCACTGTGAGGTGCATGTGTGAAAAAGGCTTGTGCATGCCAACACTAGAGGACTTTTCCTAATTGGCTTTGCAATTAAAACTTACTGAACTGGTTTGACTTCCTCATCTCTCACTGCTCTCTTGCAGTGTTATTGCATGTTGCCCGTACTGTACAGCCAAACCCATGATGCCACACTTGGCAAACAATTGATTCAGTTGCTTGGTGCTGTTAAAGGCCTGTGGTGTGAATGCAAATCAAGACCACACTGTTTCAGCTTTGCCTGAGGGAACAGCTGCTCTGGGACACAGTGAGGCACACACACACACACACACACACAGCTCACGCTCCTGTTAGAGCTGCCCGGTGCAACAGCAATTTACCTTTCAGTCAAGAAGTCAAGGTGTATATGGAGGTGAGGAGCTTTCCCTTGATAGTCAAGAGTTATTCCTAACAGCAGTTTTACAGACAACAACAAGTATCATCTGTTAGGGAGGGCAAGTTATTTTCTTGTGTATGTGTTTAATTTGTTTGTTCTACAGGAGTGCACATATTTTTGTGAATGACTGTGTGTGCTGTGTGTCTTCGTCATAGTAAGTCTAAATGTCTTCATAGTGGAACCGCTGTGTGCTCAATCGAAGGTTGTGACTCCTGTTTCCATCTCACATTTTCATTCAAACTGGCCCTGAAGTCTTACACTCTGACACAACAGAACACACACCTTTCCTTTCCCCCCCGTTCAAAAGGACGTGAAGACACTGTTGATGAGGAGGACAGAGAAAAGCCTGAGTCTCGGATGTGCCACAGCTCGAGTGTCTGCTCAGATTCTGATCCTCCTCATTTAACCATCACTCGAGAAAATCCGGCTTTAATTATGAGCCGTGCCTCCTCCTCGCCCCAAACTCAATCACAACAAATAAAAGAGCCTTTCAGCGATAATGGGATTATCGATTTGGTAGCAGCCGAGAACTCAGACTTTTGTGTACGTTTGTGTCTGGAAGTGTGTGTGTGTGTGTGTGTGTGTGTGTGTGTGTGTGTGTGTGTGTGTGTGTGTATGAGGAGAGCAGTCCGGATGAGATTCAATTCACACAGAGAGAGATTTGTGTGTCCCCGAGAGTGAGCGAGTGTGTCTGGAGTGTTGTCAGCGTGTGTGTGTGTGTGTGTGTGTGTGTGTGTGTGTGTGTGTGTGTGTGTGTGTGTGTGCTGCAGAAGGAATGGAGCATCAAATTACCGCACAGTTTGAGTCTCATCAAGTGTGTGACACGTTTAACTGATGAGTTCGGAGCGTATTTTGACAGACATCAACCAGATCTTGAATTACATCGTTGCTTCTCTCATGATCTGGGATGTCAAAGCGGTGCTGGATTTTTTCTTTGTGGCCCTTTTTGACTGGGAAAAGCAGATGAGTTACTGAAGCTATAAGCTTGAATTAGATTAGCAGTGAATTTGCATCGAAGGAAGCTGGGATGCAGGATGGCACCCCCAAAAAAAATCACCCTTTTTATCGCCTGTTTGTTTTCCCTCCCGCTTCTCTCTGTCATCATTTACACTGAATATGCAAATGACACTGCATACCAAATGTGTTGACAGCACAAGCTTATGAATAACCTCAAACCCTTTAACTTATGGAAGTGTGTCAATCAGACCATGCTAAGACCACGCTGGGAATCACATTCATATTTCTTTTCCATTCATAAATGACGTGCTGTGGATGCATGACTATTTTAGATGTAGACTCTGGATTGTAGATGTTCTGGTTTCTGTACGTTTTTAGTCCAAGCTGTATTGACCAATCATGTATCAGCTGGATGCCTGAAAACCTAAAGCAGGTGGAACACGATTGTGCCAATGACATACGGGCTCCAATCAGCTCACTGTTTAATCTCTACAAAGAGATATCTGCACAAACTCGCAGCTAACAATCAAATATAGATCAAACATTTCAACTTGAGGTAGAAATCTACTTGAGCGTTTGGATTCCATAATTTCCTTGAATGCATCGGAAACGATCGATCTGACCTCCGTTCAACAGATTAACATTTTGAAAGAAGCTTTCTTCTTCTCTTGAGGACACACCTGACGAAGCTTGACTCTTGAATTTCTAGCAAAGCTGCATCATGTTGTTATTGTTTCTGCAAATTTAAGACCCGGTATAATGTGAGTAAATCACAAAAAACAACTTTTCAAGAGTCTCAAGAAAAACTGATGAACATGCATTACTCGGGGGAGGGGGAAGTCATGGACCTAGAAACGAAGACATAAGTCAAACACATGAACGCTGCAGGGAGAGGAAGGTATTGGCTGGAAGTTCTTTAATGTGCTGGCTTCAGCAGAATTACTGAGAAAATTGGCGTCCGTTCCCAGATACGTATCTCGTCTATCAGACGATGATAGAGGGTAATTGCAGATGGGTTCCACGATTAGGTTAACCCTTTCACACTTCAGCCGATGTGCTCGGGTTTGTATGTGAGCAGAACAGGACTGGGTGGCTCCTTCACATTTACTGTCCACGGAGGAATTCAGCCACTATTTTTTCAGTCCAAACATTTGATTTCAAAAATCATGCTTTGACTCAGTTGTTAAATGTCGTCCGTCCACTTCTGCTGTCTTTTCAAGGACTTTGCAGCTTTATTCTGAGAAGCAGTTGCTGCAAATATAGAGGGGAGCATGAGGCATGCACACGCACCATTATCACTTATGCAGCCTGTTCAAGAGCAACAGCAGTGCTGATTAGACTGAACTAAAAGTGGGACGGAAACAAGGCTTTCATTTTAAACAAATTGAGAAGACTGGTCCAAGGAAGCCAAAAAAAAAGAAAGAAAACGCCGCCGGTCTCTGCATGAGGAGAAGTCAACCACAATACATTTGGAAAGCGTGCATTTAAGCATCAGGAGGCTTTCAGGGAGCCTGCTGGTGGTTTGACAGACCTGACAGTCTGCACTGAGGGCTGAGACGAGAGCAATAGGACAGATTGCTCTGCTTTCACCGCTGGCCTAGTTTGACCCTAACTTGCAAGTTAACCAGGTCAGCGTGCACGTGCATCACTTCACTACAAGCTATGAAAGCTTTCTTTTAAGAACGCATGAAATATTTAAATTTTAGCAACATTCCCTATCATTCAACGGACACGTGCATGTCTGAGCTTTGCAGAAAAAAAAAACGCTGTTCTATCTCACTGCACTGACATCTGTCGTCTGTAACTCTCTCTGTCACCTTTATCTCTGAGACACGTTCCTTCTGCATTTCTCGTTATCAGTTGACATATATTTTCTCTCCTCTCCATCTGGGGTCTTTTATGTTGTGCAAAAATAGCCTTTTAAATACTTCTAAGGTTCCTTCTCTTCCTCCTGTTCCTGTCTACTCTGTCTCTCTCCTGCTGTGTCCCTGCCTCTCCTACTCCTTTATGTGGTGTTACTGTGGCAGTCCCTTTGCCAGTATTACTAATCCATGCTCACATAAGGTTACATCACTGGTCATCTCTCCCTTCAAAGCTGTGTTTAGACCAATAGGAAGCATTTAGTGGGAATCGGGCTTCCATGTACGGAGAGGGTAGAAGCGATGCCATTTGTTAGTTATGGGATTGTGTCTCTCTTTGAGTACTTTTCATCACTGTGTAGCTCTGTTTGTGTATTTATAGATGTCTCTGTTACTTCATCCCCTCATGCAATGTCCTCTACTTGCATGGGTGCATTCAGAAACGCAGAACAGACGGCTCACACAGATGCATGCATGCAGAGATTGCCCAATGACACAGAGGATAACTCACTCACTCTCTCACTCGCTCGGACTGAAAATATTACAGTGAGACATGTTAAAGTCAAACTCCAGAACTATGCATTCCTCGTATTGCTGTTATGTCATACTTTGTGTTGACCTAATTATCTTTCTCTTTCTTAAAGTCAACTTTTTTTTTAAAACACTACATCACTCTTTTTTTTTTCTGGCTCCAAACATTGTCCCCTTATTCTCACTCTTTGAAATGTTATACTGGCTGCCAGGTCTGCTGGCTTTTTGAAGCCGCCGCAATAAAATAATTAGCAGTGCCGCGTGTTTGTAGGACTGCCAGTGACAGAAAAAGAACAAAAAATTTTGCAAATATTACTGGAATATCTAATACGATTCTGCAGAAGAGAGAAGCAGTCCAATATGGTCTTCAAGCTACTTCATTAAAGTGATGCACACACACACACACACACACACAGACACACACACACACACACACACACACACACACACACACACACACACACTGCCCTAAATTAGAAAAGCGAAGTTACATAATGGAGGAGAAAGGGGAATGGTAACAATCTAAAAGGGGAAAACACGTCAGAGGAGAAGAGAAGACATGAAGAGACGTGATGGCTTTGACAGCTCGGTTCATGACGTAAAAAAAAAAAAAAGTAGAGCGTTTAAGTTTGAGATGTGTATCTGTCCGAGAGAGAAGAGTGGGAAGTTACACGAGCCTCAGTTGATCCATGCTAATCCACGCTGACATCCACATGACGTCCTTACTCTCTGCCGGATGAAAAAAAAAGAAAATTTGGAAGGTACGCAAGTGGAAGGGGAAGGGGAACAACACAAAGAGAGGATGCTCCTGCTTTTAAAATGTACCGTTTGAACAATTCAAAACTAATGCAGCTGCAGGTTCTGATTCTGTGTTCATTTGTATGCACAGTTTGGTCATATGTTTCACAATGGGTATGAGCACAAGGAGTGGGAGAACACAGGAGAAAGAACAGTGGGAGAGAGAGAGAGAGAGAGAGAGAGAGAGAGAGAGAGACATCCCCCATATGCAGCTAGCCATACATGTTACATAAGCTGACCTATCTAGTGTTGTAATCAGATCAGTATGCCTGCAAAAAATGTAATCCAGAACAAGCAACAAACAATTGCAGAGCAGCTTAAAAAAATAGATTGAGAGATGGTCAAAGGGTTGAGGCGAAGAAATTAACAGAAACATGTTCAAAGAAAGAAGGAAGGCTCTTTCAGACAATCCTCCCGAGCTGATTTTTTTTTATTTTTTTAGGGAGCCACACTGTGAGTGTTTGTTTCATGTGCAGATTCTTCTCACTGCAGGGAGCGCTCGCTGTGAGAGTGTGAGTTTTTACTATGTATCCACCATGTATATTTCATAAGTGCAGAGACATTTTCGAGGTCCATATAAGGCGTAATGCATGAGTTTTCTCAGAAAAAAGGAATGAAGTAGTAGGTGGGGGATGGGGGCGTACATTCAGAGATCAGAGTGTGACTGTTATGTCCACTAAGCCTTTGTTCCCACAATATATGGAGAATCTGCAAAGCACGATTTACACTGCAGCGTATATGATCTTAAAAATCCACTTTATGGAGGAGAAATATTCCATGAAAACAGGTTTTTTAACCTTCGTCTGCTCCTGTGACATCTTCACTCTACCCAACGTTACCTAACACAGTGGGACTGTTCGCAACAAAGTTAATGTTATCTAATTCTGTTCATAAAAATCACAGGTAATTTCGGCCTCCCCTGTATCATTCCCTGGCTTTTCTCCAAGATTTCTTGTCTTGTAATTTATTTATGGCTTTATTGATCGGACGGCTGAAGAGAGAGTAGGCTAGACGTGCACCAAAGTTCGAACCTGCAAATGACACGTCATGGATGGAAGCCTCTGTTTTATGGATCGTCTGCTCCTCCGACTGAGCTGAACAAACGCCCCAAAGATGAGGGTTTGAATCCAGATATACATAAAACACTTATATACATATATAACATCCAATATTAAAACATATTGGAATATCAAATATCCCCCAAATGTAGTTTATACGAGTCTCCTTTGTTGGAACCAAGTGTAACATGAAACTGAGTTACTGGATTCTGCTCAACAGACACACACGGCTCTAAATGTTGGTGTTCATTCTCTTTCATTACGTCACACACACTATTTTACAACATCAACAAACTCTTCAGGTAAACTTGAGGTTAAAGTTTTCGACACAACATGATTCTCCAGCATTGAGCCACATCCTTTACGAACTATGGCTCCGTATGAGAGAGTGAGTCTGAACATGTCCAGTATGCTTCTGGAAAGGAGAGACTAGATAACACCTGTGCCAATTAACTGCTCTCCCATGAGCCACTCCCACACATCCCGCCCCCGCTGATGAGCCTAACCCACACCCCACTATCACACCAAGATTAGCTAAAGTCTAATCTCTCTTTACAGGTTCTGCATAAAGATGTCGGTTCTGTACCTGGGAGTCTGGATTTTCTAGCACGGGAAGTTTTCTCGTTTCAGTTTGTAGTCAGAGCTGTATTGACCAATCACATAGCAGCAGGCTTTGGTGTCTGTATGGGCAACCGAAAAGCAGCAGGAGAAACCTAATCTGTGCTGACATGCCAGCTCCCATCGGCGTCATTCCGACCATGATTTATTTAACTCTTAAAAACACATATCTGCATTAAAGTGCAGCTAACAATTAATTATAGATCAAACTTTTTCATCCTGAGCGACAAATCTGCTTTCCGCTGTGTCACAGAAGCAAATCAGCGTCTAGATTCCCAGAGTACCTGAACGCATCAGAAATGATCGCACCTCCGTTCAACAAATGATTAAAACGTTGTTTACCTCGTCTCTTGAGGACAGACCTGACGCAGCTTGCATCTCCAACGATTTCAAATCTGCATCATGACGTCCTTTTAGCAGACCTCAGGGTTATTTTCTTCAGGCTCATAGCGCCGCAGTGAGCCAGAGCGAAGCCTATGTGTGACCGCCAGATACTGTTAACACGAGACTCACAAAAGACGGATGAACGGGCGCTAAACCGGGGCACGTAATGGACTAAGTAAAGACAGCATCGAGAGCCTCGTGAAAAAGGAAGTCTTGGATGGAAGTTGTGTAGCGCTAACCGCTGACTTCCTTGGAACTGAAAAAAAAATGGCGTCTATTCCAGGGGCGATTTTAGGTTCAGAACTTAAGGAGGGCTCAGCTCATAAAGAGATTCTGTTTAAGTGTTGAATACCCCCGTTTAAGTCTCATAGAACAGCGAGACATACTTTTCTATTTGTTAGGTTTTTATCAAAGGCATGGTTGGTCATTTCCTCCAGATCCACTTTTTAAGATTCTGGTTGAAATTGTCTTTAGGTCCTGACAGAAATTAATAACTCATGCGCACTGAAAAAGGAACAAAAAGAATCTGTCATCTGTAGCAGTTGTAAGAATGTTATGTCAGGATTGTGTGAACATGAACCTTGTTGAAACAAATAATGAAACAGCTGATAAATGTTGAATTTTGCTTGGAAGTTACACAAGATGACGTCAAATCCTTCTTTTATCTTCAAAATCAAACTCCCAAGTTCAACCGGCCTTTCATTTTTGTTTGAAACGTCGAACAGAAGAAGAAGAAGAAGAAGAAGAAATAGAAGATGTTGAAGTGTAGTTCATATTGATTTTGTTGGCTTGACGTCAGAGTTTTCCTGTTGAGTCATTTAAAAGAACGATTCACATACAGAGAAACTTCGCTGATGTCATACCCCGGCCGACAGAGACCACAAGCACTGGTTTCTTTTTTAAATTAATTATACATTTCTAACTCCGACTAATTAGTCATATATAAATGATGACGAGCTGACTTCATGAATCACACTGAAGACTCTTCAAACACAGAACAACTGCTCAGATCTACTGGATGTCTGTTTGTGTTATTTCTGGGAAAAGATTACACTTGATATTTGCTGAATCTTAAATAATACACGACGATGCGGGGCTGCAGTTCTGATGTTCTCAGTAAACAAACAAGCATCTCCACTCAGTGTACACAAACCCAGATTCACAGAGGCTGACGGGGATGTGCCGAGGCCCTGTGATGAACTGAACCTTGGTTGCCACGCGCCGACTTTCAGTTCATCCTGTATATTCCCTGCGCTGTTTTTTTTTTTTTTTTTTTTTTTTTTTTTAATGTCTTCTCTGCTGAAGACTTTTCTACTCCAAAAAAGCCAATGTGTCATTAAAAAGTTTTTGGATTAAGCATTTTTTAGAGAAAAGTTACGGGAAGTTATTACTGGGTCAGAGTTTGTGTGGAAGCATGGTTGATGGGGTCTCATTTAAAAGGCTCAAACACACACACACACACACACACACACACACACACACACACACACACACACACACGCACTGCCAAGAAGAAAACTGGAGCACGAAATGAGGAGCCGTGTGTCGTCTGAGACCTAGCCCTGTGTTATTTTAAACTGGGAAGCATGTCAGGGTGAGATTATCTGGGTAGCCTAGAACGAGAGCGACCTGTTGGCTAGGAGTTTGTAAATTAGTGAACACCTCCAAAGGTCGCTTCAAAGACACGCTGACGCCAAAGACTAATCCGCTGTAAGAGATGGAGTAGTTTTACAAAGATTATAGAGCGTTAGGAGAGATCTCCACAATGTGCCTGAAGCCCCACACTTATACAAATCCAGTGATTATAAATCAACTTTACTCTTATTCTCCATTACCTTTCCTGAGGCCTGGGACGTTTGGCTTCATTGTCAAGGATTCTCAATGATGTCACTCTTTTTTTGTGGACCACTGCTCTGAAGCATCGACCATTCAGGGTTTTTTTCTCGGCTGCCATCATTGTTGCTCAGGAGGCCGATAGTAACCACGTTTAAACGGTAATTGATGTGGTAATCAACTATGAGTCACAAGGCAGACGCACCCTAAAGCGAACCCCTTCTGATCATCTGTCGCGCTCTAAATGGAGGGGATAATTTAGAACATTAACATCCTGCTGTGAAGACATCAAACTAGCAACATAAACTCGTCAGGAAAATGTTTATCGAGGTAATAACTGAACCGAGTGACGGTTTCATTATCTCACAGACTTCTGCACAATCCGACTTCTGTTCCCACTAAATGTCCTTAAGAATCCACGTTTAAGGCCTTTTTGCGATTCAGACCTGGAGGCTACACACACACCCACTTCTTTAAAACAGCAGATGATTCTAGAGAGTGTGGTTGTATCTGATATTTTACAGTCCTTTAGTGAAGAGAAGGAATGCTGCTAGCTCTGTTACTTTAAACTAACCGGTGGACCGAGAGAGAGAGAGAGAGAGAGAGAGAGAGAAGAAGGAGAAAGAGAGAGTGAGGGAGGGAGAGAAAGAGCGAGAGAGAGAGATAGAGCATGGATGTTGTCGTATCTCTGGCTGCTTTCTGACTGATGAATGTGATTGTTGCTTCTGAAGTTGCCTTCTGTCTCAGGATATTTATTTCAGGCTCATTATTTAGTGTGTGTCATCACCTCCTCTTTGTAACTACACACACTGATGTGTTGCTGCTTATAAACTTTTCTAAAATTGGATTTTTGTGGTGCGCTGTCTTTGTGACAAACCTGACAACCTCTGCGTGGTTCAGCCAAACGATAAGAGTTTCTATTCTCTGCTGTCTTTACACCTGTAAATGTAATTTGTCCTCTTCTCAAGAATTCTAGCGAAAAAAAAAAATGTATTTAGCAACAAAAGCCCCACGAGTTAAACCCAACTTGTTGCTTTAATTATGACCCATTTGCGCTCCTCTAAAAGTAGGATTTGTGAAAGCGAGGCACACTTGGCTTGCACAACGGTGAAAATGTGGCAGTGATCATTACAGTCGCCGTCCGCCGTGTATGAAACCATTGTTCTTAACAGCGGAGCCATTGTTCTAGCAGCCAGACTCCAGCTCTGTATGATCACAGGCCATATGCTGATATGTCTACATGTACGATTCATAACAGCCAAGAAATACGGCCGCCCACGGACAGAGGTAGAGCGCAGAAGACTATAGATGGATCCTAACAATAAAGAAGTTTGCCTAGAGTTCATTCTATGAAGTAAACTTAAGTTCCAATATTTTTCTCAAGTTTGTTTTATGTAGTGAGTCGACCAGAAAGTTCAGTCTGTGCTAGAAATGAAATGAAAAGTATCTTGATGTTCCATTCCTCCATCTTCTCCCGCTCATCAGAGATCGGGTCGCGGTGGTAAGTCAACCCAGACTTCCCTCTCCCAAAGCAACATTTTCCAGCTCCTCCTGGCTGATTCCGAGGGTGTTCACATACAGGCCATACGGGATATTTAATCCCCCCTGTGAACTCTGGGTCTACCCCGGGGTCTCCTCCTAGTTGGGCTTGCCCCGGAAAACCTTCAAAAGAGAGGCGTCCATGTAGATGTTTTTTATTTGCGAAATGCTAATTTAGAAGAATTCAAAAGACATGAAATTAAAACAGTTAAGCATGAGCCCTAAAAGACACAAACAGAGCTGGCCAATCGGAGGACAAGTTGACACGTGGGGAAGGGGACCTGAACGAGACAGCAGCCTGAGATGAAGCGTTTCAGGCAGAGGCTGAAATGATGGATTTTACTGACGCCAGTATCGGATAAGAAAGGAGGTTTTTTGAGCTACACATCTCGCTACTCAACAGGTGTCGCAGACTGACATCATTGATGGTGAAAGTGAGAATAACAGACTTCCTTTAAAGTCATATCTTGCCTCTTGAGACCCCCACACCCCACCCTCCCATCCAACAGAGAGTCTCCCTCTGCGATGTTCATGACATTTTCTAAACATTTTCAGGAGTGCATATGTGAAAACACCCCCGAGTTTCCTTCTAAAAGTTTATTAAACTACATTTTAATTCCAATTCCAAAAGTCCAATTTCTAAGTTTATTAAGTATAATTATACTTTGAGGAACAATTCAAGTCAATCCAGGTTTACTAGTACGCTCTTGGGAAACTACTTTTTCGAAAACTTTTTGTACTGAAAGCTCATTTGTAAGTTCTTGTGAAGGCGTACATCACACTTACAGTTGACTATTTATACATTATGTTTGCACTTTAATGATGTCTACATGCACACATCATTACAGCCAAGAAATACCACCGCCCACAGGCAGAGAGAGAGAGAGTGGAGGAGAGAGAAGAAAAAAGTAGACGGACAGACGGAAACATGGATGGACAGGTAGATGCACCTTGAGTTTACTTGAACACATCACTTCTGGCATCATTGATTCCTCCTTTCCCCCGCCCCCCCATAAATTGGACCTCCTGCTGTGGCTTGCTGGAGAGTGTCAGGGAGAGAAGAGAGAGACAGAAAAAAAAAAAAAAACAGACATAATTACGGGAGCAGAGTCTTATCCTCTCCAAGCTGTCAGAAAGGTGAGAGAGACAGGTCCAAGAGAGGTAGAGAACAGCAGCTAAAGTGAAAATGATTGCTTCTAAAACTTCCAAAAGCAGCCCAGGGGACAACAGCAGTTCTAATGAGGCTTGTGTTTGTTATCTGTCTCCCTGTGTCAACTCAAAAAAAACAGCTGTTTACTTTCCCCAACGCTGCTCTGTGTCATCTCGTGCTCTCGCCGTCTCACCTCCTCCCTCACTTTCTCTCACCTTCATTCTCTCTCTCTGTTTCTTTTTCTCCTTATCACAAACACTTTGCCTCTCCTCCATGTTTTTCACTCCGCTCGCCGTCTTTTTCCCCGTGTTTCTTTGTACCAGGTCTTTCATCAAGCACTGTTTCCCTGACTACTTTTCTATAGGCGACCTTGTTTTTTCTACTTATAATGCTCTCAATGTAAGGCCAGTGTTATTGTGATGCTGAATGACACTACATGAGCAATTCAACTAGGTGCGTAGGTCACCTGATCACAGTGTGGCTTGGCGGCCTGGAATATTTGAAGCTTTGCGTCAAGACAAGCGAGTAAATAATGGTAAAATAAGAGATTTGTGCAGCATTGTTTTCACACTGGCATCGGCTAAAGTCACATCCTGCTATTTTCAACCAAGCTAACACAAAAACAGTACCAGGTACTTTACACAACGTTGGTCAAGTTTGATCTGTGTTCACACGGGGACATTTACAAAATGTGTGAAAAAAAGGAGGAGGATAATACTTGGACTTTCTTGTGGTAATAGTCCCTGAAGTAAACCAAGACCAGTCGACTCCTGCTCAGCTGTGGCTGCTTTAAAAACACTTTCCAATTTCTAAATGGACAGACGACTACACAGACTGATGTTTACTCATCAGTTTTCATACTGTTTGCATTTATCTCTGTAGGCAAAATAATATACTGATGTGGTAGAGTTGTTGAAGCAGTACTGAACCAGGACCTGCTCATCCGCCCAGACTGTTTCTGAAGATCAGTCAGTTCTGCCCATTGTCTTTAAAACATGTTCAGCAACGATGAACAGAGAGGGAGCACGGCGGTTGCTTCCTGCAGTTGGGTCAGGTGGAGGTCGGTTCATGTTCTTACTACAAACAAACACAAACAGGGTCAGAAAAAAAGGCGGGCAGAGAGACCCACCTTTTCAAGCGCTCTCGCTACGGCTGTGTGGTCCACATGCACCAAGGTTTGATTGACAGCTGTCACACCTGCACAAATGACCCGCAGTGACTTGGCAAATGGACTCAAGTTCGTTTCAACTGAACCAAACAGGTTTGCGCTGGAAACACCTTTAGAATGTAATGGTTCAACTCAGTTAGGGGTTACATGCACCCTGGCAGCCATGAGCAGGAAAAGTGACGTCTGGAAGTACTTTAATTAAAAAAAGATGAAGATAACAGGCAAAGACAGATATGTGGCGTTAAACTTGCACATGATAGAAACACTAGTTGGATGTTTTACCACAAGCTCTAAAAGCAAAAGGAGAAACCAGCGGAGACAGACAACAGTCAGTCTCAGTTACCTTGAGGTGAAGTAGTGCTCTTCTTCTCTATCGATAGAATTCACTGTGAAATGGTGACACCTGATAACTGTGTTTAAAGAATGTTGGGGAGTGGATGCTCTTAACCCCCCCTGTATTATTTTTTCCAACAAGGACCTCTCTCCCCGGTGTGTGAAGTCAGAGTATCACTTCACACTGGAACTTGAATTATTTCAAACTATAGTTTTTCTCCGATTGAGAAAACAGGAGTGAATTACGATGATTTTTTTGTCCTCCTGAAATCCAAACATTTAAAGTCTGAGGGACTCTCCGCACAGACGAGAACAAAACTGAGCTAACCACAGACATTGTTTGAACAACCTTTTGCTTTCAAGAGAAGTTCAGTGCTGTTTGAATTGACTTAGTAGCTCAGTCTGTAGGGACTTGGGTTGGGAACAAGGGGGTCCCATGCAGGTTCATATCTCTGTGCGGATCAAATCTGGAAATTGGTCCGGTAGCTGGAGAGGTGCCAGTTCACATCCTGAGCTCTGCTGGGGTGCCCTTGAACAAGGCACTGACCCCCCTCCTGCCCACCAGCTCAGGAGCAATCGCTGTTGGCAGCCCCCACACTCTGATACATCTCCATTAGTGCACGTCTCAAAATCCCACGACGGGAAATCCAATTTTACAAAGTATTCCTTCTTCTTCTTCTGTTTATACTTCTTTTACTATTCCCATATTCTTTTATATCTCTTAATGTTCTTGCTATTTTAAATTTCATCCTTAAATGTCTTAATATAACTCCTCAAAGCAGCTTTGTTTAATTTATTTTAGTGTTTCTATAGTTCTAAAACTGGTGTGGAGATTTGGTGAAGATGTGGAGGTGATGGCCACTGCCGGTAGACTGCAGACTATTTGTTCAGTCAGGAAAAATCTCTTGTTTGCATCCCCTAGAGAGGCTTCTCAAAGTTTACACAGAGGCATTCAGAGCCATATTTTTTGTGTTTGCACTTGCAGAACTAAATTTTGATTGAAGTGCCTTTTTTGTAAAGTCGAAAGCCCTGTGTTTGGCTGCTTGCGTCACACTGACGAGTTTGCTTTCAAGTGGAGGGCTAATGGGCGCTGGTTCAGAGGGGGGAGCACCCACAGTGTGAAATGAAGGGAGCAAGGAGAAGTCAGAGCATGACAGACAGGTGAAACTGTCGACTGAAGGAGTGGTTGGAGTTCGAGTGAGGTTTGAGTGGAAGTCGAAGAAGGGTGGAGTGGACTGGGAGAGAGAGAGAGGCAGGGACGGAACAGAGAAATGTTTTACTGCAAGAGAAGAGATTTTTAAATATTGAATACCAAATTCAAGTGAGATAATCAAGTGTGAAAAGTGAGCAGCGTACCACCTCAAATATTCCTGTAAGATTTCATGAGATTTCACAGCGAATCATTGAAAGACGTTAACAAACAGAGACGGACTACAACCTGCTGTAGTGCTGCTTGAGAGAAGCAGAATGTTTAACAAGGCTGGATGAGAAGATGTTCCCAGAGATGCTGTCAACACAGCGTTGTTGACAGAAAGTTCTCCAGAAAGAGACGGAGGTGACATTGTACCTGTAAGTTTTCTGTCAACAGATATGCTGGCTAACGTTAGCCTCAGGGGCTACAGTGTTTGCTGTTTCTTGGCGTCACCGTCAGCTGCTCTCTATTTTTCTCTTCAGCATTCTCTCAAAGATTGAATTTGATTTGTCTCAGAAAATACTGATGTTATCATCATGTTATGATAACGATCTCTTAATAATAGAAAATGTACGATTTTATCAGAACAGAGTCTGTGAGCCTTCTGATGACTGTATCATCAGACATTAAGGAAACATGCTATGTTGAAGTGCTGGCTTCTCTGACAACAATGCAGCAGCCAGTATGTCCTCCTTCTAACTTTAGATTCTGCTCCTGAATGCTCTGGATTTGTTTGGACCAGAGAAGGTAGGTGCTTTTAAGGCACCCCACCACACGGCCGTTTTGGACGCCCCTCGGTTTGCCAGATATGAGAGCAGTTATCAGGTCAACAGGTGTTGCAGCGATGGAAGTGGGCAAGAGAAGTGGTTCAGATAGAAGTGATTGTACCCGACCTAAAAAGCCTCTGCATGTTTCTAATAAGCTCCAGGAGCAGAAACGTGCTCAAACTAGGATCAATATTGGAGATGCTTTTGAAAAATGGAGAGAGGTTAGAACACAGAAAGGTTTACAGACCCATGCAGAGCTGGATAAACACTGAAGCTTCAGTGTTCACCACATGGTGACCTGCATGAGCATCGACTCTAGAGAGGGGGGGGGGGGGGTGGGAGACAGCTCTCTATGATGTTTTAACTTAGACTGCAGAACCCATTTTAAACACTAGGTGTCAGAGTTACATATTGCTCCTTTGCAATGTGAAGATTCAAGGCTCCCCCTGCTGGCTGGCTGTGGTATGGTATATAAACCCCACCTCATCAGTAGTCCACAGTTTAGGGTTAAAATCCAAGCCGAATAAACCAATTAGTCAGAGCCAGGCCTCAATTACATGCAACAGATCCAGCTCGCTATCCTGTGTATAGACCACAGAACACATACTGAGCGTTTTGAAGTATTGAACGAGTTACATGCTCTGTTAAATATCCAAAGTACACACTAAATACAGTAACTTGTTTCCTAGCGTCTCATTTTGCGTTTGGCAGCCACATCTGGTTATGCAGCTGTGCATTATGACTGCACTAATCACTTAACGCTGGGTAACTCATGATGGCCCTTTGCAGCCTCATCAGGACTGAACGGTTGAACTGCATATGACTGCAGACACATCACACCATAATTGACCTCTTCACTCCTCCCGCTCTTTTTACTCCCTATAATTAAGACATTTGAAATAACTATAGACTCCTGAGCCCTCACAGGTCAAAGCTCTTAGAGTGACTTATAGACGCAGGTGAGAAAGCTGTCAAAGGTGAAAGTCCACAAGGTGTTTGAGTCTGAGCCTGTGTGTAAATCATTTCATGTTTCTGCGCCGAATTTCATATAGAGGTTTTTCTTTGGACTGGAATTAGATCATTTTGAGTTGATTTAAAAAAAAAATGTGGGTTTGTGGTTTTGAATCAAGCTGTTGACATGAGCTCTCACCACAGTAGGTCCGGTGATAATACATTTAAAAGTGCCGACACAACTCCTATGATCCTCTTTCGAGATGCAATTACCAAGCTCGGCCAATGAGGCCTTTTATGTCTGAAACTCAGTCCAGATCTAAACCTCTTTTTCATTTTGTTTGGTTGTTGTCTAAATCTCTTCCCTCTCTTTCTCCGGT
Organism: Labrus bergylta; assembly: GCF_963930695.1. Taxonomy (NCBI): domain Eukaryota; kingdom Metazoa; phylum Chordata; class Actinopteri; order Labriformes; family Labridae; genus Labrus; species Labrus bergylta. The sequence goes on from NC_089210.1 coordinate 17,651,422, forward strand.
CTCCCTTTTTTCCCGTCTTATTTATCAGAGCCTCATTTCCTCTACTTCCACCCATAATTACATCTCTTCATTAACGCTCTTCTGTCCCCCCCACCCGCTGTCTTTTTCTTCTCTACTGAAGTGTTCTAATTTCCATTCTCTCTCGTTCTCTCCCTCTGTACATCACTTTCACTCTGTGGGGTTTTTTCTCCCATTGCCTCCTTAGCTCCTGTGGTGTAACTCTTACACAAAGAGAAACAAATGATTAAAGAAGTAGAGTTTAGTCGATGTCAGGAACGAGAAGATAAGAGGGGAAAACATATCGCTGCCTTATCTCTTCTTCTCAGCAGGCTTTAGTCATCACCTTTTTCCACTGCAGCTTTTACATCTTATAATAGTCAAAAGAAATCGTGAATCTTTACCTCAGTCTTTCACGCTGTCTTTCTCCGTCTGTCACACATTGTGTTTCCTGTCAGTTAATCTGACGCAGCTCATTCTTATCTCTGCTCAATTCATCAGCCTCGTTCATGAGTTCCCATGTCCCAGTTTGGCCCCTCTCCTCTCGCTCTTCTCTTTTTATGTCGCGCTCTCATTTACATGCTTTCATTTTTAAAAGTTTAGGTGTTGAGGTTAAGGCTCATTTATGCTCTGTGCTCGATATGCATATGGCTATATCTGCAGCCTTCTGTCCAAACAAGTTTCTTTCTTCTTTATTCCTGCCAGTTATCTTTGAAGCTAGCGGTACATAGCAAAAGTTGCAATACCACTGGAAGGCATAGGGGCAGTGTCGAGCAAGCCAGACCAGACAAACACAGTGAAGAAGAATACTCTAGAAATTAGCAGGACTTTGTGAGGAGAGATTGTGAAATGATTTTACCTCCCCCTGGCACAGAGACAGACAACAACATTAGAGCAGCTGGACGGAGATCAGACAGGATCTGAATGTCTGTTACACCGTAGCAAAGGAAAAGAAAAAACGAGACTGCGCCCTCTAGTGGATGCATTTTTTAACGTCCATCCCAACGTAAAGGAAAGGAAGCACAAATGAGCCTTCAATTGTCAGCAGACGATGGAATATGAATAATTTTGAGGAAATGGTTTGAATTAAGGCCAGGTGTAAAACGGGTCAAACTTGTATAAAGATAACATGAGAGAAAACATTTTCTTAATCAGTTTATGCAGTTCATCTGTAAATTGCCACTAATGGAAATACCAGTTGTGTTTGGCCTGATATGAATGTGTATTCTTAGAAATACAGATTCTACGCTTGGCAACATGGAAGACGAAATGTCTGAGTCATTAACACCACGCTGAGTATCACGCAGGGATAACCTACTGATACTCTCATTTTGCAGATTTGGCCCTCCTCAAGTGTGACGGAAGAAAACATAAGGATTCGTAAGGGGGGGGTCTCTCTCGCTCTTTTGTTTTGTACCTCCAGCAGAGCCAACAGGAACAGGCCGAGCTCCAACCAACAACGAGGACAATGATGAACGACCTCAGGTCCCACCTGAGCAGCAACACGCTGGGAGGAAATCTTCATTATCACACGTTTCATGGGGGGGGGGGGTTCTTTGAGTCAATAATGGTACAAAACTAATGTGCAACTTCCCAATATACATTCAAACTAAAGATAGCTTTAATTTGAATCTGCAGAATACTAACATGAAACAATATGGGCAGGAAAGCCACGTAAAAGCCTCTTAGCATTAAGATCATTTCACATTCTTAGACACTGAGCTGATGGTTTTAAGTCTGAGCGGCTTAAAAGTACAAACATTATCACTACCACGCCCGTCTTTTCTTCTCAGAGAAGCCTCTACACAAACCGATCCTTTCTCCATCTTTGCTCCTCAGCCTGATGTGACGGGATAATATTACCCATCTGTGGGTCACTGTGACATATCAGGACCGGGGATGACCTGCTCTCCACTTGTTTCTGCTGGTATGAAATGTCTTCATCACCTCCTGTTCTCCTCTCTCCCTCTCACTGCGTTCTCTTCTCTGTATCTCTCCAGTCTCTCTCTCTCTCTCTCTCTCTCTCTTTTTTTGCCGGCAGCCAGGCAGTGCCCTACTTTAGCAGTGCAGAAGGTTTGTCAGCATCACCCTCAAACGAAACAATAATAACGTGGAAAAAGGGAGAACACGGGGATGTTAAAAAAAATCTTTGCATGTAGGACTACACGTGCAGAGATGGATGCATATACTTTGTATATGTGCCTCTTTTTAAGTGCAGTTGCAGATGTTCAGATTTTGCTACATGCTGTCGTAGTGTGTAGAAGCAGATGCACAAAACAAGCATACACCTCCCCTCTCTTTCTCTCTCTCTCTCTCTCTCACACACACACACACACACACACACACACACTGCTGTGCTTGCATCCTTGCATGTCTGCCAACTTCATCTCATAGAACATTTTGCTTTGAGGAAAGCACACCTGCTCCCTGACACAGAGATGCTGCTCATACTGTACTGTTCATACAGACTGAACACTGGAAAATCCACCCTAATGAGAATAATCCACTGAGTAATATTCACGGTCTTCATTAACATATATCCTTACTACAACAGACATGATAGTAAATCCTATTCTGATGTAGGCCTATGTGAACTGAGAAAAGATTACTGAATTGAAAGGAAGTGGGAAGAGGAAGTCTTTTTTTGTCATGTGGTTGTTAAATGAAAATGTTTAAAAACGAGTTTCCAGTTTCCCAGACTCTTTCCAACCTTGAATGGTTCTTCATCAAGCACAAATTCTAAGTTGTGTTATTAAAGGGGACATATTGTTATGTGGAGGTTATTAAAACATTAAGGGGAAAGAAGAGAGAGAAGAAAAGGATAGAAAAAAGATGCAGGATGTATATGTTGTTGTTGCATCTCTTCCTATGTTGTGAACATCTACACCATAATAAGCCGAGTCACATGCATCGGCACGTGTCACTCAGCTGTCTAGAACGTGTCGAGTTTCAGCTGACCAATGATATAATGTCAGTATAGGAGACCAACCTTCAGGCTGCTGTATGAAAAAAAAAGAAAAAAAAAAGCATTCAGCCGGGGTCCAGACAGTCACTGCCATCTCAGTTATTATGAGCCATGACTCACTGCCTGGATTCACGTTTGAGTCATGGTTAATAAAATGAATCAATATACAGTGGGAATAACGTACTGTGTGTCCCAGAACTATGCGCAGAGGAGTACTGGTTAGGAGAACTGTAATATAACGCGCAAAAAAAATGTGTTTTTGTGTGAGTGAGTGAGTCACTTTACCTTCAGCCAGAAATGAATTCATTCTCTTTGGACATCATTACTCAGCCCACTGATACATTCTGAACATTTCACATCATAGTTTTGTATACCTTTACAAACAAAATTGCTTTTTCTTCAAGTAATTAAAAAAAGAAAAAATGCCAAAGCTGTAAGCAGAAGACGGTTAGTTTGACCTTTACAACAACTTACAAGCCATCCACCCTCCTTGTATCTTCTCTCCACTTATCACAAAGCATCAGCACACTGAGGCCATGTTGACACAACAATGATTAGAGATGTTGTTTTCAAAAATTTAATTGAAGTGTAAAATTCTGGTATTGAGAGAACCCTAGCTGGAAACCCAGAATGCTCCACTGTTTTCAACTTAAAAAAAAACAACCAAGACGTAATTTTTGTATCAAAAACTGTTTTGAGCAGAGCTGTGTACCTGCCACTTTCCTTCTCTTTATTCCCGAAAATTGCTTCTTCTTATTTTTCTATTTACTTATAATGAGAGGTTCCTTGCCATAGTTTTTTTTTTTCCTCCAAGGCTGACTGTTTTCTTTGAACGTCCCAGTCAACATGTAGTAAACCCAGTTTGCCTGCAGGAACAAATGCACAAACAGAGTCTTGTATTTCTGGACAATGAGCAATTACAGAAGGAAAATAACAGTGCTGCTAGCAAATCTGCAACCAACAACCTTTAGAGGTGTACTAAAAATAAACACTGGGCCTACTTAGAAACCTGATTATCCAATGAAATTGTTTCTTTCATAATCTATTTTACATTAATTCATGTTATTACAACTTACAGTACATCAGGAGACAGATGCATAGCTTTTACAGCCCTCCCAACATTTCCAACCAGGTGATGATTCAGACAAGAAGTGCTGTGAGGAAGGAGAAACTATATTAAAGGTCACATATCCTCCTCCTTTTCAGCCAGTGTAAATAAGTCTCAGAGCTCCCCGAAACATGTGTGTGAAGTCTCTTGTTCTAAATCCACTCTGACCCTGTATTTGATCATGTCTATAAACCCCTCTATTTCAGCCCTGCTCAGAACAGGCTGTTTCTGTGTCTGTACCTTTAAATATGGTACAGACATGGTGTCTGACCACGCCCCCTCTCTGGAAGGACTTGGGTGTCTCGGTGCTTTCTCGCGCCATGCCCTATTGTTTATGGTGAGAAGGCAGACTCAGAGGGCAGAACAAACACCTAGCTGTGGGAGTGTCACCCACCTGGGGGAGGGGCTACTGCCCTTTGTGATGTCATGAAGGAAAAATCTCCAAACGGCCTGTTTGAGCACACATTTTCTGAAAAGTGGAGCAGGCAAAAGACGGAGAGGATGGACTTTTCTCATCATTGGGGGGTTTTTAGACGGACTAGGGACACTTAAAAGTGTTAGAACAACACAATAAAGTGTATTTTGCATAAAATATGACCTTTAATCTGCAAACAACCTCTTCAAGAGTTATACAGGAAATCTAAATATGGAGTCATTTAATCCTGTACTTCTGGGTAGATCCAAGGCATGCATTTCAGTGTCTGTGAAACGCTGATTGGTTTTGTCTTTTTGTTTTGTTCAGAGTCACGATCGGTGGAAAAAAACAGTGAAGTGCTTTTCACCCCTCAATGTCGCAGTGAATATTTGATACAAGAAACTATGTTGTGTTCTATGTGCCCGCCCATCCCCTCCTCTTGAGCTACCTCAGGGTTTAGTCATGAATGTGTCCTATTCAGAGACTTATAGTTTGCGTTCAGCAGCAGCTCAGTCACCACGGTATTGAAAAATAAATGATTCAAAAGGACGACTAAGCAATATAAGGAACGTTCCACTGTAGAGGCCACATAACACTTCATAACAATATGTTGGCATTGCTCCCCAAAGTCATGTAGCAAAAAGAACAGAGCAAGTGATTGAACAAAAAATCCAAGTTATTGTGTTAAACATGGCTCGTGATTAACTTCTTTAATTTCAACCGCAAACATGGTTGGAATAAGTTCGATCAATCTTTGTAATCCCACCTCTGCGTACTGGGATTTCTTTGTTGTTGTTGAAAGATTTAAAGAGCTTTAGTGGACTGTTGCATAAACACACAGATTCTGCCCCATACAAAAAAGCAGCAAGAAAACATTATACCATTACAAGGAATGCTCCTTTGTAATGTTGATTTAATTGGTATATTTCTGCACAGATTTGGGGTTCTGCTCCTTTTCCTCTCCTGTCTCGCCCCTTCTCCCGCAGCGCCTTCCACCACCCAAACCTGCTTCTACTTTACGTTCAAGCTTTTTTTAATATCGTTGACTTGGCGGAGATGTGACATCTGTTTACAGCTCTTTCTGAATTCTGCACACTAAAGCTAATGTGCTTATGATTCTGGCGGATTAGTGCTCCCAGTAGAATCCGCAACGCTGCTTGGATGCTTTCCGAAGTGCAGTCTTCAGCACCAGATATGACTGTATAGCCATTTGCGATCACTGCTCAGAGACTCCACTAAATTTTTATCAGACTGAAGTAGAAAATGAGACACGTGGCGTGCCAGACTAATTCCCCAACTCTGGGTTCATTTTAATTTTCCGAGCATCATTATCAACAGACGCCTGTGGACACAGCTACAAATCAGAGCAAAACATAGTGACATAGCTATAGGCTGCTAGGTTGGCTCGTGAGATAGTTACCCGATAACTACGGCTTTGAGGTGAGCAATAAACACAGATGTTTGGCATGACATGATATATTTTCAAACACTTATCTTCTCATCTGGCTTTATAAACCAGATCTTCCCATTTCAGATCAGCTTGAGCGATCTAAGCAAGCTGCGAAGGATTGATCTTTCAGAGTTTGTGTCCTTCAAAGGACAAAGTGCAATTTCAGAGTTCATTAAGATCATCCATTTCCGTCCATCCGACCTCGACAGTGTCAGTTCAACTTTCTCCTTCCAAGAAATCTCGTCTGCAAGGTTATGCAAAGATAAGAGAGTTGGTAGTGAAACTTATAAAACAAGCAAACTTTATTTTCATTCGTTGTGAAGTACAAACTTCTGTACTCCCCTCTGATTCTCCTTTAAACATCGGGGTTTACCTTCAGGCTCGCCCATGGAGTTCCTAAACATTGTGAGATGTAATGAGGTGTCAAGATTATTCATGACTCATAACAAACACAGTCAGCCCGGCACATTGCTCTCCAGAGTGGCTTGTACTGTAGGTCTGCCTGCAAGGAGATGGGAACACAAGTTTTTCTTAGTTTAATATTCCAAAAGATGACAAGTTTACGGGGTGTGACATCCAGGAATAGCCTTGTTATGCTCGTCCCAATGAGCGGTCACGTCATTCCAGCGCAATGCGGGCCACAGAATCTGTTTTAGTTGGAGTACTAAATCCTATTTCTGGTTCTGGGGAACTGGAGTATATCTTTGCAAACATTGGATAATAGGCGGGCTGCACAGAGACAGGTTGTCATTTTGAGGGAAACAATGCAAAATATAACATCATTCAAACAGGCCATACCTGCCACACCGCTCTACCAGTGTGAAGTCTGCCACGGAGGAGAGCAAAATCATTACTGCCCCCATCTTTTTCTCAAAAAGAGAAATGAATGTGATCACAAAGCTGCTATTTTATGAGCACAACAGTTCACTCCTTGCAGGTTACTGCTGATTCATCATTGTGGGCACGGTCAATCTTTATCCTCGCTCTCGACACCTCACGCTCCCCGCTTATTATCCAATCTCCATTTACTCTTTCCACAAATCCATCTCTCCTGTGGTGCTCTCAATAACGTCCACATTCTTTTCATCGCCCAGTTTTTCTTCTCCTCAAAACCCTTACCATCTCGTCAGTTACTTACATCTCTATCTGACCTCCATATCTGATTTCTTTCCCTTTCCCTCTTCTATCTTCATATTTTATTCATCTTTGGTTCCCTTTCTCCTCTGTGATCAAGATGTGTTAGAGCTTCCGTGCCTCTGGCATTGATATATTTTAGCTATGACAGCAGTGGTGCAAGTGTAGGCCTGAGGATAACTGATGCATTGATAGTGGCAAATATATTCTGCTTTGATCCAGAGTGATGCTTAGCTAACGGCCTCATATATGAGAAAAGTAAAAGTTAAATCTGCAGCTGCTCTCCGCATTTAATGCACGTGTAAGAAGGAAAGGTCACTCTCGTAATATATTCTGAGTGTTGGTCAGAGTTCATGTTAGCAAACATGAATCTATCAGGTTTCTGAAAATTACAAACCTCCAGGATATTCTAGCAAGAGCAAAAATCAAAAGACTCCATCAGCTATAACCAATAAAATATGATGTCTACATTCTGTGAAAGAAAGCCAAGGCATTTTTCGATCAGCGATCATGCATTATTTATTTAAATTATTAAATTAAATATTATAGAAAGACTCTCTCTCTCTAATAATCTCTGCAAAAAACAACTTTTTAATGTGTTTGTAATTGCAGTTTATCAAACATGACACAATCAAAAACAAATTTTTCTACCGACAAATGCTGTTAAAATAAAATCCATGACATGCACTTTTAATGGAATGGGATTGTTTATGTGCACACGCTATATTTACATCAACCAAAACGTCCCTTGACTAAAATATTCAGTGTGATTAGATCTTGGAGTTATTGTGTAAAGAGTCATTGTTTGGTTGCACATTGGAGACAGAAGGTTCTTAACTAGAAGGGCGTCACTTCCAAATTAAACAAAATATTGATTGCAGAAATAGTTTTTTAACTTCATGTGACAAATCAGTGGAAAGTAACTCCTTAATTGTAGTCTTTGTTACAGTGTTTCCTCTCGTGCCTAATTGTCTCTGAACAGACTAACGGAAAAATAACTTCATTAACTGCTGCAAACAGCGATATGAAAACAACCCTGATCTGCAGCTCGGGCAGTTTGACTGATGATCTCCACTTGTGGAAAATGAAAGTGGGAGTACAGATCAAAGTCATCACGAATCAATCACAGAGAACGCCTTTCTGAAGCCAAACAGCGGGTAAAACCCCCCGCTCCTCCACGTCCTCAAAGTTTTCTCACCATTCAAAAGCATCGCCATGACAACTGTGTTTTACTGAGGACATATCACCTACTAGGGGCTAGGTGTAAGTTGGAAGTGCCTTCGATGGAACTATCTCAGCTGGTGCAACACCTTGAATATGAGTAGGGCGTTAACTCTGTCCTAAATTAGAAAATCAAGCTAGCTAGGCTATGTTTGAATTTAAGGTCGGTGCAACTCAGTGCAGGTCTGTTGAGCTGTGATTTAAGCCCCGCCCCCTTACTAAATATTTCCTCTGTTGATCCAGGAATAGTACTGACTTTCTTATTTGATTTATTTTTACCTTAATCTCTGAGAGCTAAACTAAATCTTTCAGTGTCATAATTTGTATCTGTTGATCCTGCAGACTTATCGAGGCAAAGAGTATGAATAATTTATGGTCTTAACACCCAAAGGGCTTCAGGCTGTTGTCAATTATCCAAACACTTAGTTGTCATTGAAGCCACTCTCGAGTATAGAACACTTAATTGGACTTTTCCTCTCTTTTGGTGATGGCATCAATACCTAATTGACTTCCTTTGATTATCTATATCCAGTCACACTGCAATAAGTAATGGTTCCCCGGGCAGCTGTTTTTCCCTCAACTGATGATTGTTCTTAAAAGTGTCAGAAAGCCTATTTCTGTTAGAAGACTAAATGGACATCGGGGATAATTATTGACTCTATTTGGGTCTCGGTCAATAACACATTTTCAGTGTTGGGCTTCATGCTGGCCCTTTGAAATCTGCTTAAATTGTATCTTGAAACATTATGAATACTAAAAAAGTAATTAGATTTTTAGTACATGTTGCATCCTTTACACTTGAGCAGCATTTACCTCTGCTAATCTTAATTACCAGCAAGACAGCTTTTAGAAGACGGTTCTTATTTTAACCCACAACAGCTTGTCAAGGATGGAAGGACAGGCAGGAGGGAAGGACCCAAATGCAGACAATACATGCACACTAAGGATAAATGAATAATCCAGAAATCCTCAAATCCATTAGAAAGTTTGCTAATCTGTAGCATGTTTTTGTGATTGATAGGTAGGTAGGTCTAACCAAATGTAGAGTAGGTAAGGAAGCAGAAAGGTCATCGAAAGAAAAATATTGGAAGAAAAAAAAGGATAAAGCAGCACAACAAAAAGGAGGGAAAGTCTGAGCGCATCTGGGGGAAGGTATAGACTAGGGAAGGATTAGCAAAAGCAGGAAGTAAGGTGGTGCTGTAGACAGGAGGTGAGAGCATAATGGATGACTGGGGATGCAGGAGTGGCAGACCAAGGAAACCAGCAGCAAGATGAAGTCACAGGAAGGCATGTTTGTGCCGAACAGAGTTTTTTGCTTTTTTTTAAATAACTTTGCACTGCAGGACTGTGATTTCATTCTGCCTTCAATTGCATCATCGCCCATGCTGCTCTCCCTGACAGTTCACCGACCTCAATCACCGAGTTATCTCCACTACGCTTTGTAGTTCACATCACCAATTTCTGTTTTACCTCGGCCCCTGGGTTTGCTCGGGTCAAAAGCCCAAAAGAAATGTTCCACTTCTCCCTCTACTGCTATTCCCCGAATCCTGTCCTAGTTCTTTTTTCCATCAGAAAACAATTTGTTTCTTTCCACATGGTTAACACAACTGCTCTCCAGTTTCAACCCTCTCATTCTCTCTGGCTCTGACTCCATCACTGGGTGGTCTCTTTCCCCGTTTCTTTACTAGAAACCCTTCAAGTGCACCATCGTCTCACAGGCTTACACCCTCACTATTGAACCAGGTCCTGTGGCCTCGAGTCCATTGACTTGGGATCGAAAAGAAACCATGGCAGCAGCGGTGATAGAGTGGTCAGTGTGGGGGGGCTTAGGTGTTTTGCTCTATTTAGCCTCAGACCTTCGGGCCCTTTTCTGTCACGCTCTATTGCATCACTTCTTCCTCCTGTGAGGCATCCAGAAAATAGATATGATGCCATGCATGAGCAGCCACATATGACCGCGGTCTAACAGTCGGCAAACAGATATGGACACAAACACGCTGAGAAGCCCCGGACAAGGCGGCGAAAAAAGTAGTTAAAAAGATCTTCTCGAGGCGTACAGTACGTGGATGAAGTATGAATAATAGATCAAAACTCAGAGAGGTAGTTAGAACAGTCTTTCCTCTGCAATCCTTTTCATTCCTTTCTCATTTTTTTTCTGCTGGCTCTGCTACCTCGCTCTCCAACAGTCGAGCTTTTTCGCAGACTGGATCTTCATAATAACGGCGTGCATCCAAGGTGATTTGTGTCTGAGCATCTGAGCCTCTGCCTCTGTTCTTTGTGGCAGCGAAAAAAGAAGATTGTGGAGGAATCAAAGATCAAACGGCAGCGTCTCATCACTTCAGCTGTCTCTCCCACTGCCCCTCTCTCCTATCCTTTTCCCTTCTCATCGTCCTCATTTATTTATACCTTCCTCCACTTGTCTATCCTACCCGAGCAAAGGATATCTACTCAACACAGAGTGTATTCAGTTTGTATACGAAGGTGTACACCGATAGAGACACTGATAGCAGTGCTAAAAGAAAATAGTGCATCTGCTTTCATCAAGTCCCTCTTATACGGCCACAGAGAGATGATCTGCTCCACTCAGGCATACGCATGCTGAAGCTCTCAGAGGAGACTCATCTGTCTGGAGTTTTGTTTGTGTCATATCTAAGCCTTGTGTGAAGTGGAGAGGAAAGAGTGTTTAGCTCACAGCCCCAACCCTCTCTGTGCTACACTGACAGCACTCCAGGGAACCGGCCCAGGCAGGAAGAAAGTGTAGCAACACGGACTGATGGACAGAGAGTGATACGGGGTGAGGTTAGGTGAGACAAAGTGAAGGAAATGAAGAGCCAGGAACTAATATCAAGGCATGTGAAAGGACTAAAGAAGATGAGAGACGAGAGGAAGGCAGAGGGAGGGAAGGACGGGGAGAAATCTGAAGAGACCTCAGAGGAGGAAGATAAAGAGCGAGACGCAGACAGAACAAAGCAGGTTTTGGAGATTTCAGTCTTTGGGGGTTGTTTGTGATGAGCAGTTCAATTCTAGAGAGGTAAACTGTCACTGTAGTAGTGAACACACACACACCCACACACACTTTCAGATCCATGCTCAGTGTGGACAAATGTCTCTGAGGTAATTCATTTTCCTGCAGGCTTAGATAAAGTGGAAGTATGAGTGTGTATGTGTGTGTATGTGTGCATGCAAGACAGATGATTGACAGCTACTGAAATCGACTTCTGTCATGACAATCACTGACGGCAGCAGCTGCAAAGGCCAAACATATTTAAATTGGAAAAAAATGGGCAACAACTTCAGAAACGAAAGCCAATTTCCAAACACACAAAATAATACAAAACAAATCATAAACAGAAATTAAGCAATTTAAAAATAGAGCATCGCAGGTCACACCTTCACATTCACACACTGATGTTAGAGGCTGCTGAGTAAAGAGTTCATCAGAAGTAAACCATTCTTCTGATTCAAAAATCAGAAGAATTTAAACTGTAACGGTAAGGGTAAATAAAGGAAATCGCCCCTGCTGGGTATATTCTGTCTTCTGATTCATGAATAAATCACATCAAGAAAGCAATTCTCACTGTGGATATTTGTTCTTCTCACCTTCTCCTTTTAAGGTTTTTTTTGTGTGATAATTCCTCCACATCACAGTTGGAACATGAACATCTCACTGCAGTCAGTCGCACAGAATCAGAAAAAAGTAATGACTAGAAAATGAGTCTTTGACAGCCAGAATCCTCTGCACCTGCCAAAACAATCATTTGGGTTCTGGCAGTGATCAGCAGCTGCTGTTTCAAACTTCCAACAGCTACTTACATCGTTTTTATCCAATGAAATTGTCTCACATTATGTTGATGCTCTTGAGATTACCTGGCAGGAAAACCTTAGTGTTGGCTGCTTGAGTTAAAAGCCACTGAGGGATTCACGATTTAGCAAAAGGTCAAACGCTACTGCATGGGGGGGTTTCTTCTTTTCTCTGTTTTGAAGTTACAATACTGCAGCCACGTTCATGTTTCTTTTTATCAAGTCAAAGCAACAGCACAGCACTGGGATGTCATGGCTGCCTCTGCCTGAGGAAATGTCACTACGCAGTGTGCAGAGTGTGAGCACTGAGAAACAGCACTTCACTTCTTTCAAAGAAAATATGAAAATAAATTCATGGGCTTGTGTTGTAGAAGACAAAGCCTGAATGACGTCTCTTAGGGCAGGGGGCTTTGGAAACCCCGGCGACGGCGGTCGCCATGCTGGAAATGCTGTCTCACTCTTACTTTCAGTCACCCTAAAGCCAGGCTGAGAGCTGAAGCTGAGGGGGTCTTAAGCCTCCTGACAAACAGCTACATCGTGCCCACCCGTGAGTAATGTATCATTTCAGCTGTTCAACAGTTCAAGGTCTCCTTTTTCCTATTATGTTTCATAATGCTACAAATATTTTTAATGGGTGACAAGTCAGAATAGGGCAGCCAGTTTATCAGACGGACTCCTAAACTACGGAGCCATGCTGTTATAATACAGGCAGAATGTGGTTTGGCATTGTGAAATAAGCCAGGCCGTCACTGAAAAAAAATTGTTTTTTCACTTGGCAGATTATTTTGCTCCAGAACTTGATATGGTTCAGAATTAATGGAGCCCTCACAAATGTGCAGGTTATCCATGCCATGTGCACTAATGCACCTCGAGACCATCACAGATGCTGGCTTTTGTCGTCTGTCAGTCTTTTTGTTGTCCCTGTCCCAACTTCTTTGTGGAACACATTGTCAGCATGTATCAAATTGGGAATATAGCCCAAAGACATTTCTAAGATTCACAGTTGACATGTTGTCTTTGGGCATTTTTCAATGACACATGCTTCAATGTTTTGCAAATCACCACATTCTGTATTTATTTACATATTATACATGTCCCAATGATATATAATTAAAACAAGTGTGAAGTGTTATATCTTTAACCTCTCTCTCTGACACTACTGCTCTTAGATAGATTGTCACTTCCCCGTTTTTTTGTTTTTTTTAGACAGCAGGTCCTCGTCCAATGGCATAATGAGCTGCTGCAGAGTATACCGGAAGCTAATCACAAACAGATTGAGAGCACAAATCGAATGAAGAGCGCTGTGTTAAATTAGCCCCACACTTCTATGTGTATAAATCTGCATGTCTTTGATTTGACACGTCAGTTCAACAGGAACGTGTAATTCTTAGGTGATACGATTGGAAATGACAGCATCATACGCAGCCAGTAAATACATTTTACGTTTGGACAAGCGATGGCTCGGGTCCAATAGGAGTCGCGTCAGTAATAAAAGAGAGAGATGGATCATTTCCAGTTCCAGCACCTGTCAGAGTCAATGCTCATTTCATTCTATTGGAATTCATGAAGGAGTTTTATCATCGTGGCTAATGAAGCGAGAGAGACCCGGTGATTTGATGTGTCTGCCAACAACATCCAATTCGGGTTAGCGATGGCTTAATAGGCACTGCTTATCATAAATGTGTTTCCATAGTAACGGGGGAGGATCAATATGAGTATGTACATTGAGTGACCCAGATCTGTATCATAAGGAGGAAGGGGGTGTTACAGATGTAGAGTGATCTGTGATGGATATGATCATCATTAAGTGCATTACAAGCATACACAGTTACACATCAAGCATGCATTCATGAAAAAAAACAGTTTACTGCACAGTAGGTACCGTTTTTTGTATGGTAGATAATGCACCGTCGAAATGTAACTTGCACCAGAAAAGAGACATTGCAGGAGTTAAAAAAGAACTTAACACTTTTTAAATGTGATTATTGCACACAAGAAGAAGAAAAATAGGAGACAGGGAAAAAGTATAGGACGTGTGTGAATTTTGCATATATAAGCACGTACTGGAGGCAAAACATGTATAGCTGACCCTCTGCACTTACTGTAAGCTACAGTATATGTGATATGTTATCTTTAATCCTTTCATTAGCAAAATGAGCTTAAACACAGGACTTTTAACATGTTGTTCTAACACTAATACGTGTCCCTAATCTGTCTACAATGATGAGAAAAGTCCATCCTCTCCGTCTTCTGCCTGCTCCACTTTTTAGAAAATGTGTGCTCAAACCGGCTGTTTAGAGATTTTCCCTTCATGACATCACAAAGGGCAGTAACCCCTTTGTTTTGCCCTCTGAGTCTGCCTCCTCACCGCAAACAACGGGACATGGAGCGAGAAAGCCCGAGACCACCCAAGCCCTTCCAGAGAGGGGGCGTGGTCAGACACAGCTCATTTACATATTTAAAGGTACAGACACAGAAACAGCCTGTTCTGAGCAGGGCTGAAATAGAGGGGTTTATAGGCATGATCAAATACAGGATCAGAGTGGATTTAGAACAAGAAACTTCACACACATGTTTTTGGGAGCTCTGAGACTGATTTAGACTTGTTAAAAAGGAGGATAATATGGGACCTTCAAGTTGAGACAAATATTTTCCCTCAATAAAGTCTTCAGATATGTTGTACAGATGGATTGTAATGAGTGGTTTAGGCCCTAAAGCAGATCGCACTGTTATTTTTGAATAGCTTGAGTCTTGGACTGCGAGCTTACTACTTGCAGCTCGTAGATAAAGTATGCCATTGAAAGACGTCCAACTAGAATCTGAAGTGTATCCCCTGTGTGGGGTTTGGCAGTAATTCAGTTACAAGGTGAGGATTTAAAAAAGGAGGATTTGTGTTGCAGACTGGATCTCTGGAAACACTGAAAGTAGGGCAGTCAGACACCTGCAGCTACTCACCACACCACCTGTTCACCGGTTATTTTCCTAGATTTTGAACTATTTCTGCTGCTGTGACCTACTCATAAGAGAGCTTTGTATTTGCTCTAGCAATAGCTGGCATGAAAAGAAGCCATGTAATGTGATTATAGTTTATCATGATGTTTTCAAGAACCAACAAAACAACAACGCATGGCCTCACCTCTTCTGAAATTCATTTTCGTTCAAGAAAGCATCAAAAAGAAAGCTTGTTTTTTATACAATAGGAGAATCATTTCCTTTCTTGCCTACTTCATAATGACATAATGAAACTGATTTGCATGTATCAACTCAGATAAAATCCCTGTCTTTTTATTTGATGGAGGTTGGTCTTGAAACACACAGCAGCGGTTTGCAGCATGAAGGAAAAAGTTCTATCTGGTGTCCTACATTTTCACAGTTACAAACGGATCAGTGTTATGAGTCATGCTAATTCCCTTTGAGACAGGTGATCTGCATGTCCCATATTTCCTAATTATGTAATCATATCCCTAAACATGCACACATACAGTCCTACTGTGCCTCCTGCATCCCTCATGGTAACCCTGTGGGTCTCACTATTTGGAGAACCTAATGAGATCATGTCTCATGGCGAGTAGATAAACCTCAGACAAAAGAGAACGGGAGCAAGACAATCGATTGCAAAAAGGGTGTCCCGACTCTGCACATGTGGGAATGTGCAGAGTTTACATCTAGGACAGTAGGACAAGTACAAGTAGTAATATCTGTAATGTGTGCAGACAGTATATGCAGGTGTTCTAAATGTCCCAAGGATGTTGGGATTGCTTTGATTTGACCAAAATATTGTAATACTGTATGTATGTATGTGATCTTTTCATGCTGCTTGATGCTTATATACTTGTGTGTAACCTCAGCAACAGGATATGCAAAGACAACTTACTAGTTGTCAAACATAAATATTGTTTACAGCAACATTTGACAAAGTGGAGTTTATGACATGGACAGATGTTTTAGCCCCATTATAGCAGCAGTGATGGGTTGAGGATCACCTTTTTTGCAAATATTGATACAGCAGACTATTTGCTAGCTTAGGTCTAAACTTGAAAACAACCATGATTGGGTTATTTTCTGTGCTATAGCTTATCACCAGCCAGACTAAGTTGCCCCCTTAGTGCAATCAGGGACACATGTTTGCTCACTTGTATTAAATCAAATAGATGACTGTAAATTATTGAGGGTGGCCCGTGTGATTAAACTTAACTCAGCTGTGCTTATCTGTGGATAAATTCATACCTGTTGTCCTACTATTGAGCAACACAAACTTGAATAAACACTTGGGTCTCTTTCTCTCTGAGTCGGTCTAAAAAGAGGCGACAAGAGGAGACAGAGTGCCTGAGATCATTAAAACCTACGTGATGAAATGCCATTTCACACAAGCTTTAGCTATGACAATTTTCAGCAGTAATTAGTAGATTAAAAAGGAGGATGGTCCTGATTCCCCACTGGTACCCTCTGGGAGAGGGGACGAGAATAGACTGGAATGAGTTCAACTCTCTGTCGGAATCAGAAAGAGGTCTGAATTTGGAGCACGAGTGAGAAGTTTGGCCTCTAATGCAGAGAAAGAAAGAGGTGGATATTAAGTCTGTCATTCTCATGGAATGAAATGGTTTACGAATGATGAGAATCGAGAGAATGTTAGAGGGGAGGTGTGGGATGAACCATGTAAAATAAGGGGATTACAAGACATAAACAGATTCACTGTATTGTACAATATCTTAGAGAACATATTTGGAAAACAGTTTCATAGTTTTGCATTGCAAGCCATTACAAATGGCTTTAAAGAAACAAACATATTTTAAAATAACATGTACGCATTTGTTTGTTTACACAGGTACATGCTTATCTGAGAGCATGTGTCACTTAAGTGTTGATGTTCAGGGCTGTTATTGTCTGCATGTTTCCCCCCTCTGCTGAGCCGACATGGACAATGTCGTCATGATGCAACAGGCAGCTAATCCTCTCCTTATGTAAACGCTTGACTGCTATTCAAATTACATGCAGAAGGGATAGACAGCTTAGGTTTTGGCTGGATAGCGCCACAACAAGGAATGCCTGTAAAGACACAGTGTCGTCAGCATATCTGCGATTAATGCTACAAGTTCTGTTTGAAAAAAAAAAAATCCTCGTCTTCAAGGACTGAGGAGATATTTGCAGGTGCACATACCGTAGATTTAAGACTGAGCTTGATGACCTAATATCCTTATGAGGTGCTGGGGGACCAAGGAGTGAATATGCAGGATAGGGGAAATATTAGTGCACGGTATGCATATGTTGCTATGATTAGAAAGAATACAAGCGGAGGGAACAAGTATAGAACAAACCCAGAGGAGGATTGAGTTAGATGTTTAAATGCCTGCAGCGTAAGATGATATCTGCGAGTACATTACAAAGATTTAAAATTGTATTAAAAAGTTGTCTTTGATATTTTATATTTCATTGCTATCCTACTACAGTAAGCTTTTTCGTTTGTTTCATCTCCACTACAGATTCTCCATCATTCCAAGGGTCTGTCTTCTTGTCTCAGTCCATCTGAAGTCAAAGGAGAGACTATGAAGACAAGCTGTGCCCCCTCGCAGTCAACTCCCACAAGATATGAGATGACATGGGTCCCCTGCTGATCACCATGATGACCGTACAGCTGTGTCCGGCGTTGTGAAGCCTTCATCCCTTTTTCAGCACCCAACCCAGACCCTTATTCTCTTTGGAAAATTTGTCCTTGCAACCAGTGTTGCTTCCCTTTCTCCTGCAAACAGGACTTCACTTCTTGCACTCCTTCCTGCCCTTACGTTTATCTCCTTAATATTTTCAGCTTACGCCTCCTAATTAATTTCCATCAGCATCATGCAGAGTGTTTCTACTACTTCCACTCTCTTTCTTCTTTTTCTTCCCTCCCTCTTCCTTATCTCCCATTTTCCCTGTATGGTCAATGGGGACTGCTGGCTGATTGAAGGGGACAAGGGCTATGTGTGGCTGGCTATCTGCAGTCAGAACCAGCCGCCTTACGAGACTATTCCCCAGCACATCAACAACACGGTCCATGACTTGAGGTTGAATGAGAATAAGCTGAAGGCTGTGCTCTTCAGCTCGATGTATCGCTTCACCAACTTGACTGACCTCAACCTCACCAAGAATGAGATCAACTACATTGAAGATGGAGCCTTTGCAGGACAAGCCAACCTACAGGTGAGGAAATAAAATTATAAATCTTTGCGCTCTACACATCATTTTTTAAACTGTCATCTCATCATGACGGCAGCAGATTACTCTGTTTAGAAAATTGGATGCCTTATAGACTTTATTGTCACTGTTTTTAAATATGTTGGACACTTAAATGTTTTAAAATTTTGGCTGATGTATGAAACTTGTTCTAGAAAGCATAGAAAGAGTGCAAATGTGCACAGAAACATATTTTAAATGAATGTCGGATCAAAATTCTAAGATGCCTTTCTAAAATCTGTTCCGAGACATTTCTGCAGTAGATGGAACATCAATTTTATTATTAACAGTACAAGTCATTGTCAAGTAACTGTGCCAAAAATGTCAAAAAAACATACTGATGCTCCTTTTTTTGTTTCTCTCAGGTCCTTCAGCTGGGCTACAACAAGCTGACCAACTTAACCGAGGGAATGATGAGAGGCCTCGGCCGAATGCAGTGTCTCTTCCTTCAGCACAATCTCATTGAAGTTATTGCCAGCAATGCATTCTGGGAGTGCCCTGGCCTCAGCAGCATTGACCTGTCATCCAACAAACTTGCCCGCATTGACCCGTCCACATTCACAGTTCTCAGTCGACTGATGGTGTGTGAACTGGCAGCGAATCCATTCCACTGCGGCTGTGATTTGTACAGCTTCCTGGCCTGGTTGGAGTCTTTCAACAATGTCACACACACCTATGACCGCCTTCAGTGTGAGACGCCTCGGGAGATGATTGGCTTCCCCTTACTTACTGCTGCTGGCCATTCTGGTCGGAATGCAAAAAACATTTTGTTCCACCATTGCCGAGATGGAGTTATGATGCCAGGAATGACTTCTCTCCCGCCAGATCTGGACGGACCTTCTGGGATCGGGCCAGAGATGTTTGGTGGTGTCGGGCCGTACCACCAGGCCACCACCTCTTCCTCATCTACTGAACACAGTTTTATTCCCAGCATCAAGCTCCATCATGTGTCATTATCAACAGCCTCGCTTCTTGTGCAGATTCCAAGGCCCTACAGCAAAATGTATATTCTTACACAATACAACTACACGTATGTTTCCGACGTCATGCCCTTAAAGAACAAGAAAGAGATGATCACCCTCAACAAGCTCAAATCACACACCAATTACACCTTCTGTGTGGCATCCATCCGCAACTCTCAACGCTACAACCACACCTGTGTCTCATTTTCAACTCGGGCTCAAAATCAAGATGACACACTTCCCACACCTTCCACCACTTCTCACTACATAATGACCATAGTGGGTTGCCTCTTTGGCATGCTCATTGTTTTAGGCTTTGTTTACTATTGTCTTCGTAAGAAACGGATGCATGATGAGAAAAAGAAGTCCATCTGTGTCAAGAAAACCATTCTGGAAATGCGCTATGGACCAGAGGTGGCAGCAGCGGTGGCAAATGATCCAGCGGCAGTCCACAAGCTTCAGGAGCAGTCCAGAGAACACCATCAATATCAGCATCACCATGGAGGAAAACTCCCCATGTCAACATCCACGAGCTCTGGGATGCTTCACTCTGCCAACACCAGTTCCTCCAGACTTTCCACTATCCCACAGGTGGAAAAGATGGCCACTGCTTTTTCAGAGGCCATGGCCACAACTAAAGGAAATTATATGGATATCAGAACTGGAGGGGCAGGGATGGAGAGGATGGGAGATGGTGGACACGGAGGAATGAGGGGAATGGATTTGAGGGACGATAATGGAAGTGATGTTGGGGATGACTCAGATGATGACGGACACGGCTCTGCATCAGAGATTTCTACCATTGCAATGGAGGTCGACAAGGTCAACCAGATCATTAACAATTGCATTGATGCACTGAAACTGGATGCAGCAGCCGTAGCAGCTTCAGGGGCCTCTACCAACCCGACAGCCTCCTCCAATCCCACCTCCCCTCCCCCCACCAGCACATCCTCCCTTACCCGTGGCCTAATCCCACTGTCCCAAGGGTTGACAGAAACGTGCCAGATGATTACTCCCAACAAAATACCCCCTCCACCTCCACTCCCTGCCTTAAATACCCCTCTCTCTGAGCGCCCAGGGATCACTGGTGGTGGCTATGTGGTCTCTCCCCCCTACCGGCCCCCTCCACCGGCCACTGCTGTACGTCCCATTCAGAGGCAAATGAGTGCAGACGCCGCTGTGGTTATTGTAAATGCTGTTAAGAAACAATGTAGCACCACATCTTGTGGCTCCATGGGTAGGGACAGAGAGCGTGGAGGAGCCAGAGTATACAGCCTGGATGTTCCTGAGCCAAGAAGCCCAGATGCTTGTAATCAACAGCAGCAGCAATACCCAGACCGTGCCAGTCCCGTGGGCTGTGGGGAGCCCCTTGAGAGGCTGCCTTTAGTCGGGAGTGGGAGCTGTGGTGGTGGTGGTTGCGACAGTGGTGGTGTTGGTGCCCAACATCAGGACAACCAGAAGTCTCATCATTACCATCAACAAACGCAACAACAACAACAACAACAACAGCAACAACAACAACAACAACAGCAACAACAACAACAGCTAGAAGTGCAGCAGGACTACCACTGCTCGGAGCACCGCCACTCCGTCCCAGCTCTCTACTATGAAGGCTCCCACCAGGGCTCCCCAGCCCAGAGGGTTTCCTTCCTTAAGCCCCTAACACGAGCTCGCAGAGATGCAGCATCTTACTCCCAGCTCTCGCCTGCCCGCCACCATTCCGGTTACTCTGGCTACTCCTCCAGCCCAGAGTACTCCACAGAGAGTACTCTGAGGATCTGGGAGCGATTTCGTCCCTACCGGAAAGGCCAGAGGGATGAGGCCTGTTATGTGACGGCCGGAAATGCCCTTAGAAAAAAGGTGCAGTTTGCTAAAGGCGAGGACCTTCATGACATCCTTGATTATTGGAAGGGTGTGTCGGCACAGCAGAAGCTGTGACTAAGGGACTAAAGCAAATCAATGAGGGAAAAGAGTTTGGATACTTCTCTTTAGATAGGCATGATGGCCTGAGAAGAAAGAGGACTTCATTGTTGGACAACATTTTGCCTTTGGATTATTTTTGGCATGCTAGGTGTATAGAATCTTGTGCTGGGAGCTAGGACTGAAGCTGTGCCTAGGATATACGCGAGTCATCATGGTGTTTATTTTACACTTCATTGTAGCACCATCTCTGGATAATTCTTATTCAGTGTTTGTTGGTTTTATTTAAAGCACAGGAGGCAAATGCCAACTGCGTTGTTTAGTACTCTTGAGTGATCATCTTTTGTGATCATATGGACCATCTTTACCAGTGCCATGTTTTCATCTATGGGAAACCACAGAAAGTACATTTTGATACCATTCATTTAAAGCCTGTGTGATCCAAGTTGTTTCCTATTTTGTATTGGGTGCCGTTTCATTTTGCAGTGTGCAATTGGATGTGTTTAGACTTGTACTGAAGGCAGACCATGGTTGGATGGTATTCTGCTTGATTACAAGCGACAACACACCAATTTATGAACAGTGTTGTCATCTGCAGGCCCCCACCTTCCTTCCATGAGGTCCTTCATGCAGCTGAGGTGGAATTTGCATTTCAAAAGTAACGAAAGGAGACACTGGAAATAAAATAAGTGGGCTTTAAGATCCTGCTAGAGAAGGACATCATGAAAGAGAGATCAGGGTATAACCTTAGCCTAAAACAATGTTGTGACACATCCCGAGTTGCTAAACAAATTTTTTTAACTTTCACTGTTCCAAAAATTGATTATGAGGTTTAAGTGACATTAAGGTTTTCCAACAGATGTCCAGAACTGCCCTTAACAGCATTTGCCCAAGTTATGATCTAGGTCTAGATTTTGAGTGCAATTCATAAGAGAATATCAGGCAAAAGTAATGTTCCTGTCATAACATAACAAGGAAATACTTGCCTGTGCAACACAGAAATATAACATATTAATGAGTTCACATAAAGCCAGGGATACACTGTGCGATTTAAGGCAGATTCTGACCCATTTTCTTTAGTTGGATGCCTGAATTTGAAGTCAGGCCAAATTTCAGCCCGATGACACTATGTGGGTATGGGGGGTTAAGGAGTGTTGATCGGGGCCTGATCTGCTGCTCCTGACCAGTTGGTTAAATTCCTGCACACACTAGCACACTGAGAAAAGGGCCACAAGCCAATTCCCAAACTTTAGGGCTTCTTTTTTTCCTGATTGAACCTGCGTGAACCGTCAGTGAGAGTTTTCATGGAAAACGTCATTGACAATTGTTAATGCTCCGTCCCTTTTTAACACGTACAGTGTGAGCACTCAGGTCGTACTTGACAATCGGACCATACAGTGTGAACACAATCTGGTGTCTTCTCGAGGTGGTCGTGTCTAACAGTGTGAGATGACATTCCACCCCGACTATTTCACAATCGTACAGTGTATTCCAGGCCTGAAGCCGCTCAACAAGGCATCACACCGAAAAGCAGCCACTTTAATGCAAGTGCATGAAATGCAAGTTAAAAGAGAAATCTAATTGCATCCTTCAAAGTGACAACCATACATTCCAAATCCTTTCTCTGACATGAAACCTGAACGAGGCACTGAGGGAAAGGACACTTATCGTTACTGCCGACGTGTCTGCTCTGTTCTTGGAGGTACTACTTTGGTGTCTATCGATAACATTATTTGACAACTTGTGACAGGCATGTTCACTTGCACTTTACGCCTCATGATTTTGTGTGTGGCTGTGTGGTTAACAGTGGTCAGTGTAAGTGGGTGTTGGCATGCCTTGTCACATAACATTATATGTGCCCAAACTGACTTAAATTAATAGGAGTCAGTTTCTTTCCAAGTGGCTGGATGTCTGAGTCTAAACAATACTAGATTATTAATGGCATGATTATTGTAAAAAAAAAAAATCAAAAATGTTCCTTGTACTTTCCCAGACATATATTACATGATGCTCAGATTCTCACAGGAGCACTACAGTATGTCTCCTGCTTACACAGCCATAATGTAAGCTCCAATCATGTTTAGTATTATCCATTCATCTGGCCCATAATATTGTAATGATGTAAAAGGAATTTCACTAATTGATAAAGTCACTGCCTGTCATTCTGACACTGCCATCATCCATCCCTAAAGTGTTGCTTTGCTGTTTAATTTTTACACTGTCAGCTGACGTTCACACAATCTAAGACATAGTTCCCTAAAAATGTGAAAAGTGAACCAGTGGTCCTCGCTCCACATTTGTTCAGTTCTTTATTCACAAGAAACAAAATGTAAAGTGACACTTCTAATTTCAGTAGAAAACATGTATCTCTCATTTTAATTCGATGCTGTAGATGATGCTTTTTTGGGCCAACCTTCCACCACCTTCGCAGCTCTGACAGGTCTAATGGGATAATGGTTTGGCGTTGGTGTACTGAACATGTTTCGTTTCATTAAATCAGAAAAGTGAGAAGATGGATTTCTTAGTTTCATACATTTTCCTTTCCGATTAAGAAATTCTGCCACCTTTTAAATGGGACAAATGTACTTCCAAGTGCTCTTCTGTGCAAACGTAATAAAATAATTTGATTGAATGAAAACTCTTAGATGATGAAGTTTCAGTGTTGGTGTGAAAAGAGCTAATCTGACCAATGATGTACAAACAGTGTTTCATCAAAGCCCACACGAGTGCTTGCCGTAGTTGGAGGGGAAAGTGTTAGTCATTAGAAATAATTGCATGAGAAAGAAAGCCCGATGCCAAAGTAGCCACAGGAGAAAATGCAAATTTCAATTTTTCTTCACACAAAACTCAAATCGGATGAACTCGTCTGTCCAGAGGCAGTTTTGGAAGAGGTACCAAACCTAATAATAAAAGCTAACAAATCATGAGAATACATGGGAGTTTTAAAACGGAAGCATGTCATTATACCTGTTTAATGCCCCTACAAAAAATACAAGTTAAACTAAAAAAATCCTTCTCCTCCATCTCGGCTCTTATCCTGGTTGTACCCCTGGAGGAGGGCTCACTGGGAGATCAATGGTCCATTTAGTAGCTACCGTCCTTGCTGTTTGTCTCAGCGCCGCGGGAAAGCCAAACGTGAGAAAGCCATCTAATGTGCTATTAATGTTTAATCCTTCTGTGGAAGGCTGGCTCGGGTCACTTCCCCCTATCTCTGTGTGTACCGCCAGAAAATCTCTGACGCTTCAGTTTCTACCATGTTAATCCTCTGATGCTCTCTTGTGTTTAAAGACTGGTGCAATTAAACTAAACTCCACTTTCTTAAATAATGAATTCAAGTCCCAAATAGGATGTGGCTTTATGTCCAATCAGCTTCTAAATGACTAACAGAGTTAAACGTTTCCATTAGTAAAGAAGACAGTAAAAGGTTCCAGTCTTCCCAGGACTCAGTGAACTTATTACCCACGTGTTTGTCCTTGAAGCACCTACAGTCAAAGTGAGACGCTGGTTTACTGAGCCATCGTCATTGTTTGAGGGTAACCTGAGGATGCAATACTAATACTAGTCACTATTACAGAAAATAAAGTGGAATTCACCAGTTACGTTTAAGCACGGTTATTAACTGGATCATCTGTTACAATCAAGAAGGATATCGGTTAGGGCTGTACCATACACAGAGGTCAGTCCGTACCTTGGTTTGTTACAAGATCAGTACAACAGGAATAAACCAACAAAAGTCCACAATAACTAATCATATGTTTCTCTAATTTGTTTTGAAGCACACAGGATGTAAAAGCTTCGGTAAAGTCTTCGACCCTCTTTTACAAAAACAGCAGGTATAAGTTGTTGGACACCTGCTGTCTTTTGTGAGCTCTGGTGATTAGCACCTCTGGGTGACGCAATCTAATAATTACATTCTTAAAGGCCCAATCTGTAAGATATCTAGTAATTGAATCAGGTCAGTATGTCTTCCTTTTATGTTTAGATTCTGGTCCTGAATGGTCTGGATTTGTTTGGACCAGAGAAGGTAGGCGGTTTTAAGGCACCCCCCCACAAGGCCCTTTTGGACTAGTTATCAGGTCAAACCAATACAAGTTGAAACGATTGAAGCGGGCATGCAAACTGGTTCAGCTCCATTTTTCCCCCTGAGGTTGTCGCTTCTTTAAGACAGATTCAGAGCTGGCTAAACACTGAAGCTTCCGTGCCGCAACATGGCAAACTCTCTAAACATGCTTTTACTTTGACTCTAGGGAGGAGGAGACAGCTCTCTCCATTGTTTTGAATTTGGACTGAGTACCCATTTTAAACACTAGTTGTCAGAGTTACAAATTGATCCTTTAATTCATCAATATTTGACTCGACCATTAGGACAGAGAATGAGGCTTATTGAGTGATTTTAAAACATCTTTCTCTCTGTGCTCCCTTTACCTCCAGGAACACAAAGAGATGGTAAAAAAAAAAAAAAGACCATGGAAAGGTGAGTCAGAATGAGTCAGAGTCTGACTCAACAAAAATGACTCTCTTCTTGAACGCAGGTAATGGGTAAGGTTTTCAAAGAGAGGGGAGCAATAGGGGAGATGGATTTTGGCTGAATGCAGATGGACATCTAGGGTAAAAAAAGATGAGGATACGTGACTACTTAGAAAACTCACCATGCATGATTCAGAGGCATATAGTGGAAACCACTCTTACAAAATATATTCAGAAACATCAGCTTGTGTCATGACTCAAAGCAGCCCCCCCTTCAAAGCGGCATTTCTAAATTTTTAAGGCAGGTGACGGGCAGGTTTTAGCACTGACAGTGGGCTGCACATGATTCATTTGATGTC
The DNA here is from genome assembly GCF_963930695.1 of Labrus bergylta. Lineage (NCBI taxonomy): Eukaryota > Metazoa > Chordata > Actinopteri > Labriformes > Labridae > Labrus > Labrus bergylta. The sequence continues at coordinate 17,677,431 of NC_089210.1, forward strand.
TTTAGACCTTTTGTTTAATACTCTATTAAATCCATTAGCTTACTGTGTGGGAGATTAGCTAGTGTGAATAATGTGCCAAATTTGATAAATGTGAAACTAAACTATGTCTCCCGATGAAGGCTGAAGAAAGGCTTTTGTGAGGCAAATTATATGCATGCCAATTCTTATACTTCCCCTTAATGTGAATTCAATTTGTACCTGAAAAAATGAAGTCAGCAGGAACAAATAACAAAATGTGATGGCATGACAGATTTCTTGGTCACTTTTCACACTTAAGAGGCAGCTGTGACGGACTGAGCACTGCCGACACTGCCTTTCCAACTACCAAGCACTCAAAACATCAGGACGTTGAATGCATTGACATCTTAAGGCCCACATTATAATGCACCAGACTTCAAACGTCATGTGAATGTTTCTATATCGCCAACTGAAGGTTAAGAACTAAATATAGATTTTCCTGTAAGTTATGTAAATCTCAAAGCACATGTGTAGTCTGCAAATCACTGGATTTGGAAATGTATCGTCCTCTGTTTATGCTGAAAACAGTAAATAATGAGGGATTGGAGTAAATTTTAAACGTTGAGCAGAAGAGCATTTGGAAATTCTGCAAGTAGGACAAACTGGGCTCAGGTTTTCTCACCTGATTGGACCCTGTGTGTTTCATGGTAACACTTTTTATTTTCACTGATTCAAAAGCATTATTCATTCTGAGAGGTTTTTGTTTTCCAAAGATGGACAAAAGGACTTAAAGAATCTGTGAAATATCTGTGAATTTTGTACACTAGATAAAAGAAAAACAAAGTAAGGTTTAAAAAAAAAAAAAAAATGCTTCTATGGATGTTTTATACTGAGCCTGATCTCTTGATATGTTTGTGTGTTTCTCTATTTTCAGTTGACTGTTTGTCTTTGTTTCTTTAGTCTGGGCGTTTTATTATGGCGGGGTGGATTGGGGGGTTTCGGTTTTTTGGGGTTCATGGGGGTTGAGTTTTAATACTTGCAATGATAAATGTAATAAAGGTTTAAGAACAGAGAAAGTTTAACATAGTGTACTACATAAAAGAAAAGTTGTTATATTTGCATGATTCCCTGTATTTTTTGAGAGACTCAAATATATTGTTGTGTACAATGAGTGGACGTACATTGAAAACAAAAACTGTACGGGCTGAAATATCGTCAAGTACCTTTGATTTTAAACAATAGGTTTTAGCCGTTTTTTTTTTTTACTCTCTGTGACGTTTTCTATGACATTCTTAACTCTTGGTTTTCATTGGGCTGGTGATATATTGTGCTGCTATTACTGCAGCTCCCGATGCTGCAGGCTGGTGGAGCATGGGGTGCAAAGAGGGGACGGAAATGTCGGCTTGCTGTTTACATTCATCAGTTATTAGAAACTCTAACACTCAACACTTCTCTTTTACAAAGATTATCTCCATGCCAGACAAACAGCTTTCTTCTCTGGCTCGGGGCGACGGCCGGTCCCTGTGCAAAAACTCTGTGCAAATATTTCCAATTACAGACAGAATTCATGAGAATACATGTTCAGAAGAATACAAGCTCAAGTGACGCAATCGAACACATGGTGGATTATCTAACGGTCTTCTTAACCCAATCCCAATTCATCAGTTAGAAGGCGATGGCAAATCGATGCAGCATCAGCAGCTTCCTCCTCGGCCTCGGCCTGCTCGCTGTTAGCTAAATCAGTTACATTCATTCCTCTCGCTCTGCTCTCAGAGCCTGCTGCTTCTCCATCCAACTAGTTAATTGAATTGGCCTTGTTGCCAGTCAGCTGTAAATCTATCTATTACCAACTGGTCTTTTATTATTCCCAGTTATTAAACAACCCTTTGCATGCTTTTTGGTGCTGTGCACAAAAAAAAAGTCTCAGTGGTTTTCATTAGATATAGAACAATAAAGCTGCACCACTTCTAACGCTACAGGGTGTGTTATCTATCGCTGATGTCCCAATTATTGTGAAAATAGATGAATATGTATCAGCCTCGGCAGGAGAAAACATTTGATATTCATCCGGTTAGGAGAGAAATGAAATTCAAATGAATGCATATGACCACAGAGAGAAACAAATTAGTGATAATTGGCTCCGGTGGACAGAGCAGAGCGCCGAATGAGGCAGAGTATCGAGTGCTTCTCGTTTAGCACGCAGCCAATAATGTGTTATTAGCACCTTCTGCAGCTCCACCGATACAATGGTTATTACATAAGGCTCCGTGCGGACACTGCAGGCCATAAGTCACCGTCATGTTTAGACTCTAGATTAAAAAAAAGACTCTCCAGAGTCTGAGAGACGGCCATTTTCTGTGTTACAGTCTTTGGAAAAACCTTGAGAAGCCTCCAGTGTAAATGACATAGGAGAAATTAAAAGCATCACTCTGTGGGTTTAGGCATTTCCTTAGCTTGTCGACATGGCCATGCTCTATTAAATGATCAACAGGTTGGTGAGGTATGCTTTAATTGAGTTACATTGAAGTGTAATCAGATAAGGCAGTTGTATTTTTTTTTGGCTCTGTGTTGCTAACTCCAGATGCAGAAGCCGTGAAACCAGCCAAAAGGTCCCCCTGCGGTGACAGCAGATGCCGTTTAGTGTCAGACTGCCATCATTGTGATCAGTGTTAATGTTTCCTGCCCCCAACAGAAAGAGAATGCTGAGCCTCCATTGATATTCTGAACACACAGCCGAGGTACCGAGGTACTCCCAAAGCCAGAATGATTGAACCTGACAGCGCCACAGATTGAAAACTCAGCAGCTTCCAAAAATGGCTGTAGGTCAGGAGAGAGGGAGAGAGGAGGAGGGGCGTCCTCCACTCATTGAGGAAATTAAACGCCCAGCAAGCTGATGGTTACTTGACCTTGCAGCAAAAAAAAGTAGTTTCATCTTAACCCTTAAATAAACTTTATTATCAAACTGTGCTCTGCTGGAATCCATGTTACGAGCTCTGATTCCTTAAGGCTTAGAGAGACAGCTCGGCACGGCCCCAAAATGGACAATATGTTAAATTTGGAAAGTGTTTCAGAGGCAGAAACACTGAATTTCTTTCCCTGTGGTCATATATTCTAGTAGTTTTCTGCAAAAGCATTTCTTTTATTCTTTTTTAAAAACCTTAAAATACAGAAAGAGTGAAAGCACGTCTGCAGTCTGATTTAGATGAAGAGAGGTATTTATAGTTTGTAAAGCCCCTTAAACATCATCTCTCTGATTCTGCCTGCTACAACACAACAGTCTAACACACAGAATTACTCCTGGAGTGCTAAAGTATAACCACCATGTTTTCATTAATATCATAAAGATTTGAGTTCAGGCATGTTTGTAACGTTGCTTTCTGCAGGATTTTCAGTATCAGGGGTGTTGATTCCTAAAAAAAAAGGCCCGTCACCGTATTCAATTTAAAAAAAAGTTCAGATCTGAAGTTCCTCTCCCCCCTCGGGTTCCAGCTCTGTGCGTGTTCATGTTCAGAGACCAAAAAGGGAAAAACAAAAAAAGGTTTGACTGATGGGAACAATTCTTGGCTTTCTTTCTTTCTCGGATTATTTGTTGCTGATATTAACATTTTGCCCTTTGCGATTTCTGTACAAAAGATCTATTTCTATATTTGCAATAAATTTGTAATTAAAAAAAAAAAGAAACACGAGTTCATGTTTGTTCTCTCACGATGAAGACATGATGTCATCACTGAAAATGTGTGTGTGCACGTGTCGGCTCGTGGTTACTACTGTACCATATGTAAACTATAGGCTATATATACAGTAAATGCTGTACACTATCCTTTGATCAGGGAATTCAATTATTCATGCTCTGAGGGCTGCAAAGCACCTGGACTGTCTACAGAGAGAGATTGTGGGAATTCCCATACCAACACATGCACACACACAGGTATACACACACAACTGGCCACTTGTACACTCCATTAAAACCTCTCGGTGTGTGGAGAGGCCTGCTGCACAGGCACAGATGGGTACTCAAAGAGTTGGAAGGGGGCGGGGGGGGGGGTCACAACTTGATGACTCATGAAAACGACAAACATGTCCACCTCAGCTGTGGCTCCTCCGAGAGTCAAGTGCGAGCAAACGCTTTGCTGAACATTCAAGTTTAATGAGAAAGACGATGCAGAACAACCTTTTTTTTTTTTACCTGGAGGCAGACAAGGGGGCCACAGGGGCCGGGCCATGCTGGTAACATTTAAAGTGCTGGTCTGACATGCTTTAACAGCAGAGGCATTTGTTGGTATTTATTCAACGTCGTTCTTTCTGATATGAGGATGCACAATATGATCACATGATTCTAATTCAGGCAGGAAGGTTACACACAACAGGCAAAAAGGCAGATTTTACAGCTTAAATACTGGTGTAGAGGTGTAGGATGTGTTTTTATTGGCTTAAAATGTGAAATCAGTGCTTGCATGCTCTGATTTCCCGGCAGCAGCCTTTGAGTATGTATGAGCTTAGATGTGTTTACCTGGGGAAGACTGTGAGTGAAATGTGAAGTCACTAAGCCAGCTTATTAAATGCTTTTAAATGTTTTGCAGAGCAGCGAGCCTCGTATGTTTTGGTCAGTGATAAAAAGAGGGAAAGTCTGAGCTCTCGTTTCACTTTTGGCTTCATGTCAGTGCGCACAGATTGGATCCTCACACACCTGGTTTTTGGATTGTTGCTTCTGTGGAAGTCGCTCTTCTTAGTTAATTTGTTCTCCATGGATGATTGTTCCCGGAAATCCTCGTTGGGCTGCATAATGTGACCGCTCAATCTGCGTTCACTCATCTCTTCCTTCCTACTCCCGTTTCTCACACACACTCAAATTTTTGATCTGTCAGTCTTTAAACATTTCCCTCCTCACTCTTTCCCATCATCTCTTATTTTTTTTCATGATCCACTCACTTCCTCTCCACCTCTGACCTACTCCATCCTCGTCTTTCCTTTTGTCGCCTTAACCTTCCAGCTGAGAGTCGTGCTAGCCGAACTCAGCAGCTATAGAAATATCCCACATTTCTAAATATCCATAACTCCAAAACCCTGCGTGTTAAGCTCCTTATCGCCTGAGGATTAGGGGATTGGATTAACCCTTTCCTTTCCATTCTGCATTTTAAAACTAACAGTTAATCCTGTCCGCTATCAGCGTGTGCCCTTTCACGCCCATCGCTCACGCTTTGTGCAACACTTGAATGTGTTGGTTTGTGTGTGTAACAAAAACAAACAGATATCGACACAAAGGCGATAAAGGAGGAGAAAGCGCACGGGATCAAAGAAACATGCCGAGAGAGAGAGAGAGAGGAAGAGAGAGAGGAAGAGCAGAGATGACCTGCAAATTCTGTGGGAACTCTGTCGCGTTTATTGACCTCCAGAGAATGTGAGACTTATACTGTAATCTCCCATTGACCTCACTCTCTCTCTTCACACACACACACAAAATCAAAACCACACACACTCACACACACACACACACACACTTCACTGCTGGGGGAAAATGACAGTTAACCTGTCGATGCAGAAACAAATCATCTAGAAGAAAATGAGACACCGTATTATGAAATGTTTGGAGTTATATTTCAATACTCCTGTGGTGTCCATATTTATACCATGGTCTGAGGGAATACTTGATTCTGATTGGTTGCAGGGTGTCAATAAAGTAATTGATCATCATTTTGTGTTTGAAGTTAATCTTCTGGCTTCATATCAGAAATGTGTGAGGAGAGCAACAAGGTTAGAGTCCAACTTTTTGAAAAATATAACAACTTTGAAGAACAGAAAGAGCCACTCTGTGCACAAATTAACATCAAGATTTTCCCAACGACTTGACTGATTTGCTAGCTGTTATTATTTTATATTTCAAATGAGATTTAATGTTTTTTATGTCCGTAGTAAGCGAGTGTTGACAGCCTACCGTTACCTTCCTTGCAGCTAAAACATTCAACGAGGGTCGAGGACAGAGGCGCCCCTGAGGGCTCACAAACTTAAACCAAAGCAGTGGCCTAAAGCATGCAAATATTGCGATGACAGTAGGAAACCTCCTGAAGGGGGCTCCATCCGACAGCGCTCACTCTTGTTGCCCTGCTAAGCGTTGCATGCCTTGTTGCTGTGAAAATCAAAGTTTTTCCATGAAAGTCAACAAAGAAAAATGAAGAAGAAATCCGTCTATAGGAAAGAAAAAAGAGGAAGAGCAGCAAGCGTTAAGACACCGGCAGTCATATTGGTAATGAATGCTATTTGGAGGACCCCCCCCAAATGATTGTTGCCTACAGGGCCCCCACAGACTCTAGAGTGTCTCCAATGAGCTCAGACTAAAAATACCTCCCATTACCAAGGGGTATAAAAGATCTCTTCGACTGCAGCAGACAACTTTTCCATTGTGTAAGAACCTTAAGGGTTGGTCATTTATTCAGGTGTTAATTAGTCCATCAGGCGATAACAAAGAAGTTGACTTGTGGAGTTTCCTGCTTCTTAAAATGTTATGAAACGTAAGGTTGCACTTCTATAGCGCATATGCACAACCTTGTCTTTGTATATGAAACTGGTTTTAGACCCTAAATCTCTCCTGACTCACCTGCTACAGTAGCTACTGATCAGGCTTATTTTACCACCACATAGTACTCAAACATTAAAGTATAAAAACACCATAAAATACAGACGATCAGTCCGCATCACACTGAAAAAACAAAAGGTGGAATGTAAAGTCTTCACAAAGAAGCAGAGTCAGTTAGTGTTAGTGTTTCTCCAAATTGAGAGAAAGGCTGTGTTTGCAATGTGTGCACAATTCATGAAGCCATGAGGTAACGTTGTGCATTATTCAAATCCTCTGGTGTGATAGTGTGCTCTTACAGTAGCTGCACAGCAAACAGGTACGACTTTGCTACTGCAGGTTGGTTTAAGAAAAAAAGCCTCTGACAATTTAAGAAAGTGCCTTGATGGTGTAAGTAAGGGTGTAAAATCAGCAGGGTCTACTTTTAGAAGATGTCAGCAACCGTGTAGTGCTCTCACAGAAATACAGGAAATCTTCCTAAAGTTTAAAAGCTGTTCAGCCTTTCCTGTTGCTCACTCAAAGTCCTGATCAAGCTACCTCAGACGCCTGTTAGTCCTGTAACATTTACATCACCTTTAGCAGTCATAATAAAAAATATCTTTCTGTACTTTGATGGACTGCATAAGCACAAATTTCCTCATGTTATGAATCAGGATCATAGAATATAATTTCATTGGATTAGATTTGACTGATCTGTGTTTTGCTCATTATTGACTGAATTAGTTCAAAAGGATACGAAACTGTGTGGAAATGAGGTTCTTAAAATATCTCCAGTTCACAAATGATCCAGGATCAACTGAGTCTTCTTTGATCTGATGAAACAAGCTGCATCATTCTGCATCGTGCTGCATTAATGGATTACATTCAGATTATAACTGTGCTCGCTTCCTTTGTTAAATTAGTACATTTTCGCATAGAAGTGAATTTGCATCTTAACATTAAAGCAACAATATGTAACTTTTCCACCTTGAAATAGAAGTTTCAAAGGTTCATTTAACAGAACAATAACTTATCAGGGAGGATGGCGTCCCTCCCATGTGCACTGCGCCGCCCGATTCCATGTTTACTGCAATATGTAACTTTAATAAAGGGGTGTGGTCATTCATCAACGGCTGATGCTAAGAGGACGGTGACGGATGAAGCTAAGAAGAGAAAAAGAGAGAGTGGCCTAGCAAGAAGCAGAGTGTGCATCCCTGCAGATATTTATTCAGAACAGATTGAGAGGAAACATCAGGCTCTATCGTTATCTGTGTCACGTTACCAGAAAGTCGTCTAATTCAAATTATGTCTCAGGTTTACAGATAAATAAATGAATAAATCCATCTTACACCAAAAAGTTGTTTCTTTCCTCGTCGATCTTCAAGTTTACTTTGTTAAGTTTGGAATCGTACAAACCTCTCTCAACTAGCATAACCCTCTCCAATGTAACCATTTAGCCACGGCCTACAGTATAGTCGTCATGGTAACAGTTGAATACACATACTCAAAATACTAAAAGTTTGCAAAAACGGTACTAGCAGTCATATTTCTGCTAAATCCAGTAATATTACTGAACCTTGTCACATGGTTGTTTTAGCTTCTTTTTACCGGCTTGTAAACAAATGCACGTCGTATAAGACGGGGAGGCGCTAACAGCGCTGTTGTATGTGTCTCTTATGACAGTGCAGTTTCAGTTGGGCTTGCACCAAACAAAATTCAAACATATTGTTCCTTTAAATACCCAGAGAGGCTCCATTAGTCTCTCTCTGTTAGTCTTTGCTTGTTTTGTGAGATCCAATCTGAGGTGCCGTATCATATTTAGAGTGCTTGTGGAGCTCGGGTAAGATTGACGCCAGGGGTCAAAGGGTCAGGGAGGATACATACACCAAATTCAGAAAACACTTTTTGTCCCTTTCCTGTGGAGGTGGTCGTTAACATCAATCGGCACTCTGCAGGACTTGAGCTGGCGTTTGAGCTGGCACTTTTGTTTTCTTATCAAAAAGTTAAAAGAATAATTAAATCTTTCTGAAAACGTTTCTCTAACATATGAAACCTGGATTTCATGCTATATAAACAGTAAACTTAATAAATATGAAACAATGCAACAAACTCAGATGTTCAGTCCAGACCTCGCTGCTCGTCCTCTGCTGCAGTGATTGTGTCTGAACGGTATCTGGCGCTGATGCTCTCCCTGCTCGCAGACACTGTCAGCCCCTGCTGCTGCTGCTGCTTGGGATTTAAAAGCCATCCATGGCACCATGTAATTACTCTGAATATTATGTGTCATCTAGCTGCCGCATTAAAAGCATGTCAGGAATCACCCTGTGCAGTTATAAAACTATTAACTCTCATTTGAATGTCTCCTCGTCCTCCTTTCCACCCTCTTATACTTTTATTAACCACCTCCTTCATCCTTTAATCCGTCCTTATCGCTCTGCTGTTCATCACTCCTTACATGAGGTGCAAAGTGCATACACAACCTGACAGTAGACGCTCCCTTCTCTCCACGCTGCACCCTGTTAGGACCTACTGTTCAGGAGGCCGATATGTGTTCCTACTTCGTCTGATTCATTCAGTGTGGAAGTGGCTTCACTGACACTCCAACTCAGACGTGATCTGCACGATGGCTCAGTAAATAATACAAAACTTCACATTGCATGGAAACAATTTAACAACTTAACATTTGAAAGGCGCGGTGCCCGAACCGGCCGACTCAGTCCTCGCTTTGCTTTGATTTGCACGCCCACTTGAAGGGACGTTTTACATTTAATTCCGCACAGCATTGTGGGAGTTAAAATACTAAACTAATTTCCTGAAAGGATGCATCCAAACAATACTGCACAAAACCCGGAGGTTACGGGTTAGTATCCATGCTGACATGTTCAGTCTACTGAGGTGGAACCAAAAAAATGCCTACTGAATGACCAGGGTTCAGTCTAATGAAACCAAACCAATGAAATTCAGATGTTTAAATAAAGTGTTGCTATGAGGGTTCAATGCAAAGAGTCCGTCGGTCTGTTATCAGCAACCTCTCCTTTAGTCTAAATGTTCTTTAATCCACTCTGCAGTTAACTTCTTGTTTGAGACGTAGTGCTGCATGTTAATATTCTGCAGCTGCTGTTTGTTATGCTGTGACCAAACATAATGGATTAGCAGAACATATCGCATTTCCTTGTTAATTGTTTAGCACCAATACACCAAGTCAAATTCCTTGTTTGTGTAAATGTACTTGGCAATAAAAACCGATTCTGATTCTGATAAACATTCATAGTTTAAAGACAATGTAGGACTTTCATCCTCCTCATCATCATCATCAGTTCACAATTTTTATCTGTAATTTAAAAAAAAAAAAAGCAGTGATAAGCAGAGGTTGACATGCTAATGTTTCACAAATGTCCTGTCTTAAATATGTCTCTTTCAGTGCAGTGTCTACATTAAGTATTCACTCCAGTAGTGTTAGAATCTTATAGGATATTAATGAAGCAGTTTAAGCAACCACAAGAAAGGACAATAGCAACATGTGGCTTAGATTTCAGTCACTTTGTTACGCCCCACCATAAGGCGGCCCTAGGGGGCTAACAACAATCCACACATTGACCCAATAAAAACTCTAAAACACCTTACCCAAATCAAAAGAAGGGAATTATTACAACTACTCAAACTTAACGATAACAAAGTTCAACTTAGAAAGTAATATAACAAAAGACAACAGACAATCCCTGACTGAGAGGCATTTGGAGTTTGGACTGCTGTATGGTAACACGCTTAAACTATCTGCTAGCTTGTTTCCTCACTTCCATCTGATGCAACTGTTTAAAAAAAGTTATAAATCATCAACATGTTTTCGCTTTAACTTGCTTGTGTGTGCCACATGTGCAGAGTTCCCTGCTCAGCTTTTTCATTGTGGTGCGTTTATCATGCAGGTACTCCAGATTTCTCTGCATAGTTTCCAGTTAGCGCGTACAGACTGCCAGCTGGAAGCAGGGTACTAACGCCCCTGTAACGTGTATCATGCAATGTTTAGCGCATGGATGCAGGTGCAAAGATGTTATGCCTGATCTGCCATGGGAGGCAGTAACAGGGGGCGTAATGGTGGGGAAGGCAGTGGGAATGTGAAACATCATGGCTGGCCAGGCGGAACAGACCGTGTGTGTGTGTGTGTGTGTGTGTGTGTGTGTGTATGCATGAAGCACTAGAGGCTCAAACGTGAGCAGACAGTGGGAGCTTATCCAGCTGTCTGCTCACAATTGTGCCTCTTGCGCTTCCGCAGCACCATAATGCGATGTGACTTTACACAGTGGGGCTCCAATATGACCGCGTTACAGATGCAATGTGTGAAACTTGTTACAGAACCGCACTCTGTAAAGGATGAGTGTGAACGCACCTTTGTAATAGCAAGTTTATAAGAAGTCCTGAGGATCACTGCGGTGGAAATTCCTTCACGGCTTCAGCCCCACTCAGAAGGTGGTTAGTGTCCAAAATATCGTAAAAAGAAGATCTGTAAATTTTCATTTAAAAACCCTGTCTGCACTGAAGGTGGACAACTGTCACTAATAGGGCTTTCACAGGTGCAGAAAATCTGCATATTTGCAGGAGGAGCTGTTTGTGTGAACGAAAACAGTCCAATTTTCCATTTGGACTTCATCCAGAGTTTCTCCTGCGAGCTTCCTTGCATTTTTTCATGCATAAGATCCAAATTAGCTTATGTGAGAACGCACAAGGATATAACCAGGAGAATTCACCTTGAGCCAATGGGAGGGGTTGTGAAGATGCATTGACTGCATGCATGCGACCGCTACGATCGGCATGCACATGATGAATCTGCTGCATCAGGTTTTCTGCTGTTTTCTGTTTGTTGACATCGTGATTCCATCGAACTACAACTTTGATAGAAAGTGAAATATTCCCATTACAGCGTTGTTTAATGCTTTGCGTCACCAACGCCGCCCCCTTCACGTCTGACAGGGATAGTCTCCCACTATGAGGTGCATGTGTGAACAACCAGGTCAGGAGAAATCATACAGATATTTACAGGAGTGCATATTTGTGAACACCGACATCTATATTGTCCTTAACGTGAAAGAGTCAGTGGGAAGGCTGGCACAAGCTGGAAGAAAAGCACAGAGTGAGTCATTAGATCAGTATGCCTGCACAGCTCTGGAATCAGCCCGTCATTGTTCCCGGTTACACTTCATGGTGCTTGGACAGAATGTGTTTGTATTCATCACGTCCTCCTTATCACAGTATGACATCATAACAGAAGCTGTCTCAGGATCGAGCTGAACCAGCTCTGTAACATCTGAGTAAACACTCACAGAGCTGCTGGTGTGGCTGTTGACTCACTTTCAGTCTCTTCAGCGTTGACGCTCGCTGACCAGGATTTTTTGCTTTTTTTATTGTTCATGTTGTCGACCTTGCTCAGCCTCCCTCTCTTCTGTGACCTAATGGTGTAATTTTTTTCTGTTTGTTAGTTCGGCCTGGGAAACTCCCAAAGGGAATATGGGAGGTTGGTGAACCGTTTCCCTGATGTACTATTTCTGAGAAAGGAACATTTTGCTGTTTTTTCAGTTCAAGTGATTACACTCGGAGTAAACGACCGTCACAGTGGTTGTGCTCTCTTATATGTGAATGTGGAGATGTCTGGTGTGACACATGCTTGAGGAAGACTTCCTACAGTAATGTGGGTGTTGCTTCGGTCTTCCTTATATATTTTGTGTGTTTGTTAACTACATTTAAGGGATGCAAGCAATGAATGTGTATCTATATTTATCTCTACAGATCGATTTTAAGAAAGATATTGGCCGATTTATCTGCACTCTCATTGTTTTTTCTCTCCCCAATATCGATATCAGTATCAACCTAAAATCCCACATCGGTCGAGCCCTAATTAGTAAATGGATTTTGTGTCTTCAGGCCTATTATAACCCTTTCTAAGGCCATTGCATAAACTTTTCTTAAATCAAAGATCCAAATAAAAAATAGATTTTATATTGATTATTAAAAATGCTATGCAACATGACATGGATATGGGCATTTTATAAGCTATACAATTTAATTTTAAAGTGTTCAGGCAGTACATAGTCAGGCATACCATTTTAAAAACATAAAAAAAGAAAAGCACAACCACAGACATCGAGTGTCACCTTGAACAGAGGAACTTTCCCCACACATGCGCGCAGCCAACAATGTGCTCTCTACAGCTGTCACCAATTACAAAAAGCCAGAATAGGAGCTTTAATTATACGGCTCTTCGCCATCTTAAAGATAATTGTCTTGTATGTTTTATTGTAATTACCTCTGATAATCACAGGAGAGCCCCGCCACCGCCTGCAGACAACACTGCAACAAAGACATTAATTGTGCAGCGGCAGCAGGGCCTGAATACAAATATGTCATAAAATATAATCAGCGAGGTGTCCCATCATCTGTGACAAAGGAACATCACTCACTCCTCCGACCAATCAGGCTCATTAAAAACCTGTTGGAATGAGCTCTCTGCATTCTTAATGCAGATTGAGCATTCAGGATTCTGCCAGATGTTTTATTCATTGTGCTTAAATATAAATGGCATGTGATGAATGTTGGATGTGTTTTTTAGACATATTTGCTCGACGCCCTGTTGAGTATGCAGGAGTAATGCATGTGTGGTCTGTGCAGTTCAGTGTGTTGATGCACGTGTACGTGATCCGGTCTGACAGGATCTGAGATAAGACGGGATAGTTAAGATTCAGTCAGTTAGGAGGAAGTTAATTTAATATGTATGTGTGTGTTCCCACTGAAGCTGGCTGCTCTGCAAATACTCAACTCCTGCACCAGCAAAACCACAAGTTAGTGCACCGTAGTCATCATTTATTTGGGGGGTAAGACTTTCTAAGAGGTAGTTCTTAGAAGTCAGAGCAGATCAGAAAGTACAGAAATGCTTACCTGATTTATTGGTCACAGCATTGTGTTTAAGTCGCCTGCTCCTAACAGCGAGTTAAAGCAACAACGAGAACCTTAAACCTGAACTGAAAACACAAAATAGGATTTGTTTTTAAAATATTCACGGCTGGTTATGGTTGTTTAATAATCAAAAACAAGAGAAAAGTTTTAGGAGGAAATATAACAAGTGCACATTTTTTGTCTCAGCTGGCAGGTCAGGCATGTTGGTGTGTGTGTGTGTGTTTTTGAACGAGAGGCCGAGTAACAAACTTGCCCGGTGGCCTTCATGTAATGGGCAGACAGCATGTTGTGGAGTTATCGAGAGTAAGGACCACATCAGCCTTTAAGTGGAGCAAAGAGACGTTTCCAGGTAAGTCGACGTGTAGCTCTGAATGTGCAGCTGAGCAGCTAAGCCATCTATCCTGCTTAGTAATGATAGCAGGGTCCTTTTCCTGCGTTTGTGTAGTCGCTCACTCGACATGCTAAGATTCAGAACGACATGTGTTTCCATGTTTTTAAGTAAGATGGTGCAGACTTTAGCAGAAGAGGTCATGTGGCTCTTTGGCTGTGCAGCTAGCTCCTGACTAGTTGACTATGAAACTTAATTACTTCTCCTCTTTTTGTGCAAAACTTGATTGGATGATTTGAAATCAAAAACAAATATCTAACTTTACTGCGTTAAATCGGTAAAGGAAGGAATTGCTGTTCTTCCTCTCAGGTGTGCACTAGAGGAAACAACAATCCTGGAAACCCATCGACTATCTGGTGATGATCTAGCCGCTGAGCGCATTGCTCATTTCTCAATGAAGCGACCAGCTGCTGGGACTCTTAACTTGAGAGGCTATAAAGGACTTTGAGTTCAGGGAAAAACTACGACCACAGATAGACTCCTAACCTTAACCCTGATAGAGATTATTTAAAAGGTAATCAGACACCAATTGGTAACAAGACTGCATTTAAGACCACACGGTCTTTAGCTCTCCACACCGGTTGTACTTCCTGAATGCAACCAGAGCAAATATGGCAAGTTTATAGTTCACAGACTACATTGGAAAACAAACCAACTTAGGCTGCAAAAATTTTGTCCTTGGCCTTCAGATTCTGCATGCAGATAACTTCATGGAAATTAAAGAAACAGTACGGAAGAAAGGAATAAGAAACACAACACTGGGAGTTATTTGGTGAACTTCCCGTTCAACCCTGAGGATGCATATTCTGTATGAGTGGGGTGAGTGGGGGATATTACACACAAGGGATGAGTTGAAGAAAAGACTTCAGTATGATACAGGGATGTTTGTATGTGTTGTGGGAGGTGTGAGGAGAGTATTGTTCTCCAGTGATCCATCAGCTTTTGCGACCTCATAACTGCAGACACACTTTATTGTAGCCGCAGAAAAAACCAGCAGGCACATAAAAAGACGCATGCACAAACCTCAGAGCTGTTAACTCGAGCATAGCGATGTCAGACCTCGGCTCAGACTCTAAACAAGCCGTGCTTATGAACACCAGGCTCTAAGTAATCACCAAGAGGTGTTCATGGACACGGGGGGGGGGTGACTGGAAACCCTGTGGAGGCTTTGTACAGCCAGCAGCAGATGTTCCTGTCCCAGGTCTGCACACAGAAGTCATTAGCGCAAGAAAGAAAATAATTGTACCAGCCAGATCCTTAAACAATGGAATTACAACGCTGGCTCAGGAGACTGAGAACACATTCAATCAATACTACATAGCTGAACACATGTATCCACGAGCACCACTCCATGTGATATACAGAAGATCCACAGCAGCTTTATGCAGATGATATCTGTTCCCCAGGTG
This sequence comes from Labrus bergylta, assembly GCF_963930695.1. NCBI lineage: Eukaryota > Metazoa > Chordata > Actinopteri > Labriformes > Labridae > Labrus > Labrus bergylta. The sequence goes on from NC_089210.1 coordinate 17,692,675, forward strand.
CTTTTCATACCCGGCCCTGAGGCAAATCGTTACGCCACAGTAATATAAAACACATTATAGATAATTTGTTCCTCAGCAAGAACTAATGAATTACACAGTTGCCACCCGAGCAACATGTTCTCTCTCTCTTCAAGCTCATCCAACAACACGGCCCATTGGTCGGTGGCCTAATCATTTCAACTACTGTGTTGTGTAAGTGACCATCTAATGTTGGATTTAAAGCGCAGGGCTCCACTGTCAAGTACTCAATGACAAGTCTGCAATATCCACTTTTATGTGTCCTCACTTTCTGTTCCAGAATATATATATTACTGAAATGGATAGATTGCAAACCTCCAACGATAAACTGGGTGGCTCAAGGTTATTTTTGATAGATCACTGATGGAATATCTGACCTACAGATCTAAGTGTGTGATATAACCTCTGGTCCCCATTCTTCAAATAGGTTTGTACTCGGCTGTGTTACGGCTGGCTCAAATGCCGAACATCATACTGGACACAACACAAATGATTCAAGTTATTGTATTTTTTTTAATTCAAAATTAAACAGAAAGTCACTAAAAAAAACCCACTGAGGTGTTGCTGCTGTGGAGCTCGGAGAGAGGGTGAACCAATCAGGAGGCCTTGCCTAAAGAGATTCAGCATAATTGACGAGACAGAGCATCAGCAACAACATTTTCTTTGCCTATTTTCTGACTCTAACTCTGAGCTATATGTTGGCCCAGCCTTAGCCTCTGGTTGCTGTTGTACATGCGGTTAAAAAACCCCAAAAGGTTGTGGTCGGTTTACACACCAACAGGCTGCAATGAGGAACCAACATATACCTCAAAATGCTGGAGAGCAAATCGAGGGCCTCCTTCTTAATAGTGCTGGAGTTCTGCTGAGCCTGTGAGAACTTTTCAGAAACAAAGCACACAGGGGGGTCAAAGCCTGTTGGATCTTCCTGATTCAATACAGCTCCCACACCTGTACCACTAGCATCAACCTCAAGCTTGAACGGAACAGCAACATTTGGGGCAGCAAGGACTGCTGGGTTGCACACGACAGCTTTAACAGCTTTGAAGGCCTGCTCACACATCTGGAGTCACACTCTAACGCTCCTGTCGGACTTACAGGGTCAGTCAGTGGAGCAATGGTGGTAGCATAATTACGACAAAAAGCTCCATAACTGAAATGAGTCTGTTGTCTTCAGGGATCTAATTAGTAAAATATCTACATACTGAAAAAGATGAAGTTTGTTTCATGTAAAAATCTATATGCTTTTCTTGAGAGATTTTATATCGATTCATAACTTCCAAAAGCGATTTTTGGTCTAATCAGTCACTCCCTGCTAATGCTAGCGCTTTAACTCAGCAGAATGCAAAATAGAGCAGCCAGAAATTCAGCCAGTCTCACATATGACTGGAGTAGATCCTGACAGTATGTACTAATTCAAAAATAGACTTTGAATCCATCAATCCAGGATCGTTTGGAATCAAAAATAGATTCTGAATCGAAATCGAATCAAAAAGTGAGGCGCCCAAAGATTCCCAGCCCTAGTTAGTAACTCAAGCTACTTTTTGATAGTGGTAACTATAGTTACTCATTTTTAGTGACGTGCCCAACACTGCTGATTTCACATGAAACCCCCATCTCCTGGGTGAAGCAAACAGACAAACACTAAGATAGCATTAAGAAGCATGAACGCACTCACAGTTACTGGAAAGCAAACACCAACAACTGCTTCAATGAAACAGATATGAAACAGCCGTTTTCAAACCTCGACCGTGTGATGACTCATAGGTCACGTCAAAAATCACAGGAAGCTTTATCGTCCGCCATGTGAGCCCACACACTTTTCTTTTTTTTCAAACACACAGTGGCCTATTTGTGACTCCAGCGTAAAACTCTGAGCAGAAATGTCAAACAGTATACAACAGATACACGAGACATGACACACACATGGACTGAGGCTACTGTCTACACACATCCAAGGTCACATAGTATTACTCTGACAGCATCAACAAGATCCACACACACAGCATCTGACGGGGGGGGGGGGGGGGATTATTTGGATATCTGTCCCTGCACATTGTGAATACATTTAATTCGATCTGCAGGACTTTGTACCAAGAAAAAGAGATGAGGACAAAAAAAATCTGTTGACATAAATCTCTGAGGATTTTCCAGAGAAACACGGACTGTTTAAGAATCCGCACAAAGCTCAAAGAAAGATTTCACAAAAAACCTGGGCTGTGTGCTGTGACGATAAGTAAAGGTGACTTTAAAATAAAAAATAGCTCCGGTATTTTTTAATATTTGGGCATTTGTCTTGTCAGAACACACATTAACACTGACTAGTAGATAAAAATAGAACAAACATCTAAACTCATAGTTTAACTGCAGCCTTTAAAAATAGAATCACATCTTTCAGGGACTTTCTTTAGGACAATCAAGTTTATTTTCCTACCGCTACTTTATTTACATTCAATAAAAACTCTTCACCTCTGACCCGACTGTGAAGCTAATTAAAGTCACACCTGTATGTAACACGCAGTCTGTTTTTTGGGGGTCTCCGAGAGGGAGAGGCTGCTATAGCTAATGGTACAGTCGAGCTCTCAGCCTACGATATCATTGATAGTTGTGAAGTACAGACCCACAGCCTGAGACCAATTTACAGAAAGTCAGCCTCCACAGGTCACATGTTGTCTTTAAATGTGGAGTCTTCTCAATCAAACCAGCACTGTTAATTTACCAAACATACAATTGTTGTCTTTAAATGCACGATTATGACCTACAGAAGGAGACACGTTTTCAAGAAGTGGTGCCAACAGCCTTGTCTGCATTGCTTTGTATCCCAGCATGCTTTGTGCAGCGAAGCGACTGCTTGCAATGTACAGTTACTTAATTTTTTACTTTGTCTGGTCAGCAGCTGGTGATGGTGGCAGCTGCACTCATGGTCATGGCGGTGCGTGTCCGTAAAATACTTCTCTCTGCAATTTACACTGGTTGCAGCGTTACCTAGGACACTTCCCTCTTTTATGATGAAAAAAATCAAAGTATTCAAAGTGTGTCTTGGTGCCCCAGATTCCCTAATTTGTTAGAGCATGTGACCTATCTAACGAGACTGTAAGTCTAAGCGGGCAGCCCAGTTCAAACCCGACATGTGGCACCTTTGCAACATGTTATTTCCCACTCTGTCTCTCCCTGATTTCCGTCTCTATCCGCTGTCCTATCGCTGTAATAAAAAGAAATCTGAAAAAAGTTTAAGTGGTGCTCTGCGTTCAAACCAGTTCTTAAATGTTTCTACTTTTCACACTGAGCTTAATATCTCCGCTTCAGCCTGTATTTGATTTTCTTTTTTGCTCCCTTTTTCATCATTTTCTTTCATGCATTTTTTATAATTGCAATACAGTAAACTAATAAACTCACAAAGACAGCCCCCTCCCCTGAGCTCACTTGGTGCAGTTTGCTCTATCGGATACCATTAATCCTACAAGGGTTATCTTTCTGTAAAACATCTAACCGCTCAGGGCTGCAGCTGATCAAGAACAAAGTGTGTGTTTAGGTGTGTGCTTGTTTATGTCCATGCAGTGTACTGTATGTGTCTGTAATGTTTGAGGCCACAAGCCTAGGTGATTTATGTGTGTTTACATGTTGTGAAAGTTTATGTCCTTCCAGACCGTGTTGCAGCATTATTTCATATATGTTGGTGTGCGATATCCACAGTTTATTGTTTACAGCCAGAGGACATAAGTGGGGACCCAATCAGTCCCTCCAGAATCCCGGAGTCTGATAATGGAAGCGTGACTCTTCTGGAAATTGGCTGCTGTTGATTTCAATTCTGGAGGCTGCTCATCGTATGCTGCTATGGAATACAAATCCAGATAACAGGCGATGAGGTAAAGCTACACTATGAGGCGGCTGTGCATAAAGATTCATTTTATCACATGTCAAGAATTGGAAATGTAATGTCTTTGCAGCTAGAGAGGCTATTGTGCATGGATGGAGAGTTTTTTTCTGTACAGATAATTTATTGTCTATTGTGTGTGTGTGTGTGTGTGTGTGTGTGTGTGTGTGTGTGTGTGTGTGTGTGTGTGTGTGTGTGTGTGTGTCCCTGCAGGTCTGACTCCCTCTGATGTACCAGGCTGTGGTAGACTCAGGCGAATTGTCTGACAGCAATGGAAAACCGTTGTTTCCGCGCGGCCCGTTTCGTCCTCTGAGCTGCTGATAGATGTGGAAGCAGAACGAGGGTTGTTGTTGGCGTTACAGACATAACGATAACATCCACGCTTAGCAGAAGGATGTCCGCAGGTGGTTGCCATGGCTGCTGCTGCTTCTTCTTCTTCTTCTTCTTCTTCTTCTTCTTCTTCATCTTCATCTTTTCATCTTCATCTTTCTGCTTCTTGGTGGATTTGCAAACCAGCTAAGTGCATACTGCCACCTGCTGTATCAGACTATGTACACACACAGGTGCACTCGGGCATGGAACGATGTTGCTAATGTGAGCGCAGACTAGCGGGGCAAGAAACGACAGAATCGAGTTCCAAACTATACTTTTTTTTTTTTTTAATAAAGGCGTTAGCTCATACATGTTTCAAGCTAGCCAGGATTTAGTGTAATTACATGTCAAAAGGCCCTCACATTTCCATCACATGAGCTGATTTAAAGCTCCCCTAAATCCTTCTCCTCCCTGTTACATGTTCACGACTAACCTTTACCTCTCTCTGCCTGCATGGAGAACTGACCTTCCCAGAAGGCTGTGCATGATCAGCCCAGTGCCAGCCTGTCACGCTCCACTTGGAGCTCATCACGCTATGGACCCCAGCTGACGGGCTGCCGTAGCCGCAGACCTTGTTGTCCTCTTAATGGGACATGAAGCTAAATCCCTTTCTTTTTTGCAATTTCATCCTAAAAAAAACACAATCTTACTATGAACAGAAAAGATTATCCAAAAAGAACCAAACAGGATGGAGTTATTCATAGAAATATTATCAAATAAGATGTAAACATTGGATTAGTTTTTAGCTTCACATGGGTTTAAGTCTCATCACGTTCTACTATGTCATTAATAAACACTGAATTAGTTTGTCCTTAATAAGGTAAATCATAAAAGGCTAACTTAACTTTAAATCCTGCAATAACTCATTTTCCTCTTTAAAACAAACAAACTTCTGTTTAAATGTTTTATTTTAAAGGAAGCAACATGTTACACAAATATTTCATAAATCAAGTCTATCCTGTGTAAATGTGTCTCTGAGTCATGTCTGTCTACAATGAGTGAGAAGCTCGAGTCCCGCTGGCTTTGTTGTTGTCAGAGCTGTGTTTACATGGACGGGACGGCCGGCTCCTCCCCTTGTGTATAAAATCTGTTTTAGTCAAAAACTAGAGAGAAGAAGAAGAACGTACTCACTGATTATTTGAATGTCACCTAAGAGTTTTTAGATCATGATCATTCTGTTTAAATTTACATGCAACATGAAGCTACGAGCTAACTAAAGCGCTAACTAACATTAGCATGCTAACACAACAATGCGGGACACAGGTGATTGCAGCTCGAGAACAGGACAATTTTGCCTGCCTTTTGTGCTAAACTCCTCCGTGTGAACTCGAGTGGAGGTGTGTCGCTGGAGGAGAGCGGAGGCTTCAGTATGGAGGAGGCGTGGCCAAAAAAAAGTTTGATTTGGTTTTATGCAAGTGCTCAAGGGCGACATCTACTGGATCAAATAGTTGCACATTCTTCTTTAAACACTGAACTTCACAAATTAAATTAAATAGTTAAATGCTATTGTTTTTGCAAATAATATTTGAACTTTGTGTACTTTAGCTTTAGTCGAATGAGGCAGAAAAACAGTCCGAGTACTCTTTCAGCTCTGGTTATGGAGATACTTGTACGATTAGATGACACAACATGACATCCATGAAGCACCTTTACCCCCCGAGTTCTGCCCCCGGCTGTATGCATATGTGCATATATGTTCTCAAGGTTCCACCAGGGTTAGAGACATTAAATTTTCAGGGAGGAATAACCTCTCAGAGTGCCTACATAAATATTGAATGTGCTCCATTTCTCCATGCGAGGCCTCCAGTGTGTGTGTGTGTGTGTGTGTGTGTGTGTGTGTGTGTGTGTGTGTGTGTGTGTGTGTGTGTGTGTGTGTGTGTGGACTTGTAATTACCTCGCTGCTGCAATAACACCAGTAGAGGAAGAGAGGGGATGAAAGAGGGGGCAGAGACAGGGGGGGGGGGGGGAAGTCAGGCTACTCAGAAAAAAACATGATTATGATAATTTACTCTGTTGAAGGGGCATTGTAAAGGTTTCAGCTCCCTTGCTCTGTAATTAGATGGAAGCATGTGTGCAGCGCGCCTATGGGTGTGTGTATTCACACACACAGAAAAACACAAGCCTCTCACATCGTCATGCTGTGCAGGTTTCTAACAACTTAAACTAAAGACACAAATGACTCGCGACCTTAAGTGACGTCATCCAAACAGTAATCTTTACATCACAATCCAACCACATGATTAAGTGTGATAGCAGGTTACTTTACACATCATGTGGATTTTTCCACGTCAACACACATTTGGACCCAAGATTCTGCAAAACTGAGGTGTATAAGAGAATTAACAAGTTAGGCCATATAGAGTTTGTGTTTTGCATGTGTGGAACCGCAAAGAGACTGACCAGACTTTCTCCAGCCGGCCCCCCTAGCGTTTTTCCACAGAACGTCTGGTTGAGCTGATGTGAGACCACAGCAGGATGTAATCAGAAATTACATCCAGAATTCATCTCGGGGCGGCTGCTGCTCGGTTGGTAGAGTTGGTCGTCTCTCAGCCGGAAGGTTGAGGGTTCGATCCCCTGTTCCTTCAGCAACATGTCCGATGTGTCCTTTGGTGAGACACTTAACCTCGAATTGCTCTGTCGTAGGTGGGAGCAATTTGACTAATTAATACTGATGGAGAGTTTCCATAGCAACCTGCACCATCAAGGTGTGAATGTGTAGGTGTGACCTGCGGTGTAAAAGCGCTTTGAGTAGTCAGAAGACTAGAAAAGCGCGACACAAACTCAAGTCAATTTACCATTTACCTTGAGCTAGTGGGAGGGTGTGGTGGTGCACGACCATGTTTCAATCTACATGTAGGAAATTAAACGCCTGCATTAAGTTTTCTGTTCTCCGCACTTTTGTTGATATTGTTGATATTGTGAATGAAAGTTGATATTGTGAATCTGTTTGACTACACAGAGTATTGATAGTAAGGGAAAAATTCTCATTATAGTGTATTATAGCGGACTCTTTTTGCGTCATGTCTTACCTCCGGAGACCCCCCGCCCCCTTTCCTCCCATCTGAGGGAACAACCTGGTCAGGAGGATTTCAGGAGTGCACGTGTGTGAACAACTACTTCGGTGTCTGATTCAGAGTTCAGAATATTAAGAATGAAGAGAAAAGACTATTCATACATTTAAATTCACACCTGCACTCCTGTTGGAGCAGAAATCACCTCAAGGCAACAGTTTGAAAACATTTTTATAGCTTCAGGTTAGACGGTCATTCATAAATGATATCAATCGCGCGGCACTGAGAACCTTAATATTCGTCAAATGATTCAAGAAGTCACGATTTATGAAAATAGACTTTAATTAAATGTTGGAAGTAATCTTGTAAATATGCTCCAAGGTGGTGATTAGGTCGACAAGTCAGAGAGAGAGAAGACAGGAAGTCCTCCTTCACAAACTAAAGACCTAATCCTCCCTGCACCATCAACCTGTAGGCTATAAAAAAGGGCTGATGTGCACATTTCAAATGGATTTAAGATACTTGAGATATGATGGATGTGATATACACCACCCCCCCCCCCTCTTTATTAGTGATCTGACTTTACTCACTAGTGACTGAATAATTAACTCTGAAGGATGCAGAGTGTTTGCCCTTTTCATTGCAAGTAAAACATGCTGGTGGTAACTCATGTGTTCTCTTGTTGTAACCATTAGATCTCTACCTGCCCCCCATAGAGTTAACAAGGTCAACACAGCTTCCTTTAAAAATCATTTTAACCAGAGAAAAATCGAAATCTGGACATCGAGGCCGCAGCACTTGGCGGTACTTTGAATCCTGATTTCAGTAAAAAAAAAATGAACGACCCTGTTCCAGTGAAAATATGAAGCTTATGGCAAACTCACTCTAAACCTTCAGTATAATGGTAAAAGAGGAGAGCGGCCTCCTTTGTCGCCCTGTGGTTGAATCCGCTGGGATTAAAACGCTGGTTTAAGGATGAACATGGAGATAAGAATGAGAAATGTAAACTGGGATTTGTGGGGATAGACGAGGCATGAAAGCTAACCTTAGCGTTGAATGCTAACTCCTCTGTGTTATTTCTTCCTCCCTCTTATCTCCTTCACCTCTTCACTCCCGTCACTTATCTTAAGATAAGCATCTCTTGAGAGACAATTTGCCACCTGAGTGCCTCCTCTTCAGGCATGAGAGGAGGGCAGAGGTTGGAGAGCATGGAAGGATTATCATGTTGGTTTCCTATTCTCTCCTCGTGGTCCTGAATATGCCGTTTCATAGTGAGTGAGATTCTATTCAAACAAGGTTTTTTTAAATCTATTTGGCACTATTTCAATTTCAATAAGACTCCTGCAACAGAATATCTTAGAGGGGAGGTTTAATTGATTTAGTTTGAGTGATTTATTGCCATTAACTTGTTAAGATGTTACTTTTTTGAGTTTTGTGTCTGATCTCACAGGAAAGGTAAACTGAATGTTGACTCTCTTCTTTCACCTCTGGTTTTAGTCTTTAGCAGCATCTGTGGTAAATATCTAGCGTTAAATCTGACATTATGTTCATAATGTGGGCTTTGCAAATATGTCAAAGAAGAAATTTGCCGCTGGGAAAACAGGCTTGTCATACAACTAGACTGTCAATGCATTACAAAGGTGACAACCATTTATAAATCTGTGCAACATAGCCAGACAATTCCAGAAAAAAAGGGTTTTGTCATTCCCTTCTGAGATCCAATACTGCAAAGCAATGAGCTGAAAATTAATATAAAACTGTTTAAGTGATCAGAGCTGCAGAGTTTCCAAATAATTCAGGGCCAATGTAAAATTCTGCCTAAAACTGACTTAAAGTTAAAGGTCCAGAGGGTTGGAGGAGATGGCTGTAGAGCAGCCAATAAGGTAGGTTCAAAATGTGTTTCAAAATTCAGGCATGCAGCTGCGATGGAAAGAGCACAGATTATTCTACCACCACCATGTTGAATCTCCAACTCCAGTTGAGTTTTTTCTGACTGGTGGAGCAGACCAGGTGCTTGTTGTATTACCTGTGACAGACGGAGAGAACAACAGGCTCCGGGGAGATAAACTGTCACCGGTATGACAGCAACAAGCAGGAGTGGAACCCATGAAAGGATGGAAGACAGGCCTTTAAAATCCCCCATTGCTCAGACTGAAGTGACAGTGAGGAGTTGTTGTAAAAAGTAGCTGTTTTCAATTCTGCAGCTGGAAGGATTGCAGGAGAAAAATTATCTAACTCATCGACTGACACAACGCAGAATGTAGAACAATTAAGTTCTACTTCAGAGGCTTTAACTTGTGGAAGAACTCCAGCGAGGCTCAGTCATGCATCATTAGAGAAACTGTATAAATAAACCCAACAACCTCAACCCAATGCTTTATTACTGTCATGTAAGATTAATTAACCCCGATCACACAGCTACGCGGTGAGCCAGTCTCTGACAGCAGCTAGCACTTCATTAAGGGGATCAATGCAGAGACCTGATCCAAGCACTTCTTCAGTTCATCATTACTCTGTCAGAATAAAAGCAGATAAAGAGACTGTTGTGATTACCCACACTTAGGGTTTAAAGGGTCTCATTTTAAATACTTTTCAAGACCAGGTGTTTCACTGATATTATCGATTTCAAATCACTGAATGCCTTTACTACATCATCAGACATTAAGGGAAACAGGCTGCCAAATCAGCTGCTCCAGACCAGTCAGATGATCATAACACACACACACACACACACACACACACACACACACACACACACACACACACACACACACACACACACAGAGAGAGAGAGAGAGAGAGAGCAGAGCCACGAGCCAATTCCTCGATTTCAGGACTTTTCCTGATTGTGCCTGCACAACTTGACAGACAGTGTCCGAAATCACCATGGCAACAGAAGGCAGTTGTGTGAGCTTTGGTCGTGCGTCGTCAACGATTCAAACATACAGTGTGAGCTGACACTCAACAACAACTTTTCTGCAACGGTACAGAGTACACCGGGCTTTTAGACTTTATACTTTAAAACTATTTTTGTTGCCATGGATCGATGTTTACAAAAAGAAAGCGTATCCGTGCATTACTTTACAGAGGTCCAGTGTGTCCACCTAGCGCTTGTGTGCTGAGAAGAAGAGCGCCGCACCTCCATCCTGTCTCTATGACAACACACTGTTGACAATGGTCGCTCTATCACCGACACTGCATCCATTACTTTTTTAGTGTATGTTCTATATTTGAGATTGTTTATTTCCCGATCAGACACGGGGTAAAGAGGAGGATGTGGGTACAAGGCACGATCAATAGGCAGCAAAAATGCAGGGAATATCATACATTTGGAAAAGAGCGCCAGTGACGTTAACAGCGCCTTTCTGAAAAGTTGGAAAGGTTTTCAACTCAAGCACTCGGTGAGGCTGCAAAGAAAAGGTGGAAGGTTCAGGAAAAAGAAAAAGTTGCTGGGCACTGACCGCTGCTTTTCTGATGTGAACGCTCTCTATTCATTGAAAAAAAAGACGCTGGCGCCCAGAACTTAATGCTAGGTGGACACTGGGCCAAACACTGTAGACTGCATTGAAAGCATTAGATTAGTATTAATTTTTACTTTTTTGTACCAACCTCAGCTTTTAACTTTTAACTTTTTATTAATTATTTTTTAATTATTATATAAATATAATGGAAAACTATGGAAGCCCATTTCCGCCAGTTAAAAAAAATACAATGAAAACTTGGCTTTGTTGAGATTTTCTTTTCGAAATTATGAGATAATAAAGTCATAATTAATGACATTTAAGGATGCATCACGGTCACATTGACTACATTCAAGAAATAGACATACTGGCCCCTGGAGCAGAAGTCACGGAATAAACCACTTGAGCACGGGACACAATAAACAAAGAGAAAATTTTGATCTTTATCTCATAATTATGACTTTATTATCTCATAAAATCTTCAATTTTTATTTTTTTAATTGGCGGAAATGGGTTTCCATAAAAAAAATTAGATTTACAGTCAGAAATATCTGAAGAAGTATCTATGTGCTTGAAGAAAGCCTCCACTATACCGCCTTTTTTTTTTCTTTTGGAGAAGGGTATAGTTACAGTCCAAAGAAAAACAGTATTAAAAAAATAAAGAGAGTGAGTTGTGCAGTGTGTAAATGTTCTGTTTTAAAGGCACACGTGGGTTGTTTTGCGTTGTAACAGAGTAAATACAGATGCTACATGTAGCATCTTTGCACCTCTTTAACACAGGAGTCATTTATCTGTGAGCTAAGGAGCTTCTTTCGTGATTAGAAGGAAGACATGCAGCGCCATACAAAGGTTAAAAATGATCGTCTAATGACATGGGAACAGAGTGAGTGTAAACGAACAGACTGAGAGTGATGAAGAGGTGCGGAGGCAGACGAGTGTTGGTTTTAATTTAACCTCCATGGCTTCATACGTACAGCAGAGGGCAGAGAAATACTGGCAGATATATGAAGACTGATGGCACAGACGCGGGGAGGTGCCAGGTATCATTAATCATGTCATATGGACGTCACATCACGATGCATCATTAATTAGTGTGTGTTTCCAGAATTAACTGCCGGCTTGTTTTTTATATTTTAACGGGGACACTGTTAACCTATCACTCTCAACACTTTCCATAAAGACAGATATTAAAGATTTTAATGCATCGTTAGGCTACATTTCCTGAGCTGTGGAAAATCATCTACAACTATCAATCTATCAGTCATCTTAAGGGTTATTTTTAACGCACATTTTGCAACCCCTGGCCTCTCTTTTAAAAACACTCTTTTATGTATATATAAATAAATATAAATATGACTCCTTTTATTATTCCATTAGAACTCTGCAGCTTTTACAAGATTTACAGCGATGTTTTCTGTGTTTGCATTTCATTGTTGAAATTTCTTTTCTTTTTTTTGTATAATTATTCCTTTTATTTTACACTGAATGAGCGATCTGCTTCAAACGGAGAGGAGCATCCATCACTTCAGTGTGACGTCCTTTGTAGTCGGAGGGTGGGGGCGATGTTCTTCATCAATTTGTGCCAGCGTTGTGAGAAACCTCGCCTCATGTTGGTGTTGGGCTCATCTCAGAGTTTAGAGCATTTTCACTGTAGTTCTGGATTTAAACAAAGATGACTTTATTAAAAGACTGCTCCGGAGCAAACTGGATTATCATTAATAATGCTATGATATTAGATCAAAAGCTTCCTCAGTAATCATAAGTAGACCCTGTACCCCCATTATCACTAAACTCCGTCAGCGCTGCGCACTATGCTGTCGTTCCAGCGCTGCGATCGTCTTCTCTGCTCCGTTTCAAAAACGCGACGAGTCTATGTTTCGACAGAGCCCGCTGCACGCACAGGAAGTCAGACAAGAAAATGCACAGAGAATCAACTCAATTTCTAAATAAAACAATACAGACTCACGGTCGCATTTAACAGCACTTTATCGACAGTAAGTCAAAACAGGCACCGAATGAAGAACAAATCAACCTCAGAAAGACAAAGCAACATTCCCTCTTGATCTTTTAGTTCTCCTGTGATTTGTGTACAGCTGCTCATTGCTGTGCTAACATCTGACCGAGCAAAACTGAGGTGAGTACAGAGTACATGGAAACCGGGGGTTACAGTTAAAAAATGCAGCTGTCAGATTATTAACCCACACCGCCCATCGTTCCCTCGTCTCCTCCGTTCTTGCCTCCTTTCATTGGCTTCAGAATCCTGTTACTAACATGCAAAGCACAGCATGACCTCGCCCCCAGCTACATTTCCGACCTCCCTGTTCCACCCCTCGGTGATCGTGCTTTCGCTGTTTGAGCCCCCACTCTCTGGAATCAGCTCCCACAAACCATCAGAGCTGCAGAATCTAAAAACCAACCTGTACAGACGAGCTTTCATCTAACCCACATCATTTCTTGTGCTGAGATTGTTTTTTTTGTGCTTTCCTGATCTTAACTTTACCCTGCTTGACATTGTGCTTTATTTATGTACATTTTCTCCACATATGAATTGTCTGACTGCTTTTATTTGTGTAACAGAGTGTTTTAAAAACGTGCTTACTTAGTAAACAAACTCAGTTCATTAATGAAAATGAGGAACGTGTGCAGAGTTCACTTCAGGACAGAAAAAGAGAGGTGACATGTTGTTCCTGATAAACAACAACAAGACATGTTACTTAAAGCTACGCAGCTTACTTACATATATGAAAGCAGTTTCAGTCAACAGCAGCTCAGATAAACACTAAAGAACAGATCTGACAGCAGAAAGTGCAAAACGACTTACACGCTCTTCTATAAAAAATGTACGTATGCAAAAGCCTGCTGTGCAAACAGATTACATACTACACCTCTGACTGAACAGTATTTGGGTGTCAGGCAGTGTGGGACTGTTACTGCTCTTGACTTCTTGGTCTCAGGCCTCCTTAGTGACTTTAACTCCAGCCTTGGTCTTTTGAGTCTTCATACTCAGGTTTTGGTCATGAGTTGGTCTCGGGTTAATTTATGTACTCATAAATTGTTTTTTAAAAAACACACAATCAATCAAACACCAGGAAGTGAACTGTACAATAGCTGAAATGTTTTTGCACAATTTCTGTATTTATCACACTTTATATTGTTATTGAAATATTAAGCACATCAGTTTTTTTTCTCATCTTACAGGCTCAACATGTAGCATTTACACATATCTGGGCACGTTTAATACTGCAGCTATCGCAGCCAGCTGTCTGTCAAACAGTCATACTTTCTGTGCAGAGTACTCATTACATCCATGCTACACTTAGTCTGAGTGTGAGCCATGTGCCCACTGGGTCAAGGTATTTGACATCAGCAGGGAGTCCTGAAGGCTGTCCTGTAATTTGGGATTTTTTGCATGATACAAGTACAGTCTGGCCCTCTCCAAGACACACACTCATATATGCACACAAACAGCGTCCTGCAGGGCAGAAGGATCAGTCATGGACTCCCCAGAGCATGTCTGTGTTGTAGCGAATGCATTGCGACAGGGAACCTGACTCACCACGGCACCCGAGGGAGCTCGGCATCAGCGGCGAGGCCGATGCAGCCAAGCGCTCTGAGCACCAAACCTCCTTTTGGAAAGGAAACAGCACCCAACGCACAGTCATCCTACGACTGTCAGCGTCAATTACTGTGACTTTTTTCAAATCATCTTCACGCTTCAATTCATCGTGCTGAACCAGAGCTGAATTGTCATCATCAGTTATGGTCTCGAGGGTTTGAGGGAAAGTGCAGACATAATATCAGCTTCACTGTTTCTTTGACGGCCGAGAATAAAACTTTTAATACACTCAAAATTTATGTCCACAATATGCATCCTAATGTACGTCCCCCCCCTGTGGCCATTTTACAGAGTAACCAATTAACAGTGTTTGTTTTGGCCTATTCAATCAGAAGTGTGTGTCAAACATTCAGATGTAACAGGATCAGTGTTGCGTGTCAGAGCGGAGATGTTCCGCAGGCTTTCTGTCCCGTGGGAGCCAGAAAATCCCCGGAGAAGTTCACTCAAAGGCATGTCGTTTTATAAATCTGTTGTGCCACGCAGATCATCTCTCCGCCTCCGTCCTCACACGTTATAAAATTTCCATGTTGACTCAAGTTTGACACCATAAAGGTTTCCGAGTTAAAGTCGGAAATACCCCCTGAAGGCCTCATGAGGAAGCTTTAAAGTCGATACAGTGAACTTCATGTGTATTTGCAGACGAAGGAGCCATTCACAGGGTTGTCGATTGGCTTGGCATAATTCATTTTAACACTTTTTTATGAAGTGAGACGCAACATAGCTTAATAAGAGACTACTTATATTGGAAGAGATACAATATTTATACCTAAAACTACTATCTACTGAGCGGATGTGAACGAGCGCAGTGGATAGGTGGCACCACGTATAAGCTGTGTCAGATCAAATTAATATATATCCCCTCAACAGGAGCAATGTGTAACAACATTCAGCACAGACGTGTGGACGTTAACCTGCAAGGAAGACTGGATGTGCTAACAATGCTAATATTAGCACACAACACTCTGCAAGCCACCAGCAATTCATGCCACAAAGAGCCGCACATTTCTGCAGAGTCTAAACAAGCTGTTTATTTTGTAATTGAAGAACGTGAGGAGGTGTTTCGAATAGCAATCATATAGTAAACACTAGAGTGGCAATGATTGGGAAAATCAGGGATGATACCGACACTTGAAATAACAATTAAGCCGATTGCTGATTCTGATAGCGATGTTTGTTTCAGGACTTTCTTTTGGTGTAACAATGCCAATATTTTAAATATTATTTTGTTATTTTCAATATTTTCTCTCATGTTTGACAATGAAAAACAAGTCAGAGTTTGTTTGACAGGTGACTTCATCTGTCCAATAAAAAACCTCTCGTCTGTATCAGTAGTAAGGTGAACTAGATGCCAGCATAAAATTGCAACGATAAACATTGGATACTGACATGCCACGTTATTTGTCGATGTCTGTCAGGGCAAACATCAGCCGATATCGATGTTGAACCGATGCATCCCTAGGTTACACACACTGTGGTTTAGAGTAGTTTTTAGCCCTGGTCAGTTGTGCTAACTTTTGACCATTTTCTGAGTTTTTAAACCTTTGGCGAGTCGACCGGTCTGAATTTAAATTCCTCTTTAATCGACTGGGGACTTAGTCGCAAGGAACATCCCTTGTATTCTAGTATCTAGTCTCTTTTGTGTACCTGTTTTGATGAAATCTAGTGAACATTTGGTGCATTTTGCTCAAATGAATCATGTTATATGAAGCTTAGGCTATAACAACACAATCTTTCTCCTCAACTTACATTACACAGCGATTAAATAATCGTTCCCCAAATCCCCTCCGATAGATCAAAGCTGAAAAAATGATGACCAGAGAACGAATGGGAAGGAAGTACAAAACTGCTTCTTATCACCACCACATGAAGGACTTTCTAATCAGAGAGTTTCACATGAAGGATCCAAACATGTATGCGAAACAATCTTCATTAATTAACACATAATGGAGGGCTCAGCCTGTCTTTTTCAAATGCAGCGTCTTTAACCTCCCTCCTTTCAGTTTTCATCATTATGATGTAAACACTCTGAATTTGTGGACTTTGAGAAATCCCAACAAATCATTTCTGAAATATCTGGTTGCGGTTGAAAGCTGTGTTAATATGAGCAGAGCATGGCGGAGACAGAGTGACGTTAATGAGACAGAATGACAGACGTAACAGCTGTCATAAGGCCTCATGACAGCGCAGAGCCAGGAGCCAAAACACACCACTGTCTGTCTCTCCCACTCGTTCTTCGACGGCTGTCCTCGACAAACACAAGCACATGTTAAATAAAGTCAGGCTCCTCTTACACTGTAGCACCGCGACAAAAGGTCTCCACTGTTAGGATGATTCACCAAACACTCGCTGTTCTTTCTGCTTAATATTTTACTTCTTTGAAGACATTACCATGGTACTCTCTTCTTTTGCAGTTTGCTTCTTTTTTCTTTTTTTTCCCCCACAGTGCCACCGTCCTCCTCTTCCTCACGGTCTCTTTTTTTCTTTTGCGTTTCTTTTTACTTTGTATCTTGCTGAGGGACTCCCTTCCCTTGTGTTCTCGCTGCTCCCTTTTGGTTCTTCACTTGCACATCTCTCCCTTCATCTCTCTCAAGTTCTTTAGCGGTCAATGGTGAACAGGATTCAGAGCCTTAATTACACCCCAGAGGAGCCTCCTCCTCCTCCTCTCCTCCTCCCCCTATCACTGCTGCTCCCTCATTCTCTCGGCTTTGTTCTTCATCACTGTCTCCCTCCCCTCGCACACTTTTATATATTATCTTTCATTGCCTTTATAGACCTGTCACTAACCATGCATTGTAACATTTGCACCCTTTTTTTCCTCTTCCTGCAGCATGCACTCTCTGCTATCTATCTTAAATGAATGGGCTGATCTCATTGGAAGCTTTCAGGTGGTGTTTAAAGGCTTTATATGTGATTTTTTGATCCAGCAGATGTCGCCCTTGAGCATCAGCATGAAACCAAAACAACTCGCTCTGCATTGTTGTGTTAGCATGCTAATGCTAGCGATCTTTATTATGCTCGTATCTTCACACTGCATGTAAATTTACCTGAAATGAGCGTGATCTAGAAACACAGTTAAGCAGTGAGTACAGTATGTTATTCTTCTTTTCTCTAGTCCCTCAATTAAACAACTTTTATACACGAGGGGATGAGTCGGCTGGCCGTCCTGGCGATGTAAACAAACTGAAGATAGGACTCTGAAAACATCACAGACAGTGGGACTCTGGTGTTACGCCCATTGTAGACAGTCATGACTCACAGAGTTATTTTCAGAGGATATACTTGATTTCTATTACATTTAAGTGTGAAAAATCACATATAAAGCCTTTAATGACTTCGATCAAGCACATCTGGCTGTAGATGTCCTGCCTAACATTTTGTGGGAGATCTTGAATCGGGATGAGGATTGAAACCAGGTCTTGTGGGTCCTGTAACGCATGGTTATATCTTGTGTTGAGTCACGCCATATAAAAATGAAATCACTGGAAATGCTTCAGATTATAGAAATATTTTACAAAAAAAGTGGGAATTAAAAATAGATATAGTCTCAGGGGTGCACCTTTGAAGTCTATCGATGGCAATTGCTTTAATGGAAATACTTTCTCAGACTTATTGTCAGTCAAGCAGAACAGTCAAAGAGGCGGAGCTGAGGCGAGACACTTCATTAACACTGCTGCTGCACGTCTCTTTACCTGGTTAAATAAAGGTGTAGTCAAATAAAATGATCTCAGGAGCACGACATGTGCTAAACATTGTTTTCTTTATTGAAGTTGTGCACTGAGCAGATCTATTCCTGTCTGTTTCTTTCTTTGTCTCCCTCTGGCTTCAGTCCGATCCCTATGGGGAAGTTTTTCTTTATTGCTCGCCACCCATCGGGAGGTCGGAGGTCAGAGTCAGTTCAATAAGCAGAGCTGACGTGAGCTGTCGTGTGGTCATGAACTGGCTGAGAAGTTAAAAGCCTGCATTCCTCAAACCACCATCCTCCTAAAGGCATCATAGATTATATTACAGCCGACCAGAGACAGTCAGAAGTGCAAAGTCACAAAGTACATTTACTCAAGCACTTTTTTGACGATTTCATATTATGCTACTTCTACACTTCTAAGGGACAAGTAAGTAAATGTGGTAAGTTCTTCAAACAGATATCAGTCAGCAAATAGTTTCCCATCTAAAACAAGAGACTACTGAACAACTGAAGACCAATGGGAATCCATGCAAATGAGGACAGAGCTGCAGCCACAGAAAGTTGATCCTCTCATCAGACCCCGACGATGGTGGGTCAGACTATCACTGAGGGGTTTTCAGCCTTGACATAGAGAGCACATAGAAAGTCCCCCAGGCTATGCCAAAAGACCCGCGGATACATTTCTGCAGGCCCAGTCACGGACACAACTATCACCCACATGTTGCAGGTTCACATCGAAGACTTATCCGCTCAACTTGCAGAGAAAGAAGCCTCCAGAAGTTTCTGTGGAGTTCTGTGCAGGTCATGGTTTCCTCGCTGCCTTCTTCTTTATTTTACCAGCTCCTAAAGAAGCACACCAGCAGCTGCAGGTGGAGGACCGAGGGGTCACAGTAAAGTCTGCAAGGAGCCTGCACAGTGTCTCAGTGCGATCCCACAGAATCAGTTCAGACTTTATTACAAACTTTGTGGCTTTTGAAACAGCCCAAAGCAAGCTCCGCTGCTCAACATGTGATCAGGCAACACTGCTACAAAGATAACTGTGCTCTTTGTCAATCAATACCACAAAAACAAAAAAATCACCCTGCAGCAATCAGCAAGGTAAAATACTGCCAAAACAAGTGTGAACCACTTACATCAGCTCTAAATGAACAACATTTGGCAGGTACATTTTGCAATGAAATGAAATGTTATCTTTAGCCACTGTTTTCTCATACGCTTTTCATCGCTCTGAAGAATATACGATTAAAAAAAAAATCAAGCCCAGCTAATGCTTTAGACGTTTGGAATGATACATCTCCAGAGCCTTTTGCCCTCTGATGTTTTAGTGATACTGAGAACTTCAGCACAAAAACAACAATGTATTATGTCTTACTATATCTGATATTGATTCTGCAGGGAGCTGCAGGTCTTTCAATCCTGACGTTTTCATTTAAAATTATCGTCTCTACATTATTCCAGTCCACATTGTCTTAGCTGACCTCACACATAAAACCTCTTGAGCTTGTACGCTTCAAATCCCTTCAAACTTCTTGAAGAGCATGTTTCCACATTACTTGATAAGAGAACCATTGAGGCAAAGAAGCATCTTGATCTATGCCAAACATTTCACAGGGATCCAGAACTGGGAGCCAGAAAAATTAATAATCTTGGCATGAATGATGGCTTAATTCATGCCAATATCCTGCTGCTTCAGCACTCCTCTTGAAAGTGAAGCTCGAGGATACTTAAATGATACTGTCCTCTCATCTAACTGATGACTCAGTGTAAAGATAAATTAATAGAACATTTTATAGTGTGCATGCGTCTGAGCATGTTTGAACTAATTGCATGAACTTGTGTGCTTCAACGATGTGTATGTATGTGCAAGGAGGTGTGTGTGTGTGTGTGTATGTGTGTGTGTGCCTCGGGTCTCTGTTCACCATTCACATTCTTCATGTGCAGCAGGGACGGCTGCCAGCGAAGCGTAGCATTGCTCTGCCCAGCTTGTTATCAGGTTGGAGGAGGAGGACATGCTAGTGAGCAGGAGCGAAGAGGTGAAGGAGGGATGAGTAGAGATAAAGAAAGATGAGGGAGAAGGGCACAGATGACAGAGGAAGAATGGAGGCATGGATGAACGACTGTGAGAGAGGAGAGGCAGACAGAGCCACGCTGAAATCTTCACTGAGAGCAGATGAAAGACAAAATGGCATGATTGACATGAATGAACGCGAGGAAGATCACACATAAAAAAAAAAAAACACAGGATGAGTTGCAGGAGATCTTATAGTGTCAGAAATACAGTGACAGCTGTGTTATAATAGCTTTCTCGGATTTTAATCAGTTCTCACACAGAGAGCTGCACAGCATGGATAGAAAATCGCACCCCAAACACACAAAAGAGCTCAAACATTGACACAACAGATCCGCCATAATGACACGTTGCATCATATTGCATCACAGCACACAAGAGTATCATCATGCTAACAATACAGTGTGGGTTTTGTGGGTAAATCTCTAATTAAAAAGGTGTGTTTTATGTGTGTGTCAGTGTTTTATTATGCCTATAAACCCCTCTATTTCAGCCCTGCTCAGAACAGGCTGTTTCTGTGTCTGTACCTTTAAATATGTAAATGAGCTGTGTCTGACCACGCCCCCTCTCTGGAAGGGCTTGGGTGGCTCGGGCTTCCTTGCTCTATGTCCTATTGTTTACGGTGAGAAGGCAGACTCAGAGGGCAGAACAAACACCTAGCTGTGGGAGTGTCACCCACCTGGGGGAGGGGTTACTGCCCTTTGTGATGTCATGAAGGGAAAATCTCCAAACGGCCTGTTTGAGCACACATTTTCGGAAAAGTGGAGCAGGCAGAAGACGGAGAGGATGGACTTTTCTCATCACTGGGGGGTTTGTAGACAGACTAGAGACACATACTGCAGTAGTGTTAGAGAAATATGGTGAAGTGGATTTTGCACAACGTGTGACCTTTAAGCTAATGCGGTCATAAAAATAGCTAAAATCGTATTGTGAGCCTAACATCGTTAAATGTATCGTTTCAAAATATATCATACCGAGCTTATAGTTTGATAAAGTTTTATTAACACCAACTGAAAGATCAGTGATGGGATTTTCAACAGGGTTCATGGAGAGGACACATTATTCAAAAGTCCCAAAGCACTAAACTGGCAACGAAAAGGTTGAACGTCCCCAGAGCAGAACAAATTAGAGTTTAGACGTCTCTTCAGTAATTTGCGTCACTGTATAAACTTGAATGAAAACTGAATCTGTGTGCAAGCCCAGAGTCCAAAAACAGTCAGTTACAATCATGTCACACCCGCTTCTGATGTATATATTACTGCTCAGAGTACATGTGTCCTTATCTTTACAAACATATTTACACATTCAGCGTATACATACACACACACACACACAGTGTGTCACATCAAATAGAAGGAGAGTAGTTTCATCCCCCTGACGTTCTAATCCCTGTGGGCTCCCTGTGTGTAAAGTGCTTCAGAGGAAAAGGATAACAAGGCAACATGCGGAGCATTAAATGTAATCAGGACTTTAGGTTGACCTCTTCTTCAGCACATTCTGCACAGTCAAGGATCGGTCAAAGATGGAAACATGTGTTTGAAAACCATTTCATGCTGTCTTTATTTGGTGTGTGTGTTTTAATGTGCAGGTCTGTCATTTTGCATGCACACTAACGTCACTGTGTGTAACCGTGTGTGTGTGTGTGTGTGTGTGTGTGTGTGTGTGTGTGTGTGTGTGTGTGTGTGTGTGTGTGTGTGTGTGTGTGTGTGTGTGTGCAGCATGACACATTTATTTATTAAAAACACAGATGTTCAATATTTGATTTCCTGTGCAGAAGCTTCAAGGATGAGTGAGGTGAAAGGAGTACCTTAAATATTTGATCAAACCTGCAGGTAGCACACGCTGCCATGAAGCAGCCGCTCTGACTGCCTGGAGAGAGGAGCCGAGGCTTAAAGGATCACTGACATCAACCAACTCTTAATAAAGCCTTATATTATTCACACTGCCTTCAGTTTGTATAGAAAGCAAGATCAATATGAGTTGCTGTAATCCCTATCCACATTTCATTTTTAATGCAATATTTTTAAAACATATTTTCTCCATTTAAATGCCCTTTAAATTAAACACACGTGCCAGGCTTTTGAGTAAATGCACGGTCCCAAACGTAGAGGTGATGAAGGTTTTTCTCATAAAAAATGTAGTGCAATTATTATCTCTACATGAGCAATAGAAAGCGCTGTTAGTTCTTGGGTTGGGGGACTAATTAGGTTGACCCCATTCGAAGCAGGCAGTGAGAAGCTTTCTTCAGCTCTCAGGTGCAAAGAAAGAAAAGCAGTTCAAGCCTAAGCAACTTTCTTCTTCAGCCTCTAATGATTCTTAATGAAAAAAAAAAATCATAGGCTGCAGAGAGATTTGTGAAGTGTATGCACGGATGATGACCAGCCACAGTAAACACAGTATGCCTATCAGGCATGTACATAGTTATATTCTATGCATTTATTCATATTTATATAAGCCGAGCCACATCAGGAGATTAAAGCTGTGTCCCAATTTAAAGGCTGCAGGGTAGTGAGTTGGCCTTGTAGTAGTGCTCCCTGGATGTATTACGGGAATAAACATCTGAGAAAAGTAAAGCAGCACAGAATGCATTGACATTTTCTTCTTGCAACCAATGTTCACTGAACTAGCAACATGAGCTATGCATTGCACGAGAGGAAAAAATTAAGCAGTGAAGTAATTATTGGCACGGCAGACATAATCAATAGTCCATTTAAAAAGTTAAAGTAAAAATGGGGAGGAATCCAGCAGTTAAACGCACACTACATAAATTCAGCTTCCAGGGGGCTCTCAATCTAAACAATAACAAAAAGATGACATCGAGGGCGGCTGACGGGGAATCATGGGAGTTCTCTCTGTGAACCTTTGTCCTGTGACTTTCTGTGTTTATAGGAATGTTGTGTCCTTTTTCATGGACATTTGGATTGTCAGCTTTTATTTGCCTTTTTGTTGATTAAATACTTTATTTGTCAATCTGCAAGTCGGTCCTCATTCTTATTTTACTACAGATTGTGGCTGTGAAAAGTCAAACTTCTGAAGTTACCGCATCATGGTTCATAGCTTAGACTGAGTTGCCTATATCTTTTTGATTTCTGTTTCAAGTGCTCCCAGATGTCAGGATCAAATTGAGTCTGTTTCTTTGTGTTTTTGTGCATCGTTGAGGAAGTTATTAAAACCATGGAGGCAGAAGTGTTGCTCGTTCAGTTCTCATATCCCCACAGAATGTTTGAACAATCATTATCCTCTGAAGCCTCCGCGGTAACATAACACGCAGCATGTTAACTGAGTCTCCGGTAAGAGTGTGTCTCTTAGTTTAATGTTTGTGTGTTATTAGTTATGCGTTTAGTTTTTCATTTCTCTAACAGGTGCCTGTGATCTGCTTGAGTTCTTTTGTAAATCAGATCGTTTTTGAGATCTCTTAGCCAAAGAAAAACACTCAGAATTCAACATGGGGCAATCTGGAAAAAACAAAGAGACAGCTCAAGTGTTTTCTTTTCAATATTAAACTTGCAGTCCCTCTCACATACCATCATAACTTCTTCTCCTGTGACACATCAGCGTGTTCTTTACCTCCTGAAACACGCTCATGACTTCTGCACACCTTCATGCACAAATCTTCTAAACGAGACACTTCAAAATGTTTATGCACTAACAGACGAGGACCCAGGTGCATTTCTCAGCAGTCAGAGAGCTGACAGAGTTAACAGCACTGTTCCTATCAGTCGATGAAAATCAGGTCCACAGGGACGCCGTTCCTATTATCTGTTATTATCTCCTCCCAGGGTTTTCCTGCTCATGATGCTTTCAAGCTGCATCACTACACACACACACACACACACACACACACACACACACACACACACACGCAAACATACACCTGTGCATGCACTAACTAACAAACTGAGATGTGCATGTAATCATTTGACTTATATTCTTAACCTTGCATTTTCATGATGCGCCCGCTTTTACCTGTTAATGATTTTTTTCACGCTTTCTTTACAAACTGAGTGAACGATTCGAGCTGTTATTGTCCATGCAGGAGAGTGAGCCCATTATTATTATTATTATAGCAAGGATTTAAAAGTCAGCATATGAAACAGTGGATCCTCTAAGCCAGCACTTAATGACAAATAAACCACATAAATGTCCAAACACACACACAAACACACATGCACGTTTACACACTCTGTGATGACATAAGTCATGGTCTTTTTTTTTTTTCTCAGGGATCTTTCCTGTCCCCTGAGTCTGATGCTCTCTCTCTCTGTTTATCCTTTTCTTCCTTTAAAAAGAGACTAATGAGAGAAAAAGACAAGCTACACTGGGGATCATTTCAACCCGTCTCAGTAAAGAACACAATTAGCATAAACGTCAGAAAAACAGAAATAATAACAGGATGGAACCAAACCTGTTGGACAGATCTTGTTGAACAGTACCTGACTGTGTCACTCTTCATACATGCACCAACCTCAGCACAAAGATCAGGTTGAATCGGGAGTGAAATTAATAAAAGTCTGGACGAACCTGAGGAAGCTAAAGTGAGAGTGCAGTTATTTTCAGTGTGTCACGGTGTGTTTATATCTCCATTGTATGTTCCTGCAACCGATCGACACCTGGGCCAGGCAGGCAGCTGCTTGGGGCCCCAGACCGGCAAGGGGCCCTCGAAAGGCTGACAAACTTTGAAACCGCAGCAGTCGCTCAAAAAGTGCAAAGTTTGCAATGACAGTATAGGAAACCTCCTGAATAGGGCCCCATTTGACAGCACTCACTCCCGTTGCCCTGCTTAGCATCTCATGTATTAATCCTGTGAAAACCAAAGTTTGTCAATGAAATTCAGTGAAGTAAGAATGAGGAAGAGCGTCTACACACTGGCTGACATAATGGTGTTTGGATGGGACCCCAATCAATTTTGCCTAGGGCCCCAACAGACTCTAGAATCGCCACTGCTGAGAACAAAGGTTGGCAGTGCATGGGGGTGCCCTGTTGGTCATTTCTAATATAAGTCAGTTTGGTCTTCCCCCGTCATATCAAGGCAGCATGCTGAGCAGCACGTTATCAACAGCTGTCCCTCCCTTCTTACAGTTACATTTTCAAGCTCCTCTTGAGAGGATCTGGTATTCCCCAGAACAGATGACAAATATAATCCTAGCAGCGGCTTCTGACTGAGTCTACCTCGTGGTCTCTTACCAGTTGGTCATGAAAACCTCTAATGAAAGGGAGGCATCCTGATCTGATGCCTGCTCCACTTCATCGAGCTACATTTAGAGGAGAATCCTAACTCTCCACTAAGCTCCACGCGCTCTCTGCAAGGCCTTATTTCGGTGATTGAGCGTCTGCAGTTTCATTTTTTTAAGGCGATGACTACAAGATGATGACAGAAGGTGAAAGCTGAAACATAGATTTGACACACAGATTGAGAGCTTTGCTTTCTTACTCGGCTCTCGGACTGAAACGGCATTACCACTTCTGAATCTGAGCTTTGACAATCAGCCGGAGCCTCTTGTCCAGCTACCCTAGAATAAACTTTCCCCAGAGGGCAGAGCTGTGTCAAACCCAGATAATTAGTGAGGCTGAGCGTTGCAGCAGTGTAAACCATGAAGCAAGAGCTCAGCCGGATTAAGAAACGAACAATAAAGACCACAATCACATAGATATAACGGTCTCAAAGGAAATATTTCCCCTAATGCTTAGCAGAATATGAAATGCAAAGACTAAATCTGTCTTAAAAGCCATGTCGAGTAAGCCATTAGTTTAATATTATGGACATGATAATGTTGTGAATTGACGAGACAAATCCCTGAAGCAGAAAAACGATATTTTTATCATTTGCACAAATCCTTTTTCCACAATAAAAAAAAGAAGAAACTCAGCTGTATAAAAAAAAAGGTCAACACGCTGGGAGGAACGCCAGGAAACCAGTTCGACCCACTAACTCCTACCTTTCAAACTCAAACACAGATTTTATTCTATGTTCTGATTTCAACATTCATAACCGAGCAGGCTTAAAGAGACACAATTCAAGGGCACAAACACAGCAGACGAGAGGATGCTCATCAATGACAAGATGTTATTCATACTGAGGAACAGTAATCCCAAGGTTAGTGCAGAGAGTGAGTGTCTTTCTATATTTTTACATTCATGTTGCCTACAATAAAGGATTGAAATATTATCTTAGGTCTTTGATGACCTGTAGTAGCGGGGTCAGGGAGCTATTGAGGACGGTTTTGTTAATGGCAGGTGTGAATTATATTTGACATAACCAATAAGAAATCACATACACATTATCTGAACCAATCACATGGCTTTAGAGATGAAATTCAAGTGCTAAATAGACAATCATATTCCTCTCTGTGCATCACAAATCAACACAACACATGAGTACAGAAACAATAATGGGACCCCACTCATAGTCACTACCAAAAAAATTCCTTCAACAGACTCCTTCAAGTGAATTAAAGCAATGACAGAGTTGAAGGTTTTACGGCAGGAGTGGGCAAATGGCCACATGCGACCCCCCCCTCCTATCTTCTTGCACCCTCAAGTCATACTTTGAAATATCAACAATTGTAAATATGAACATAAGACAAAATCAGCCAAGGATTTAGTTGCCAGAAGGCCTACCATGCACTAAGACGGCAAACCCACAGTATAGATGCCGTTTGTCCAGACAGTCCTCTTCTTCTTCATCCTCATCATCGTCCTCATTTCCCTTCATAGTTGAAACAATGTCACAGTTAGCATCCTAATGGCTGCTGGAGTTAGCCGTCTGTGACGTCGCCAGGAAACTTCGATTTTCCCTCCTTTGTCAGCCATTAAAATGCGAAGTAGTCCATTATCAGCTGATTAGATTTCACACAGTTACACGCACAAACTTCTGTTATTTCACTGAATCACTTTGACTCTCTGGAGTAGCCTACAACTTAGTCTAACAACTGCAAGATAAATTTAGGCTATATTATTGGCAAACTAATCACATGCTGGAAACATCATTATGCCACTGGGAGGAGCGACACACACACACACACACACACACCTGTGCAGGGTGTAATCAGACTATGCTCTAATAAAAAGGAAAAGCCCCATGTGGAGTTTAGCCTGCCACCAACCAGACTAACTTTCACCTTTCTAATCAAATGCATCCAAATTCATTCTTCAAGGTTTGTTAGTCGGATGATGCAGTTTATTTGTTGAAGCTTTTTTTTGTTTTTTATGCTTTTTATGCCTTTTTGTGAGTGACAGGACAGTGGATATAAGGCAGAAACTGGGAGAGAGGAGAGGAGCCATAGGTTCATTGGTGATGTCTCTAAGCTCCAGCCCTACTCACTTAGGCTTTACCCAAAAACAATATAGTGTTAGTTTAATATCATAGAGAGAGAGAGAGTGGGGAATGAGATGAGGAGCCACGGGTCAGCTCTGAACAAGGGCCACCCGCCTGGAGGACTAAAGCCATATATCATCCATAAATGTTTATTGAGGGAGGAAGAGTCAAATCCTCCTGAACCCTCCATCCATGTCTAATATTATTCCTAGATCTCCCTGCATTGGAACAACATGGCTGCAGTATTGACATCCTGCAGAGGGACTAACAAGAGTTCAAACTAGTATGCTAGTAATGGATTAGAAAATCCCACTCTTCTGAGACATCCCTATCAACTGTGAGTTAATCTGCCAGACACAAACACAAAGACACAATCTGGGCGAAGGGTCCAAGGGGTTAACAAGCATTACATTGATGGTCATAAATAGATAAAAAAAAAAGGGGAGGGGGGAGGTTAGAAGGATTTGTGTAGCTACAATATTTACTCATCTGTGTCCAGCACAAACACAAATAATGGCTGGCCTCCCATCCAACAAATGGCTGCGGCAGATGGACACGATGAATAACATTATTTCAGTAAGAGCAGCACATTACAATACACTCAGGAACTATTTAAGTACAGAGGATAACTTCTATTGTTAGATAAAAATGTCTACTATTATTGTAAGCACTGGTTATTATACAACTCAGTCGAGTGATTGCAACGGTAGATTGCCGTTTTATTGTTGTCCTTTAGTCGCAAAAGCTTAGTAGTGTTTCTTGTAGCGATTTGTAGGAACACAAAGCTTTTATTGCAGTGGTGCATTAATGCAGATATTTTATATGCTGCGGTGAAAATAACATCCACACGTTCTGCAGGGCCTTTATGATTACTACTTCCCCCCCTCCTGGCGTTTTACATTACACGTTGTAAATCCCACCGCTTCCCTCTTCATCTCCTTCATTCGATGGGTCCCCTCTGACCTTTGCATCCAGCAGAACACTTCACCTCCATTCCAACACGTCAACTCCCAAGATTGCGTGAATGTTTTCAGATGTGTTTACTTTGTGGCGGCTCGGTAGTGCATCATCATTTCCCGAATGACTTGACCTCCATGCAAGATAAACAACCTGAGACGAAGAGAGGAGAAGATGTAAGATTTGTAGAAGTCCATTAAGGATGTCGTGATCCTCATGAGACTCCTGTCATTCTCGTTGTGTCTCTCTTTCACTCTTCTGGTTTTCTTGGCCTTCCCATGACCCATGAATAAGACACAACTTCCAAGTATTTTTCCTCTTCACTTGGTTGCCTTTGCTTTTTTCCAGCCTACATAAAGTATGAATTAGAAAAAAAAACTCATAAATACAATACACAGCCACTCCCATGAATGCAAAGCATCAGAGCCCCCTGCCCTTTACCTTCAATCCTCCTCATCACAGGAGGCGTCCTCTGAGACTGAAAGGGGGAACAGCTGTGTGAAACCCCCCTGATCTAGCACTAGAGACTAGTGTGTGGCTTAGCCTATCTTGGCCTCATATGCATAAATGATGTAAATTTTCCCCAAAGGCAGAGTCCACATCATGCAGGTTACATAAACCTGTGAGCTGCCAGGTGCCTGAGGGATGCCCCCCCCTGCATTTCTGATACGACAGGAAGACTTAATCATGTTCCGGCTCAGTGGTTTCAGGATGTGGAGATGCTCACATGACAATAATAAAATGTGGACATAGGCGAGAGTCACGCCCCTTTGCAAAATGTATTATGCATGCTTGGTGGAAAAACATACAACATACATCTGACATAATATAAAAAAATATGTATGCATGTATGCACACATTATGAATACGCATGAATGGCTCTGATACATGTGAGCACACAGGCTCTTTGCATATGCATCAGTGCATGCTTACACGCATGTGCAGTGTAGTCACACAAACACAAACACACATACACACTAGTATTGTAATCTCGCCAAATGTGTGTGGTTAATTTTGCACTTTGTGACATGGTGCAACAGCGCTATCTTCTGTCCAGAGGAAACACTGCAGGACTGCAGCAAACTGGCTCAGAGTGAACAAGTGGTTCTTTCTGTTTCTTTTCCTTTCTCTCTCATTTATTGGATGTTCACCTGCTGATTCATCTGGATCCATATCCTCCTTCATCAGATGCATTGAACACGTCGATAACACTCGAGCATGTGTGCTTGTATTTGTGAGCGTGCGAGCTATTGAGCTGACTACAACCCACCCACAGATACGCAGAGGCTGTGAGCTTGACGTTTTCCAATGCTTCGTTTGAACTATTTATCAGAGAAATGTCTCTCTCAGCCCACGCCTTCTAACCCTTCCACTGCTCTCGCTTTATTGCTCACCTTTACCTTGCTCTTAGTCATTACCCTTGTGTGCTTTAGCCATGCACACCTTCCTTTCTTGGGTTAATCCTTTGCTCATTCTCTGTTTTATTTTTCAATCACACTTCCCTTAACAAAGCTTTGTTTCTCTCTCCTTTCCTCTCCCACGTATCCTCCCGCCCCCTCCTTGCTTCTCGATCTCTGTCTGTCTCCTCATTCCTCCCTGAGCATCTCCCACACCCGCCTCTCTCTGCCTTCGCCTGACGTCATAGCAACTGCAGTGTAAGATGCAGGGCTTGCTTGCTTGCTTGACAGTGCCCATCATTCAATCAGCTTTCAATACAGCCAGAGAGAGGGAAACTGGAGGAGCTGGATTAGGGGGGGAAAGAGGGGGCAGACGGGTTTGAGTCACACCCACATTACTCTGACGTGTAGGTTGGATGCACTGTGCTGGCTATTTGGCCAACAACTGTGGGCAAGGTCGGGGGATTGGGCTGCAGCATTTTTTAACGATGTGACTCATTCTGGCATTATGCAGCAAACTGAGCATACAAGCAATGCAAGGGGGTTAAGAGGAACTGAAGAGTGTCATGCTGGTGTGTGACAGGACAGAGGCAAAGCGAGATTGAGTGAAAGATATGTGAGGGGAAAATACATTTAAGACAAACTTTTTCCAATGCTGTCAGTGATGAAAAAAAGTAAAAGGAGAAGGCAGAAAAAGAGAGGAAAAAAGGAGGAGTGTGAGAGCTGAGGTATGGACTGTTATCTGAGTCTACAGTAAAAACAAACTGAGACACAGAGTGATTTGCATTTTAAAGGATTATTGGCGTCTTAGTGAGGAGGCTATGCAGCATCTTTTCATGTGCATGCTCGCACAGACACATCATTCATCAGTCATTATTTAAGAACAAGTCGACCTGAATAAAACGCAGCCTTTGAGCATGTTCTCGTCCAGCATCAAAGCAGCCGCTCCCGTCACACTGCACCCCTACTGATTTGGTTCTGATACCCAGTAAATCTGACTTCCACTGATAGAACACGTTTTCTTTATTAATACCGGAGCAAACAAGATCCTAACTTGGTCAAATGTACGTGGCTGAGTGGATGTGAGGAGGATAGAGGATTGTGGGGGCTGTGATTAACAGGACACACAGCTGCTGCTGCTGTGAGGCCTTAAATAATGAATGTGCCAACGTCAGGAGCTTCTGAACTTATTGCACTAGAGACATCTTGTGGCGCGATCATGTAATAGCATTATGTTTAGAAGTGAATCATCAGACTTACCTACTGCAACCTTTTAAGAAAGAAATTCAGTCTTCAATATGTTGACTAAAGACTCAGTGATTCAATCTTTTTGACTTTTGTCATTAATATCCAAAGATTTAGATTTTCCGGTTTGATTTAATTATTTTACATGGTTTTGCATGTATGCTAAAACTTATGAAAAAGAATATCAAGTATGTCTGAACTGTTATGGA
Source organism: Labrus bergylta (assembly GCF_963930695.1). Taxonomy (NCBI): domain Eukaryota; kingdom Metazoa; phylum Chordata; class Actinopteri; order Labriformes; family Labridae; genus Labrus; species Labrus bergylta. Next base: position 17,723,897 of record NC_089210.1, read on the forward strand.
CAAAATAAATAAATAAATAGGCCTACTGGCAATCTCTCTTAAAAAGGCATTGTTGAAAATACAAGAAATACATAATTTAAATTGGCAAACACAAACTACAAACACCAGCATGATCCCAGACTCTCATGACCGGATGTTTTGCTTTAATATGCTCCTGATTGGATCTCACATTGTGATAAACATCGCGGTGCATCGTGACATTTCAGTGCCGGCAGCATGAATGAATGAGCAAAAGACGCAAAACTTGAATGAATGGAAGAACTGACGCTGCATTCATGTAATCCTTTGAAGCTCGGAATTCCCACTTTCACAGGGTCGTTCTTCTGACTTCGGTGTGCTTGTAGGCTAAATCGTAAATTATAATGTGGAAAAATGTTTATTTTTATTGGTTAAAACTTAATAAAACACTATATCTGAAGAGCAAGCAAATGCTACTAACTTATACGATATTAAATGCGAGCATAATTGTTATTTCACTTGAATATAGCCTAGTAATAAAAAGGTTTCAAGCAATTACTTTGACGTCATGTGTCTGTATAATATAGTTTATATTCTGTCAACTTTTTTTTTAAACTAGTCGGAAACCAAATTGTTGTTACCCCCCCCCCCCCATTTTCTGGATAGTCGTTTTTCCTATTATTCCGGTGTGCGTGAATGCAGCATAAGTGTCGAGTGCCTACGTCATATTTTCCTTAGCGGATGGATATTCTCCGTGAGCGGTGTAGTTCCGGGATGAGGACCTACTTTTCAGGATGGAAAGGAAAACCCCGTTAAGGGTGTAAGGATACGTCGGAGCTACACGTCGTCAGCAGGTGCACAGCGCACGGAAATCACAATTACGAGGCGAACGATGGCTTAGCATATGGTGTCTCCCGTTTAATTCACCGACAGAGGACACGTCCGCACAAACCACAACCCCGTGATTTTACGAGAATAATGTGACGGTAAGAGAAGCTAACAGTGTCATGCTCACCGTTAAATGTAAAACTGTTAGCTCAAAGCGAAGCGTAGCATGTGAGGCTAACAGCTGACAACTCAAAGTGAACACATAACAGTGCTCTCTGAGGTCGTTTCTATCTATAACAAGTTATCATTTAATGTCTCACTGTACGTTTTGTGTGCATCATGCATTACGTCACTGTGTTTTATTGTCAGCCAGATGTGTCGCTTCTGAAAAATGGAAGTAAAACTCATTCTGTTGTCTTTTACTGCAACTGACGTCAGCTCTGGTTTGACGTCACAGTCTGTGGAAATTAGATTACCTGTGGGATAATGTATGCACTCTCAGTAAGATGCAAGAAAAAATATAACTTTAATGAAAATAACATGCCCTACTTTGAATTTTTGATGTCTCCAAAGCCGGTTTATTCTGCAATCTGGATAATCAAAATTATAATTTTGTAACTATATAAAAAAATATGGCTGTGTTGGATTATATTTAACCTTAAAAAAACAAATCCAGGTGGGTCACATGTTGCCACATTTAATCTAATTTCCTATAACTTGTTATGATTAAAGCCAGGGGCGTGTCCAGGCTTTTTTGAGGTGGGCACAGACTGGGGGAGTAAATTTGTGTGCACACATGCTTTCATACACAGGAACAAAGAGCATTTCATTCTCTCTATTTCCCCACTAGTCATATATATTTTAATTACTAACATTAAAGTGTCTAAAAGATGAGTAATCCAGCACTCACCAGGATTGTAAGGTTCAAGTGGAGGAAGCCAATTTGCTAAACGGGTCGTTCGCTCCAATGTTTTCTATGCATCAAACTTTAAAGTCAATCTGAACAATGCTGGTGTGAGCTGGATTACTCTGATTTTGAAATCAGTCTGTTCCAGCTCTAGCTGCACCCGGGATGAGTAACATGGCATCCCTATACATTTAAAAAGAAACACAACAGAGTGGCAAAGTATACATCTTTAAAGGTTAATTCTTAAAGGGAATGTTTGGCCAAAGAAACAATTCAAACTTCTAAAATTGTGACCTGTTGACACTGAGAGTTAAACTGTGTGCAGGAGTTTGCTCATAACTAGATTTTATAATTAATAATTGTCTTGGATTCTGGGGCGGCCCATCAGATTTCAAAGGTGGTCCATGCCACACTAGCTACCCCTCTTTGGACCCGCCCCTGGTTTAAGCTTCAGGTGGGAATGATCAACAAACACAGCGTCATAAAAATCCTTTTCCCTGCAGAATTATGTTTCTAGAAATGTCTGGAAAGCAGTACATTTCAGTCTCACGTTCAGTTACACTATATTATGTTGATACATTTTTTTGTAAACTTTTCTGCTTCTTAATTTGAACACTGATGTGCTTTAAAAGTGACGAGTAAAATCTTCAAGTCAATTCTAGATTTTAACAGGGGAAACAATGGAGAGACATAAGAGTAAGGCTCATGTGTTGCCTGAGCGGCTGCCTTCTGACTTTTAGAGTTAGAAGAGATTCCTGTTTTGTGTTTGAAAAGATGGAGCAGATCTGCATGAATGCCTTTCTCTACTTCCTTCTGTTCTTGAGGAATGGACTTTCCTGTTAACTGATAGATGTGTGTGTGTGTGTGTGTGTGTGTGTGTGTGTGTGTGTGTGTGTGTGTGTGTGTGTGTGTGTGTGTGTGTGTGTGTGTGTGTGTGTGTGTGTGTGTGTGTGTGTGTGTGTGTGTGTGTGTGTGTGTGTGTGTGTGTGTGTGTGTGTGTGTGTGTGTGTGTGTGTGTGTGTGTGTGTGTGTGTGTGTGAGACATTTTTTAAAAAGGTGGAAAGACACCGTCTGCTGAAGTAAACAGAGGGCAGTCTGTCATTATGAGGCAGAGTTTGTCTGACATGCACGTCTGTGTAGGTGGGCGTATTCACAACATGAGTCACCATTGTTGTGGTTACTGTGAGGAACAACTGGAGGAGGTGTTTGCATAGGGGAGGGGTCGGGGGGGGAGTCGGTAAGGCCGCCCTTTAGGGCCACTCACACTCCTGCCCACCCAGTCTGTACAACAGGATGTTAGTCTTTGTTTTTCTTCAAGCTGGGTGTTGACCAGCGTGTGCAAACACAGGTGAGCGTGGCCACACCTCGATGGTGGAGGAGATTCTCGTTTGTTCTGGTGGAAAAATCTTCAAATTAAGATCGAAAGTTCTCTGATTAGTGATTTGGCTTTTTCATATATAGGGAGTAAATGATCTGCTACCTAATGATTAAACTAGAGAATGAGCTGTCCTGCAAAGTGACAGCACAAACATTTAGGTTGGAGATTTTCCAAACAGGCAGGTTTCAAAATGTAAAGTAAAGTTATGCCTATATATTATATTTATTTAGGGTTAGGGTTAACGTTTGTTTTTGTGCAACAGTTTGCAGTCAGGATTTATTGGTGTTGGTTTTCTTGACGGGTAATTAAACTGTCAATTTGTTGGAAGAGAGCGAGTCCAAACTCCCAGTTGTCTCCTGAGCTACACACACACAGAGCTACACACACACAGAGCTACACACACAGAGCTACACACAGAGCTACACACACACAGAGCTACACACACAGAGCTACACACACACAGAGCTACACACACACAGAGCTACACACACAGAGCTACACACACAGAGCTACACACACACAGAGCTACACACACAGAGCTACACACACACAGAGCTACACACACACAGCTACACACACACACACACACACACACACAGAGCTACACACACAGAGCTACACACACACACAGCTACACACACAGCTACACACAGACAGCTACACACACACAGCTACACACACACACAGCTACACACACATAGCTACACACAGAGTTACACACACACAGAGCTACACACACAGAGCTACACACACACAGAGCTACACACACAGAGCTACACACACACAGAGCTACACACAAAGCTTCACACACAGAGCTACACACACACAGAGCTACACACAAAGCTTCACACACAGAGCTACACACACAGTGCTACACACACAGAGCTACACACACAGTGCTACACACACAGAGCTACACACACAGAGCTACACACACAGTGCTACACACACAGAGCTACACACACACAGAGCTACACACAAAGCTTCACACACAGAGCTATACACAGTGCTACACACACAGAGCTACACACACAGTGCTACACACACAGAGCTACACACACACAGAGCTACACACAAAGCTTCACACACAGAGCTATACACAGAGCTACACACACAGAGCTATACACAGAGCTACACACACAGAGCTACACACACAGAGCTACACATACAGAGCTACACACATACAGCGCTACACACACAGAGCCACATACAGAGCTACACACACACAGAGCTACACACACAGTGCTACACACACAGAGCTACACACACAGAGCTACACACACACAGAGCTACACACACAGTGCTACACACACAGAGCTATACACAGAGCTACACACACAGAGCTACACACACACAGAGCTACACACACACAGTGCTACACACACAGAGCTACACACACACAGAGCTACACACACAGAGCTACACACACACAGAGCTACACACACACAGAGCTACACACACAGTAGCTGGCCGCCCTCCAAACCTCAAATTGATTCCTCGTCTCTCTCTGAGTCCTAAATCTCTCCTCAGAGTGGCGTGCTGGCTGCTGGAATGAATCGTTTTGGCGTTTGCATGCTGCTGCTGAGCCGCTCTTTCAGGTTGCAGTTGTTGCACTGTTGTGTGTCTGCCGCTGGATGTTTGTGTGTGGTCACATTTCAAATAGCGTCGCCCCCCAGGATGCTCACTAGTATCCTGTAACTCCAAAGATTTCCCTCCTTAAAGAATGTAGAAACTTTGATCCAGAGAAGTTTAAGTGGATATCTAATCCAGGACATCTGTGTGTGCAGAATTTATTCTGACAGCAGAACGTTTGTTGTGCCTTTTTTTGATTCTGCATTTTCTACTCCCAACTTTAGCATCTTGTTATCAGAAGCATGTGATGGTCATGCCCTGATGTGGAAAAATTAAATGTTCATCCGAGTGCGTTATAGCCCATGGGCCAACAGGCTCGGCTGATGATAATCAAATGAAAAATTCCTCTTTTTTTCTTTTGATTTGTCCAACTATCAAACTAGGCAACAAAGGCAAACACAGTGCAAAGATTTAAAAACAAAAACATACCTTTTGTTCTAATTTTTTAACTTACTAACTAACTAACAAATAAAACCCACATGCATCTCTGTCATGTTTGGGCCACTTGATTGTCCACACACAGTAGCCATCTAACAATGCCCACAGTTTTTTATGCACAAGACTCCCCCAAAGAAATGTTGTTGCACAAAAATTGAGTAGACTTCCTGATACCATTCGGGTTACAAACTCTTTTATTGAATAGTCTCACAAAAGTAAAGTCTGTTAATTTAGCCCCAGGATCTGTACGGTGTGAGAGTGGAACACAAAGAGAATTCAAGTAATTAGCCTCTGGCGCACACACACACACAGAGAGGAGACGCCCTCTCTGTGTCTCTTCCTCTCTCACTTTACTGTCATTGTGAGGAATCAGTCATGTTTGAAGAAGGAGCCTTGATTTGTTGAAGGGTTTTTGGCCTTAGTAGTGGATTCATTATAAAAGGTATCTGCGTCGTTGTTTTTCAGTGTTAATAGATTTAGAGACACTTTGCATAGGGCTCTCACACTTGCAGAAAACTCCTGAAAAACTCCTGATATTTGCCGGATGCAAGCTGCATGTGAACACAAACAGACACATTTTTCCACTCAGACTGTATCCGGAGTTTCTCCTCCAGCCTCATCGTATTTTTTTCTGCAGGAAGTCAGAGCGAGCTGATGTGAGAACACAGCAGGATATAATCAAGAGAATTCACCTCGAGCGAGTGGGGGGGGGGGGGGGGGGGTGTGACGATTATTTCCTGTGACTGCTGCACAATGCGTGCACAGTCTGCACGAGACAGTTATTAAACGGCTGCATTATGTTAGTCTGTTCATCAGTATGATTCTCTCCACTCTTTTGTTGATAGTGTGATTCTGTTGAACTGAACGTAGCATTGAATTAAAGGCTAATATTCTCATTATTCCACCGTGTAGCATCAGCTACTTTCCCTCCTGTCTTACAGGGATTATCTCCCGCTGTGAGGTTCATATGTGAACAGCCAGGTCAGAGAAACACCAGAGCAGTCCTCCTAAAATTATCTCGATAGTTTCAGATGTGAAAACGGCTTTAAAGACTTAAAATCACAGAGCGGTAGATAGTGAGAGAAATGATGATGGAGTCAGAGTTATTCCAGACATTGTGTTTCATGTTTGACTCTTCTTCGGTTGGATTGCCACCACACACACCACAACTACTTCAACACTTAGTTTACTGTATATTGTGTATTTTCCCAGAGTCGCTGACAAACCCACAAAATTGCACCACTCACTTCTCTCTATCTTTATCTCTCTCTCTCTCTCGCTCTCTCTCTTTCTCTCTCTGTTTGTCCTTTCACAGAGAAAGTACCATCTGCTGACCTCCTTTCTCCAGAGTGACTCCACTGTTTGCATATCGAAGCTTTTCACTCTCGTATCAACAACATGTCAGGTAACAACTGCAAAGGCTCTCAGTTTAAAGATCTTTGTCATAAAAAATCAGTTTTTCTGTTCTGAAAAAAAAAACAGATCCCCGCTGACCTTTGATCGCTGAAATAACAGATTATTTGTTAATATTTGGACCATTGTTTAAAATGTAACCACGTGAATGAATGCATCTATTTTAATGTAATAATCACTTAAACTGCTTCCTTGTTCCCAGAATCCTCTTTATACCCTCTTTGCTAACACCTGAATGTGTCTCTGTTCTAGGGACCTACACGCCGGCTCCTGGCGGGCCTTTCTCTGCTCTCACCCCGAGCATGTGGCCCCAGGACATCTTGGCCAAGTACCATCAGGTGAGGATGTGACTTCATTTGTTGCTTATGTGCAAAATTCAACCATAACTTTGCTCTGAAAACAATAAAAGAGTAACTAGTTTGGAATGAGGAAAAAGTATTCATTTGAAAGATGTGAACTCTTGATGACAGAACAGCAAGAAGTGAAACACAAGCAGGGCAGTTTCTGCAGAGCTCGACTACATTTGAAGATGTGCATCTGCGACATCTGATCTGTTTTATTGTCTGTAAAGCTGCTGTGTCCTATATGCCCATCTGGCTCTTTAAGAGAGTCATTCATGCACCTCTCCAATGCACCTTTGTCTCTGCAGAAAGACCCCTCAGAACAGCCTGAAGTCCAGTACGATGAGTTCGGCTTCAGAGTGGACCCTGAAGGTAATTTGTTCACATGGACACACACGTTTCTTCAGTTTTTTGTCCACTTTTACACACTGGTTAAAAGGGAACCCATTGAAGGAAGAATGTGCCACTTTTTTGATCCAGTGGATGTCGCCGTTGAGCACTAGCATGAAACCAAAACAGACTGCTGTTTGGCCACACCTCCTCCATACTGAAGCCTCCACTCTCCTCCAGAGACACACCTCCAACCCCCCCTCTCCACTCGCGTTCGCATGAAGGATTTATTAAATGGAACACACCCTAATTAACACTAGGACCGCCAACATTCTAGAACCCCCTCCAAGCGCCGCAGCCGTCTTTTTGACGGCATATGTAATTTAATTGTTTGTGCCCACAGAAGCACACAAATAATGCATTTTTTTGATGAATTTATGAGAAATAATGATGAATACAACTTACTTTTATGTACAAACCAAATATCACAGCATAAGGCAGGATTGGTAACCTTTTAAATGTTGCATGTCAATTTACAATATCTGTCGGCTTTTAAAGTGCGCCGTTTACGCATTTTAATAAAAACACTTAAAAGAAAGAGATAAACACCAAAATAATGAGAGGAAACTTTTTTTTTTATTGAATCTCCTCCTCCTCTGGAAATGGGTTTGTTTCCCCGTCATTCACATGCATGCCCCCCACACACACACGCGCACGCACGCACATGTGCGCGAATTATTGAATGAACATTAATGAATGAACAAAAACAGCGACAACAAAAACAAGCCTATCTATGGGCATAACAAACTATACAACAGAACTCAATAACAGATGCTGTGGCGAACAAACAAACAGATCAACAAATTAACGATCAGCACCTTGGACAGCGCCGCGACAACTAAGGCACATACCTGCGGCAAAAGTGCTCAACCTTTACGGTGCACTTCCCACACACAGGGCGCTTGCACCCCTTGCAGGACACAACAGTCTTACTCTTATTGCAGTGCGTGTTGGTCTGACACTGCCTCCTTTTCAGCTCTTGTGGATGCTGTGGCTCCATGGGCACCGACGTCAAACTGTTCTTGACACATAGGTGTTCCTCTCTCAGTTGCTTTGCCAGCTCAAGAATGAAGGCTCTTCTGGGGATGGTGGTCGAGGTGCATGACTTGAATAGGACATGGGCGTTTATCGCAGCCATGTCCAGAATGTTATAGAACACAGCAACGGGCCACCTCCGAGTTCCCCATTTTACGGTGTACTGCTGAGCTATCTGGTCCAGCACATCAACCCTGACCTGATGGTAATGATCAGAAATTGAGTATGTTTGTAATGATAATAATAATTATTATAATAATAAGGTAGCCTGATGAAATGATAAATTAAAAATGATAAAATAGCTTACCTTTGTGACGTTATAGAAAGTGACAGTCTCTGGCTTTTTCTTTCTATCCCTCCCAATGGAGACAGTAGGGTGCATGGTGCTAAGAAGTGCAACATTTTTTTTTGGTTTCCCCTGGTAAACCGTTAGGGTTGCTCGTTCATGCCTGAGCACCTTCATCGCAAACAGCTCCCCTCTCTGCTCCGGTACTGAAGGCGGCAACTCCCGTCTGGCCTTGTTGACCGCGCCGACCAAGCTGGTGTTTTTCTGCAGCAGTTTTTTGGCCAGGGTGAGGGACGTGAAAAAATTGGCTCCACCAGCTTCATCACCACACTCTTCCCCCAGACGTTGATGAGCCGGTCTCGTTTCATCTTTGCTGAGGTATGGGAAGCCATTCAAAAAGTATCTGGTTTCAGCATCTGCAGCTAACCAGAAATTTATCCTGAATTTGTCTGGCTTATTGGCCATGTACTGCGTAAAACGGCACCGTGCTTTAGTGGGGAACAGCTGCTCATCGACAGTAATGCACGCCCCAGGTTTGTAGCAGGCAATGCTGTTGCTGACAAATCCACCCCACACCTCAGACATCAGGGCAAATTTGTCACTGCACAGACAGGTATGCCTGTCATCCTTATTGTCAAAGCGCAGGTAGCGCATTATCTGCCTAAAGCGATTCCTCGGCATCGTGGCCCTGAAGAAAGCCAGTCCCCATTCCTCGGACCAAAAGCTCTCCAACTCGATGTTCTTGTTGTAAGCTCCTCTCACGTACAGCAGGGCAATGAAGGCCTTCAGAGGAGAGATCCCATGAGCTGTCTGCCTCAATACGGTGCGCCTCAGCCACAGTGCAGTCCCTGTGCTGCAGCATTTGCATGTCCAGCAAGCACAAGAAGGCACTCAGAGCGTCCTCAATTTTGCGCCTCGCATGAGCTGTGGGGCCCGCAGATTCGGTGAGGACATTTTGGGACTGTTGCCTCCCCGAGTGTCCTCCAGGCTGGATGGTTTCCCAGATTGTCCCATCTTTTCCCTGCTCACATGTGCTCGGGACTGCAAAACATAAATAATTGCACACATACAGATAGGCTACACGATTTTCAAGATTTCGATATTCAGGCTTTATGTAAATATTTTCTTATTTATAGAAATATTTTAGTTTTCTAATAAATATTTGGAAACAAAAATGTAGGTTTTGTTGTACTTTGGCAGAGTTTTGCAATATTTATACCTGTATCTGGAGGTGGTGCTACTGGAGGTGGTGTCGGCGCACTCCTGTCTGCTGGTGCTGTCACTATTGAGATTTATTGAATTCGTTTTTTTTATAATTAACAAAAGAGCTTAGGCTACATCATTTACACCCACGTTTTACAATAAAATAATTGTTCTACCTGTAGATGAGGTGTGAGGTCTCTCAGAGACCAGTGTAGGCCTATACTCTGCACCGGACCGGACAGCAGCTGTTGGCAGGGCATCAGGTCGCACTGTTGAGATATTATATTCAGCTACATTATAGTTTCTTGTTCGTTGTTAGTGAGGATAATTTTAGATATTGTTTACTGTTTATAACTCAAACTTTTAACATCATCAAGATACAGTAGTTTGTGGACCATATTTATAGTTTGTCAAGCGGCTGCGCTACGCTATAACTTTTCTATGCTTTATCCCATACAAAATCATTTATAAAAACTAATAAATTAATAGAATTGAATGAAGAAAATTAATAACCATGCTTATCTGGAGTGGAAACGCCAACCGATGGGGCAGTTGGCACAAAAGTCTTGTTTTTTTTGGGCCGTGGGGGTTCAGGGTCCGAGTCGGAAATCCCCTCCTCTTCACTCCAGTCCACATCGGGCATTTCTCCGCCATCAGACTCCCCTTCGTTCATCTCCTGAATCTTTGCCAAAGCCTCTTTGAAAGAATACCTCATTCCTGATCCTCTCTTCATCGTTGTTCAGTCTCTCTGTATCGATCGTGCTGTATGTTATCTATCAGTCTGTATATCTATATGTCTATGGTCTCTATCTATCTGTCTGTATATCTATATGTCTCTGGTCTCTATCTATCTGTCTGTATATCTATATGTCTCTGGTCTCTATCTATCTGTCTGTATATCTATATGTCTATGGTCTCTATCTATCTGTCTGTATATCTATATGTCTCTGGTCTCTATCTATCTGTCTGTATATCTATATGTCTCTGGTCTCTATCTATCTGTCTGTATATCTATATGTCTCTGGTCTCTATCTATCAGTCTGTATATCTATATGTCTCTGGTCTCTTATCTATCTGTCTGTATATCTCATATCTATCTGTTGCTCTTCGTTATATTCCCGTGCATAAATATGAAGTCTATAAATAGAAACAATAACTAAAAATTAAAAAGACACACGAAAGCAATCCAGGGAAATGTATCATATTCAACTGCCGTCAATATGACGGCGGCGGCGGTTAGAGGTATAAATGCTCAGAAAGCTTGTGTGTTTTCTTTTAGTAACACAGAAAACATAGAAGACACATATTTAAGAAAAGTCATAGGATGAGAGGCTCGTAGTTTTTATTAAAAAATAGTTATTTGTATTATAAAAACCCAAACCGTCTTTTTGACGGTCTTGGCGGTTCTAATGTTAAGCACCATTAGGTGCAAGCAGCAGACAAAATTGTTCTTTGCTTGAGCTGCAATCACCTGTGTCCTGCACTGTTGTGTTAGCATGCTAATGTTAGCATGCTTTGAACTAAACACACTTGTATGACATTTAAATAATCAATGAGTATGTTCTTCTTCTTCTCGCTTGTCCTTGACTAAAACAGCTTTTATACACAAGGGGAGGAGCCGGCCATCCCGTTCATGTAAACACGACACTGACAACAACACAGCCAGCGGGACTCATTCTGCACATTCTTCCATTACAGAAACATAAACGAGTTGATGTGAGAGTTATGATAGCAGACAAAGACTTTTAAATTCACAAAGTTTTATGACAATTTAAACGTGAGTTTTTTTCCCAGTGTTGTGGTACAGAAGAATGTTCTGACAGGATATTTTCTGCATTTGTTGTTTTATAAACAGATTAAATGTGGGCTATGATTTCTGCTTCAGTGGTTTGAATGCACTCAAAACAAAGTCAGCAGGTAGCGCTTGTGCACAGTGTGTGTCTGCTGATGAAGCAGTTCTATTTTTAGATTTGTTATTTATCCACTTGTCTTTCATCGAGACTTTCCACCTCACTCACACGTGATCTTCTTTCTGTGTGTTATTTCTTCTGTCCTTTTGCTTTCCACATCACTTTAAAGTGTGTTTGTTCAAATAAATTCTTACATTTTGTTAAAGGTGGAGTCAGTAACATTTTTCATTGCATTTTGTAAACACAACATTCAAACTGGGCCTCCTCCTCCTCCTGGGCTCATCGCTCCCAGAAGCTCACACTCACTGCAGGATGTAGTGTGTACATTTACTGCCTGCACCTACACTGTAAGCACGCTAAACACACGCTAGCACAAGCTAACCGCCGGTGTTTGCTAACCTGTCTGTCCAACAGGAAGCAGACTTACTCCACGTCTGCTGGTAAAGACTCAACCTAAGGTACAAAACAGCAACAAAAAAAGGAGCAAACTTAACAGTCATAAAGTGTTTCAGGTGCAAGAGATGGAAAAGTCAGCTCACTAAATGTCCTAGTATGTTTGACATGGGTAGAGCAAGGTACAGATCAACAACGGACGCACTTCAGCACAAGACCTTCATCATTGTTTAAGCTTTATCGGCTTGGCTAACTGATGTTGATTTTATTATAACAAAAAGAAAACAAACACTATTAGATCCTTGTGTATTTTTTATTGTGTCCTGACTCAGATGATGGGAAGGTCCGGTCCTGGCTGGGCACTGAAGGTTCACCCCAGCGTGAAGACCCCCAGCAGCGACTGCGCTGGCAAGCCCACCTGGAGTTCACCCACAACCACACCGTGGGCGACCTGACCTGGGAGCTCATAGATCCCGTCCTCCCTCGCTCGGAGCGTCTGCGCTCCCTGGTCCTGGGCGGTATTCCTCACAGCATGAGGCCGCAGGTGAGCGGACCGTCTTGCTTTTTGCTGATTTCATGTGGTGAAGATAAAAATATTGCCCGTCTGAGAAATAAAAGAAGTGAGCACTCAGAACTGTAAGGATGTTTGTTTTTGTTTTTACTGTTAGCTCTGGATGCGTCTGTCTGGAGCGCTGCAGAAGAAGAGGACCTCTGAGATCTCCTACAAAGAAATCATTAAAAACAGTTCCAATGATGACAACTCCACGGCTAAACAGGTGAACTTCCAGCGTTTAATCATGCAAACAGACACAATGCAGTCGCAGTTCTCAGGGACAATATGCTTTTGCATGGGTGCCGTGAGATGCTCTAAAGTCAAAGATAACTCCGTCACCACTTACAGGAATATAAACATCCTCATAATTACTCATCAGATCACATAAAGCAGAGGTCGTTCTAAGGGGTTTATTTCTTCATAATCATGATACCATTGTTGCTTTTTTTAACCTCCGTCCCTCAGATAGAGAAGGACCTGTTACGGACGATGCCCACCAACGCCTGCTTCTGCAATATGACCAGTGTTGGCGTGCCAAGGCTGAGACGGGTACTGAGAGGCCTGGCCTGGCTTTACCCAGACATCGGGTACTGTCAGGGTACTGGGATGGTAAGAACCTTTTTACGGCCTCATTCCACTACCTGAGAACTTGTCGCAGAGCCATCCTCCGGGTTTGCACTTCTCTTATGACTTACTCTTTTTCATCGTCTCTGCTCCTCTTTCCGTCGCCTCCTCTCCCCTCAGGTGGTTTCCTGTCTGCTGCTCTTCCTGGAGGAGGAGGACGTGCTGTGGATGATGTGTGCGCTCATCGAAGATCTCCTTCCTCCCTCCTACTTCTCCTCCACCCTGCTGGGTGTCCAAACAGACCAGAGGGTTCTCCGTCAGCTCATCGTTCAGTACCTGCCGGCCCTCGACCGCCTCCTGCAGGAGCACGACATAGGTAAATACAGAGCGCCATTACCACCTTCAGACTTTTAGTTTAATTAACGAAAAAAGAAAAGAATCCAAGGTTATAGTATGTGTTTCTTCCTTCTTTAACAAACCCAGAGTTGTCGCTGATCACGCTGCATTGGTTCCTGACTTCATTTGCCAGCGTGGTGGACATCCGTCTGGTCCTCAGAATCTGGGATCTGCTCTTCTACCAGGGCTCACTGGTGCTCTTCCAGGTCACACTGGGCATGCTCAAGATCAAGGTATTTAATCTGGAACACCTGTTTAATGACTCTTTTCTCCCTGATACTGTTGACTTTGTGCTCAGAAGCTTTTCACATGTATTCTAGTTTTAGTCTCTCTACAAATCTGTGTACGTTAAATATTAATTCTCTTGACATGTTTTTTGTCTCCGACCTCAGGAGGAGGAGCTCGTATCATCAGAGAACTCTGCATCCATTTTTAACACTCTGTCAGACTTACCGAGCCAGCTGAGAGACGGGCCTGCGGTGCTCGGGGAAGCCATGAGGCTAGCGGGTTCTTTGACCCAGGAGACGCTGGAGGCCCACCGACACAAACACCTCGCCTACATCCTTAATGAACAGACGCAGCTCAACAACGGGAACAACACAACCCTCAACACCAATCTCAACAAGGTCAGCAGAAAAGTTAGATATATAATTAAAGGCTTAATATGCGATTTTTCAGAATTAAATGTAATAGAAATCAAGTATATCCTCTGAAAATAACTCTGAGTCATGACTGTCTACAATGGGTGTAACACCCGAGTCCCACTGTCTGTGACGTTTTCAGAGTTTTCAGAGTCCTATCTTCAGTTTGTTTACATCGCTCGGACGGCTGGCTGACTCCTCCCCTCGCGTATAAAAGTTGTTTAATTGAGGGACTAGAGAAAAGAAGAATAACATACTGTACTCACTGCTTAACTGTGTTTCTAGATCACGCTCATTTCAGGTAAATTTACATGCAGTGTGAAGATACGAGCATAATAAAGATCGCTAGCATTAGCATGCTAACACAACAATGCAGGGCGAGTTGTTTTGGTTTCATGCTGGTGCTCAAGGACGACATCTGCTGGATCAAAAAGTTGCATATAAAGCCTTTAAGAATCTCGCTTGAAAACGTTTGACAGGAGATAAAGTATCCAACCTTTGTTTGCGCTCAGGTGGTGAGGAGGCAGTCCCTGCGCAGGAAGTCCACCCTGAGCTCCCTGCTGTTTGGAGAAGATGAGGCGGAGGCCCTGAAGTCCAAGAACATAAAGCAGACCGAGCTGGTGGCCGCCCTGAGAGAGGCCATAACCCGCACCGCAGAGCACTTCCACTGTCTGGACCCGCATCACTCCAGCACTGTGAGCTCACACCCTGCAGCACAGAAACACACAGAGCCTCATGACCTGTAGAGGAGTTAGAATATGTCAAACATAAGGAGGCATCAAGGGACAAAATCCTTTATTGTCTGATCTAACAAACCAAATGGTTAAGATTGTAATGTTATCAAATTGTAGCATTCAAAACCCCCCATCAAAGGATGATTGGTCCTGGAGATCAATGGAGACTGACGTTCTCATTAAGGCTAAAGTTTGATCAATATATAAAAGTCAGGAAGAAATGGAATGTAACTCATTTTAATTGAAAAACCCTGATTTGTATATTTTGACTAATGTATGGCCCATGTTACCTTTTTTTTTCTTCCCTTCTTTTCTTTTGTCTTCGTTCGTTTTCGTTTTACTCTGAAAATATCGATTAAAAGAAAGCGTAGCATTCAGTAAAAGTACTTCCTGTCCGCGCAGGACCTGACGCCGGACTACTCCATGGAGAGCCACCAGAGAGATCACGAGAACTTCCTTGTGGTGTCCCGCACCCGACGGAGACGGGCGAAGGCTCTGTTGGACTTTGAACGACACGATGACGACGAACTGGGCTTCAGGAAGAATGACATCATCACTGTGAGTCAGGACTTACACACATGGTGATGCACAAAAAGTCACCTCTCAGTGCTCCTAACATGTAAACACTCTCTCTCTCTTTCAGATCATCTCACAGAAGGATGAGCACTGTTGGGTCGGAGAGCTCAATGGGCTCAGAGGTGTGTTTGCTGTTCAGGTGATATCTGGAAATCTTCAGTTCTGTTGAACCCGTCTTTCATCTCTTTTGACTCTAATGATCTGCGGCTCTTTTGTAACAGGCTGGTTTCCGGCTAAGTTTGTGGAGATCCTCGATGAGAGGAGCAAAGAGGTCAGAAGCTGTTAATTATCTTTTGAATAATTCACACTGCTGACTTTGATTCACTCACTCAGCAGATCTCCCTTTGAGCCTCAATCCTTGTGTTTCCTATCGTTCCCCCTTCCCTGATTCAGATGATTAATTATGTCTTCAACATTATTTGTTTTTTTCTGCATCTCCAGTATTCATTAGCAGGAGACGACTCTGTGACGGAGGCAGTGACAGACCTGGCCCGGGGCACACTGTGTCCGGCCCTGAAGGCTATATTTGAGCACGGCCTGAAGAAGCCGTCTATACTGGGGGGGCCCTGTCACCCCTGGTTATTCCTAGAAGAGGTAGGAGAGCGTTCACAGAAACTTCTAATGACACTGTAATGCACACAGTTGTTTCATCAAATGCTGCTTTTCCTCTAGGCGGCGAGTAGAGAGGTGGAGAGGGACTTCAACTCGGTGTACTCCAGACTGGTGTTGTGTAAAACATACAGGTACAATCCTCGTCCTGGTTCCTTTTTTTTTTTTTTTTTACTCAATTTCTACAATTGAAAACGTTAAAGGCAGGGTTGGTCATTTTCTCCAGATACACTTTTTAAGATTTTGGAATGAAGAAAAATCCATCATCTGTAGCAGCTGTAAGCCTGTAAAAACTTTGACCAATGTCTGCCACGAAGTACCAATCAGATGAACCAATCAGACGCCTCCCTGTCTCCCTGCTCGTTCTCTACCTCTTACGTGCTCTAGCCCACACTCAAAGAGCGTCACCGATGACTTTAGGAGTTTATACTGTGAGTTTACTTACCGCTGAATGAGACATGAGACGACGTAGTTTCCACACAATGAAATCGATGATCTGAGGTCCACTTCTGGAGCGACGGCGCTCGTGCATGTAAGTGAGGGGGCGTGGCTTTAGAGGGAGTACAGAGGGGAGGCGGGGGTGGGTGTAGACGGAGCACTGAGGGAATGCTACTTTCAAAATCATGCTCGTTTTTGAAAATGGAACAACCCTGCCTTTAAAGAAAATATCAGGGAAATACAACCCCTTCTCGTCTACATGTCGTTTTCATGTAGCTGCATTTTATTTGCAACATATTCCTAAATACAATAAAGAACATGAAAATAGCCTAACATGATAACATTTCTATTTAACAAAAATAAGTATGTACAATGTTGTTGTTAACAGTTTAAATGTTTAGAATTAATTGTATGTTTGCAGAGAAATGAGAAATCCACTCCAAATGCATAAACACATCAAACATTGATGTATTTTTTGTGTTTTAAACCAGGTTAGATGAAGATGGGAAAGTACTAACACCAGAAGAGCTGCTGTACAGAGTAAGTATGAGTGTGAAAAAGGCCAGATGTATGATAGTTTGTTTATTTAGCTGAATATGAGGCATGATGATTATCTGAATGATTTCGTCCCAGGCTCCACGGTGAGTGTTTCTGTAAAGGTCATGTTTATTTACTGAGGCGTGGTCGAGTGTGTAAAATCAACCTGTAGCAGTAAACTGTTGTAGCAGTGAAGTGCTTGAGCGCCCTCTGTCTGTTGTCCTCAGGCAGTGCAGTCAGTCAACATGAGCCACGACACCGCACACGCTCAGATGGACGTCAAGTTCAGGTCTCTCGTCTGCGTTGGACTCAAGTGAGTTTCAGGACAGATCGACTCAACACACACACACACGCATGCAGAGTTTTAAACCGTGACACACACTCAGTGTTAACGGTGCATTAACGTGTTTCTGCCCCATGTCAGTGAGCAGGTGCTGCACCTGTGGTTGGAGGTGCTGTGCTCCAGCATGGCAGCTGTGGAGAAATGGTATCATCCGTGGTCGTTCCTGCGTAGTCCTGGATGGGTCCAGATCAAGTGTGAGCTCAGGTAGGAACACTTTAATTAAGCAATCAGTCTGTTGTTTATTAAGAAAAGTCCTACCTAGAGCTGCATGCTGGTGTATTTATTCCAGATTTACATGAATCCAGGGTTGTGAAAATATGAACGACGGTCTAAAGAAGGCTTTAAGAACACAAATTGGACATGATTTCCAGTCTCCTGCTCTATTTCTCCCCAGGGTCTTATCAAGGTTTGCCTTCAGTCTCTCCCAAGATTGTGAGCTACCCGACAAGAAAGAGGTGAGCCAATCATTCTACCACTGTGACCTCCTACAGAGCAGCAGAACCAGAATCAGGATTTATTTTTATTGCCAAGAACATTTACACACACAATGAATGTGACGCTCTTTCTGCACGAGATGCATTTTAAGAATTGTTGGTTTGTGTTCGTTCAAAAGCAAACAAAGGATCATACAAAGGAGCCTCTCTCTCTCCCTCTCTCCCGCTCTCTCCCTCTTTCTCTCTCTCCTGCTCTCTCTCCCGCTCTCTCCCTCTTTCTCTCTCTCCTGCTCTCTCTCCCGCTCTCTCCCTCTTTCTCTCTCCTGCTCTCTCTCCCTCTCTCCCGCTCTCTCCCTCTTTCTCTCTCTCCCTCTCTCCCTCTCTCTCCCTCTTTCTCTCTCTCCTGCTCTCTCTCCCGCTCTCTCCCTCTTTCTCTCTCTCCTGCTCTCTCTCCCTCTCTCCCTCTCTCTCCCTCTTTCTCTCTCTCCTGCTCTCTCTCTCCCTCCCGCTCTCTCCTCTCTCTCCCACATTCTCTCTCGCTCCGTGGTGAAAATTGATTTATGTCTCTCTTTTTCCTCCGTTTCCAGGAGAAGGAGCAGCGCCCCCTGAAGGAGGGAGTGCAGGACATGTTGGTGAAGCATCATCTCTTCAGCTGGGACATCGACGGCTGAACTCACTGCCAAAACAGAAACAGCCGAGTCCGTCCCCGTCCCCCGTGTCTGTGTTTTAAAACTCTCGTCTCTTTCACCTGTTACCTAAAGACTCTGAGTCCTGAATCGGACTCTGTTGTCTGCTAAAGTACGGGACGACTTTACAGACCTTTGATTTGTCACATCACCTCTGAGCACTGGACCGTGTCGACACCCTTATTATAACTTTGGAGCAGCAGTTTGTTTGTGTTTATTTAAAGTCAGTGCAGGAGAAAGCAACACATAGTAAAAGAAGCTACATATTCATGGCGCCCGTGTTGTAAAGAAAACCTTTCCCCGAGGACGTGATACCTGTTATTAGCATCCTAATAGAAGTATTCCTCTGGCCTTTCTGCTTTATTCAGTGCAGGACTGACATGTACAAATCATTTTCTTGCATTAGTTATATCTGTGAGAGGTGAGAGGTCATCACATGACACGGCGAGGGTCTTCTGAAATCGACCTTAGACCTCAAGACTGAAGCGCAAAGGTAAATCATTTTTGACATGGATGCATTTTACTTCAACATCATGAATCCCACAAATTATATATCTCATTAAACTCTAATGTTGCACATGCCGAGGAAAGCCTTTCTCAAGTGGTCCGATAGGCCAGCGGGTGACAGTGGTAGTGAACGGGATTATGTGCACGAGGCCGATAAATCTGTTAGTTTTTTCTGTTCCAGTCCACAGCTTATATATGTTGCATAAGATTTGGAATGTTTGTTTTTGTATATAAAGTAAACATATGATGCTTGTAACTACATGTGCCCTCGTATGTAAAAAAAATATATATATCACTATATAGATGATGTACTGATTTTTAAAGTGACCTTTAGTTCAAACTAAAAGTTGCACATGCATCAGGAACGACTTGACTTTTATTGATTCTGTTCACTCGTCCTTTGGGGGGGGTGAGGGGGAAAGTGGTTTTGTTGAAAATGGTGGATTCATTTCAGTATCTTGTGATGTAAAAGTTTTTTTCCTCATTCACCTGTTTTATTTCTGCCACGCTCGCTTGTTAAAATGGGTTTTATGCTTTACATTTCCATGCATTTAAAATTGATTTTTGAAATGTGAACGTCCCAGTTTGCAGGAAACCCCAAACATTTGTGTCTTATTATTTACAGTATATTGTAGCCTGCTTCAGTCACATTATACTGACTGTAAAAATAATAAGAAATACACAAGAAAATTCCCGCCAAAAGAGCCATTTTCAAATATGCACTCCAGAAAATTTCAGGAAAAATTTGAGCAGACGGACTCTGAAATCTCTGAATCTTCCTGGTCTGGTTGTTCACACACTTCCAACAGCAGGCGAGTGTCCATGTCAGACCTACAATGAAAATGTTTGCTTAGTGTGTCTTTTGACATCCACAATCTTAAGAATGAAGCGGTTTCTTTACACCACCCTCTCCTGCGTTCTCACATCAGCTCACCCTGACTTCACTTGGAAAATTTACCAGGGGGCAGGCGGGAAAAGTTCAAAGGAAAGTCAGAGTGAAATATTCTGCTGTTTGCGTTCACACCTACAGCTCACCCCGAAGATTTCAGAATGTTTTCAGGCGTTTGGAGCAGGAGTGAGAACACCACTATTATCACTATCACCTGACGTGAAACTTAGAGACTAAGATTCTAACCATCCAATGGTGTCCATGAGACACTGATAAATGAAGAAAAGGAGACAAACTAAAACCCATTAGAAATGACTCCATGTTAGCTCTTTGCATTTATAACAAGGAAACGTTCAAACAGAATGAGGAGCAGCGTTGAAAAGTTCAGTAAATCTTGTTTATTACTGGTCAGTTTTTTAGCGGCAGAGTGTGTGAAATAACTGTCACAACATGTTAACAGCAACAGGCTTTAATGCATGGAGTTACAAGCAGCACTGTGAGTGGTGCATGTCATATAATGATGGAGGAGATGTATTCTGGTACTAAGACTATGGGTACGAGGTTTGGACCAGGACGGAGGAAGCATGACGGACTTTTAAGAGAGCGAGAGTGAGAGCAGGCAGAAAACTGTGAAACCATCCGAGAGTGCACGTTTGCCAAATAAATAACTGACGATTATAAAATGTTTACAGCTTATATCTTCCATATATCTAGAATTTAAAATCACTAGGTGCCCTCTTGCTACATTCACTGATGATTTGCATACATTTTTTCTTTTACAATGGCATCTTCCCAATCCAAGCACAACTAACAGCTAATTTACAGAAGCAGTATAAATAGTAGTACATTAAATGTTTTTCATTGCAAGTAACACAGGGAATGCATGGTGGGGGGGAGTTCCTTTTTTTTTTTTTTTTTTTTTTTTTTTTTTATAGCTGCTCATTTTGGTACTGGACCCTTTGTTTCGGGGGTTTAGCCTCCCTCCCTGACACAGACGTGGAGATAAGAGGAAGATCTGGAAACTTTAAACCATCCTGAGTGAGGCTACATTCCCAAACCAGCCTCTCAATCATTAAAACCTCCAAAAACCATAAAAGGCAGAGGACTTAAAAAAATCGCAGTTTGAGACACACCCCTTTGTGTTCCCTTTTTGAAAACAAAATAAAACTAGCAACTGCTGTAAAAGGCAAGGAGTAATAGGAGTGAGGGGAGCGTCTGGCTGCAGACGTCTCATGGTGGGTGGAATGAAGACACTTGGTGGAGTGGACAGCAGAGAGGGAGCTTTAACCGGAACAGGAGGGGCGGTTTAGCAGCCTGCGGGTCCTGATGATGAGGAGGGGGCTGCTGTGGAGTTGGCGTTGCTGTTCTGGCCTTTTCCTTTGTGCCTCTGACCGCCTCTCCTCCTCCCACCTCCTCCAGACTTTGGCTGCAACGGACGGAGAAGGAACAAAACACCAGTTAGGACTTCCACAAACTGGTGGAAAAGGACACTTAGGAGCGCTGAGAAGAAGAGGACGACGTTCTTTGAGAGTAAAAAGGTTTTGGGCTGAGGCGCTGGTAGATTAGTGGTTAGTGAGCGCGCCCCATGTGTAGTCCTCCAAGCAGTTATTACACCCCTTACATTTTTACATCCTGCCTTAAAACTAATACAACCGTGATTATTTTTAAAATCTTTCTTTCTCCGAGAGCAAGAACAGGAGGACGCCTTCTCACACTTCTAAGATGGCCGCTGTCATGACAACAATACAGTAAATATCATCAAGTAGTGTTGGAAGATGGAGGAGTCTTTGGATCTGTATCTGCTGCCACAAATAATTGTCTGATATATGATAGAGATCAGGGTCGGAAGACGGGGCTAGAATTAGATTCTCCTCCATTTTCTTGGAGATCAGAGACGTACTCCAAATGATTGGTTATCTGACGACCCCCACAGGACGTCTGCTGACAGCTTCAGACCGCCTCGTTTACTCTCTCCTCTCGGGGATTCATTAAAATAACACTCTAAGAGAACGCACTACATGGACACTTTCAGTCAACTTGAAAACATTCAAAAGTTATTATCTTATCCACCTGGTTAAAGACAACCCCCCCCCCTTCCTTTCAATGTCACATTTATTTCACCCTTTTTACCTTGTTCTCTTTGTTGCCCTCCTTTATCTGAGGGTCTTCATCTCCCTCCCCCTTCGTAAGCAGCCGCGCAAGCACAGGAGAGAGAGAGAGGAGGTGTGAAGTGACGTAGAGCGACAAAGTTCAGGAAGAAGAATGGAAAGGCAGTGCAGGATTTAACGGGTGTTAGACATGACGATGGAATAAAAGAGGGAAGAGAAAAAAGAAGACAAGAGGTCAGAAAAGAGCAGCAAATAGCAACAAGAAGGAAATGCAAACAAGTCAAGAGTTTTGTTTGTGACTGTTTTTTCCTCACCTGCTGTATCACGGTTTGTCCCGCTGGCGGTGGTATCGTCGCTGCGTCATCACCTGCCGCCGTGCCGTCCTCTTTTCGGAGCAGTGCCTTTTTTGTCGACTGCATTTTGATTTGTGGAGGTTTGGAGTTTGACGGCATGTTGTTGGTGGATTGCAAGAGCTGCAGAGAAAGTACATCAATATTAAAGGCTTTGTGATTTTTTGATCCAGCAGATGTCGCCCTTGAGCACCAGCATGAAACCAAAGCAACTCACGCTGCATTGTTGTGTTAGCATGCTAATGCTAGCGATCTTTATTATGCTCGTATCTTCACACTGCATGTAAATTTACCTGAAATGAGCGTGATCTAGAAACACAGTTAAGCAGTGAGTACAGTATGTTATTCTTCTTTTCTCTAGTCCCTCAATTAAACAACTTTTATATGTGAGGGGAGGAGTCAGCCGGCCGTCCCGGCGATGTAAACAAACTGAAGATAGGACTCGGGAAAACTCTGAAAACATCACAGACAGTGGGACTCGGGTGTTACACTCATTGTAGACAGTCATGACTCACAGAGTTATTTTCAGAGGATATACTTGATTTAGATTATATTTAAGGGGGAAAAATCACATATAAAGACTTTAAACAACTAGCATAGCTTATTGACGGTATCCTACATGAGTTAGCCTTTAGCCTGAGAGAGATGAAGTCTGAGGTGTTTTAAAATGTTTTCATACTGGGATCTATTAAACAACATGTGGACTGATATTAGCTGACTGATCCACTGACTCTTACTAAAGGACAGAGCCGCCTCTGTGATTTGATTTCATGCATTTCTTTTGATACAGAAAGGCTAAATAACACATCTTTAAACTTCCCTTTTTGGTCCGTACTGTGACCCCCTCGCCTCACCCTGGGGTCAGATCTTTTATCAAGTGCCATGTCTGTACCTTTGTGATGGTGCCCACAGCTTTGGTGCGTCCCTCTCTGAACACCAGCCTCTGGTCGCAGTGCAGGTACTCGGGTGTTTTGATGAAGCGGAAGTGGACTGAAGCCTTGTCCCCCGTCCTTAAGCATTCTCTGTTCATGGTCAAGATGGTGGCTGTCTGTCTTATGCTGCCGCAGTGGACTGAAAGGGGATTGGATGAAGTTAAGAGTTTGTCATCGGTGGGACAAAAACCATGATTTTGTAAAACTCTTGGGGAACAAAACAGGTTTTTACAAGTGATCTATTTTATGAGTAACACTGAAACACTGTGTTTTTCATTATTTTTAAATCATCATGAGATCACCCACCCATGGCCTGGTATCTGGGGGATATCGTAGTTGGATGATGCAGCACCAGGATCTCAGCCTCAAACTCCCAAGTTGCCTGTGGGCACAGCCTGGGCGACACCATGACCATGCCTTTCCTGATCGACGAACGCTTGATCTTCATAGAGACCAGCCGGAGGAGGGAAAGACGACAGAGAACATGGACACAAAAGGAGATTGTTGTCAGCACAATTACACTTTGATTTCTACGGATCGTTTCTTGAGATGATTGCAATTATTTCATGTTTAAAATACCTTTTTGAGAGCAAACGATGCCGTCTGACCCCCTCTGACCTCCTTCACAGGCATTCTCTTACGATGGATTGATTTGACGGCTATAGAGATGAAGCTGCCCAGAGGGTCCGGCCCGAGTAGCATCGTATCATTGAGACGTATGAGTCCACGTAAAGTAGTTCCTGATACCACTGTTCCTACTCCCTGAGACACAAACACAACGATTGGTCGACATGGTATTCGGTGGGTGACACATAAGTTACGCATAAAGTCTTTACCTGTAAACTTTTAATCTTTAAATGTAAATGTAGAAAAAGAGTTTGTTAGTGGTGAGAGTACCGGCACAGAGTATGTGTCGTCTATCTGAAACTCAGCGGGCTGGTCGTCCCGGTACGAGGTCCTGGAGGACAGCAGGTTCAGGAACATCTTGAGCAGGTCCATGTTCTCCCCGGTCACATTGGAGATCTGAAAGATGGGACACATCCTGGAAGGACACAAAAACAGAGATTACACAAAAAATGGATACCCAACTCTAATTCTAAATCTGGCTTGAAAAAAACGCTTTACCTCTCCAAGCTGAAGTTTGAGGCCGTTACTATGACGTCGTCCTTGTTCTGCACCAGGACGGGAATTTTCCTACAGCCGGGGGATTTGAGTAACCTCTGGAGCAGCTTTAGTGTCTCTGTTATGAGCAAAGCAAGAAACAAGAGTTGTACCACAAAACTTGATAACATTTTTGTTTTGTTAGTTTTTTATGTTCATTTTTATGCAAATTAATTTTTTTTAAAATGTCAAATGGTCTGATGACAACAGACAGAAAAGTGGACTTATAAAAAGGGACTGACCTTGCAGGATGTTGGCTGGACACATGTCTATTTTGGTCACCACCACAAACACAGGCACATTCAGGGCTAAGGCCAGACCCAGGTGCTCTTTGGTCATCCCTACAATTCCTGCATTACTGCCCACCTGGTGAGGGGGGAGCAGAGGACATTTGTTTGTATTTTAATCAAAGAAACATAGAGGGGGGGAGGCGGGGGGGGGCAGGGGCATTTGTTTTGGATGATTTCTGACCATGAGCATGCAGAAGTCAGGCAGGTGTCCGGTCATCCCAAACACGGTGGTCTTGAGGTATTTCTCATGGCCAGCCAGGTCTATGAAGGTGATGACCTTGGAGGACTTCTCACAGATTTTAGTCCAGTCCAGGCTTCCTCCATGACTGTCTGGTTTGTTCACCACCTGAGCCAGAAAGAGGGGGCGGGGTTACACCTATAAACAGTCGTTCTTTGGCTTCAACTTTTCTTTCAGCAGGTTGCTAAAACAAAACAAGACTTCTCTACTCTCCCCCTCCCTCACCTGTCCCTCCTGGTCGAACCCCAGGATGTCATTTCCCACGCTGCTGGTCCTCCCGCTCTCCATCTCGTGCTTGTGTCTGAAGAGTTTCTGGCGAGCAAAGCCTCTGCCGTTATCCAGCTCCCCATGCGTCAACACTCCCAGGAGAGTACTCTTACCAGCATCCACATTACCCACCACGGCAACCCTGAGGGGGAAGAGAAGCACCAAAATATCACCAACAGAACAAGGAAGCAACAACTGTGTCATCATAAACCCCTAACACCTTGTTGTTCACATCTCGGAGCACCCACCTGACCTCCAGGAAGTCCAGCTCTCCCACGCGTCTGCGGATCAGGTAGTCTTGTACCAAACCGGCTGCCTCATTGCGCTCCCGGAGCGGAATAAGGTCAGCGTCGATTTGCTCACACATGGAGTGCACTGTGGCTATGGAGGCCTCCATGTCCTTCTCATCCAGACCCCAGTCACCACCATCTACAACAGAGAAGATAAAGAAATAAGTAGGATATTAAACAAGCATAGCTAATAAATTGTCCTGGGATTATAAGATAATCTTGCACAGATGGATTTATAACTGAGGGACAGAGGATCTTAATCCAAACACTTCCATAGCTAAGAGCTCAGCAGAACTGAAGAAGCCTTTCGGATGAGGGGTGAAACACTGGACGTGTGGATTCAACTTTGAAGCCCCCGTTTTGTGAGAAGTTTGCATTTTTTCCTCACCTGAGCCCATCCCGACCACATAGATGGTCTCCCCACATCCCTCCTCCATCCTGTCTCGGAGCTGGCGGAGTAACGAGTCGTACTGCTCTCCATTTGGGCTAACAAGAGCCAGCTATTTAGTCCATGCATGTGGAAGAGAAGACAGAAACAGAGGTGAAATAGAGTTGGAGTTTGGAGTTATCAGCCTGGCTGGGTGGCCGTTGTAAATCTTATCAGAGCAAGCTTTGTATCTAGCGAGTTGCACTCAGAGATAACATGTCACTGTTTAAAGTTTGGTGGCCAGTGCAGGACATTAGGTGGTCTTTAAAAGCAACGTCAAAATGCAAGCCACAGTACAAAATTAACCTGCGGGGAAAAGAGAGTTCAAAGCTGATCCCAGCACACAAACACAGCTGTCTCTCTTCACATGAAAAACTTCAAGGATGCATGTGAAAGCAACAACCCCGCTGATACAGCTGACCTAAAAAAAAAAAAAAGCTTCATGACGCCAACTAGTACCGCAGAACGGCTGCTTTAGTCATCCAAAACACAATATCCCAACTTAATTAATTTTTAAATAAACGTTAAAAAAAAAAAGATCTACCACAGTCCAAGTATGTGCTAATCATGTTTCTTTAAATACACCAAGGATTACTAAACCGATAGAGCTTTGCACGTGAAGAAAATATGCATAAAGATGGGCTAAAAGTCTTTAGAGTAGAAGGAAACATTTGTCTACTAGAGTTAAGTCAAAGGGGAAAAGCAAGGCAGCTTTATTTGTACAGCACATTTTATGCTCATAGTGCTTTACACAGGGGAGACTCAGTTACACAAATACAAGGCTGAATACAGATAAAAAGGAGTATATCAAATCATAGCTAAGGGAATTAATTTTAAAATCATAAAAACGATTTTTAAAATTAGATTACGTCATAATTATTAGTGAAATGTAGTAAGAACAAATTAGTGATGAAGGCTCATTCAAAGGCACATGAAAACAGAAATGTTTAGTTTTGAAATGTTTACGTTTGGAGCACATCTAATCTCTGATGGCAGCTTGTTCCAGTTACAGGCAGCGTAGTGACCAAATGCTGCGTCACCGGGTTTAGTCAGGACTGAACAAGGTGACCAGAGTCAAAAGATCTGAGGTAAAATACATTTTAAAACATGTCAGAAATGTGTTCTAAGTGAGCCTATACAGTCCAGTGTAAAATCTATTCTGAAATTAACTGGGATCCAGGGCAGCGACTTTAAAACCGGAGTAATGTGTTCCATGTTTTTTGGTCCCTGGTCAGGATTCTAGCTGCAGCGTTTTGAAAGACCTGCAGCAGTTCAGCCGTTTTTTTTTTTAGGAAGTCCAGTTAGAAGACCATTACAGTAGTCAACCTTAGATCAAATAAAAGCATGGCACCGCTGCTATCGATGCCATGTAAAAGAAGAACATATTCAGTGTTTCCCCAGAGAAAGTTCCCTATAGTAGGGCTGGGCGATATGGACCAAAACTCATATCTTGATATTGATTAGCGGAATAGCGATACTCAATATATAACGATATGTATTTTATAAACAGTATAAACACATGGAAAATTAACTACCTGTTTGTTTAAAAATTTAAAAAGTAATATTATAAAATAAAAATGTTCATTTAAATACAATAAAAGAGAGAGAGAGGAGGAGCAGGGTGAAGAGGGACAGACAGTCAGTCTTCATCAGTGAGATGAGAAAAAGGCGACCTGGCACCTCTATGACATTATTTTAATGCAACATAAACTATATCGATATTAACGATATTGTCTTACCCGTTATCTTGTTTGAAAATATATATCGATATATATTAAAAACTCGATATATTTCCCAGCCCTACCCTATAGGTAAAAATGTTTTACCTATGTTCATGTTTAAATTCACCTTGATGTTAGGAAAGGATGTGTGATGATCCATTATGAAAATAATCAACAATTGCCCTGAAATGCATCAAGCTGAAGAATAGAGCATTTTAAAGAAAATGTAAGAAGATGAACGAAGAGATATTAGGTTGACAGAAAAGTAAATACTCAAGTAAAGTTCAGATAGCTGACAACTTGATTTAATTGCTGTAATAACTTGATGTAAAGTTCATCACACAGCATACAAGAGGCTGACACAAACCGATGAAATGACAGGAGTCGGAGGTGAAGAAGGACTGCCTCCCTGATGCAACCAAGTGAAACCTGCATGTAAGGTAATGTAACATCATTGTTCAGTGAAATTTGACCCTTCAGGAACTCAACCCACCTCATCATCTGATTTACATAACAGCATCTCTCTTCAGTGGCTGTTCACGTTTCCATTTTAAAGAAAACAGCTGTTCCTACTCTATAATTTAAAACTACTTTAAGTGAGTCAAAACCGGTTTAATGCTTTTCATTGTAATTGTTTGGACAGGTAGTTGACCAGGAAGTTTGAAAAGGTATTTGGAGAGGAAGTTACCTGACAACAACAGAAAGTCGTTGCCCTGCATTTCATCAGCCTGTGTTTATGTTTTGATGTTAACACACCGTGAACAACCAGTGTCAACAGAGACTCACATTTTACTGTACCTAACTTTAGAGAGCAATACAATCACCCCACGTTGACATTAAAAGCAGGCAGACATTAAAAGGCAGCATATGGTGCAGTGTGCTAACTCTGAGAAATGAATGCTTCCATGTTGATGTGACCGTGTGGTTGGGCTAGCGTTATCCACTGTTAGCTGTTTGAGCTAACGTTAGCATCAGGAGTATCGCTCGTAAAGAAGACAGTTGAGCAGAATATGTGATAAAACAAATAACCATGAGCTACAGTGTGTAATAGCGTTCAATGTTTGGTAATTACATTGTTATAAATAAAACACTATCGTTTTATTCATTCATTCCCAGAAGGAGCTAACGTTACCCTAGCAGGGCATAGCTCTACCTTGTTGGTGAAGTCGACCCCGCGCTCCTCGGGCTCGCCGTTGATCATGTCCCCGTCATCGAAGAACTCGTCCCCGGTGTCGTCCCCGCCGCTGCAGCCTCCCCGGTCCGGAGCGAAGATGCTGGCTGGGACTAGCGCGTCGGCCAGCATGGAGCCCGGGGTTAAACCTGGCTCATGCGCCGCTGCTATCGATGCCATTTCTATGCCAGCCTTGCAGAGATAAACAAGAAGCTGTCGTACCGACGGTGAGTACCCACACACACCTCACAGTAAACACACACACACACCTCACAGTAAACACACACACACTGAGCACCGCAACCTCTCCTGCACAGAGGTACTAATTGTAAAACATCACAACAACAGACTGCGTGTTTGTGTCTGCAGTTGTTTTGCATTCAAGCCATTTAATAATAAAACCCTACCATCGTTTTTATCAATATTCATGAGGAAGGTGTGTTTTCACCCGCCTTTTTACTTCCTGTTCACCAATGGTGTTGTAGTTTTTAATCAATGCATTAGCAGTGGACCAATAACAGAGAGGGGGTCGTTCATATGATTACAGGATGGGACAGTCCCTCGCAGGGCTGCAGGCCTGCTTGTCTTGTTTATAATGGTGCAATCACCTTGTAATACTCCTGTGTTACATATATGATCATTTTAAAAAATAGGCTTTTTTGGTAAATTTGCAAAAGTAAAGAAGCATTTAAAACAATCATAATCCCTTTTCTTAATGTTTCTGAAACAAATTGAATCTTAGAAATGATCACTGTCAAGAAGTTTGTTCTGACAAAATGATTATCTGAGTTTCACAAGAAATATGAAATATTATAATATAAAATTCTTAATAAAAAATAAAATAATGAAGCTGACAAAGGCCTCTGTGTAGCAACAGCTGCCTGAAAGCCCAAGAAGATTGCAATAAAGTTTATAAATCCCCCTCCCACTCAAAGAGAGAGAACACTCGATCAGAAAACCTTCAGAGGTCAAGGACTGAGAGTTTCTAGGGTTAAGCACTGTACAATGCGAGCCAACAGGCAAACAAATAGCGCCTTTAATTGTAAATAATGTAGTGTTGCAGTTTCATTCCATGGCCACTAGAGGGCACTAAGTTCTAATGTCTCTGACTGCAGCTGAGCAATCAGCTCCACCTAGTGTCCACCCAGTATCACAGCAGCTACTGTACCTCACTGATCGTTTGGGTCAAAACTTAAATAAAAATAACAGCAGCTAGTTTTTACTGCAGGACATGACTTTCATATTAAAGATTGATTTTGTTAAAAGACATCTACTCAAAAACACAGGCTGCTCTACTATTTCTGTCCAGACCTATTTATTTAAAAAAAATGTCACAATCCAACCATCAAATAATGTCTCTTATCAGCAGTTTAAGTTTCCCTATATTTCCTTACAGCGTTTGCAGCATGCCATACTGTAACTTTATGCTCTAAGCAGCTCTGAGAAAAAGAAGGACAAAGCTTTATTTTAAGTCAAAAGTTGGGGGAAAAAAACTTAAAGTAGTTTTAGAAGTAAACATTTCAAATATGTGACACACAATAAATTTCAATTGGCACACAAAGGTCTGTGTGTGTGTGTGTGTGTGTGTGTGTGTGTGTGTGTGTGTGTGTGTGTGTGTGTGTGTGTGTGTGTGTGTGTGTGTGTGTGTGTGTGTGTGTGTGTGTGTGTGTGTGTGGGCGTCTCTGTGTGTGTTCCTCTGATTATGTGAAAGGTCTCTGTGTCGTTACATCTGCTGACTGTCTTGAGACTGGGTCTTGGGGGTTAGAGGAAACATCCGATCTTTTGATGTCAGAACCAAAAGCTGCAGGCGTCAACCCCGATAAGAGCTGTAAGTTTATCTTCCCAGTTACACAGTGTCCCTCAAGAACTCATTTTAAAAAAAATAAAGTTATTATCCAGTTGATCAAGTAATAAGGGATACAGCTCTCTGTTATGTCAGAGGCCAGTTATGTCAAAGCTGGAGGCTTGCACGCTGCCAATTCTTTTTGGGCACTGATAGATGGCAGCTGTTCAACATAAGAACAAACCCTGCACTGTTTGTCAGGGAATATTAAGAACTAAAAGCTGATTGAAGTTCCATACATACACACACATATGTGCAATAGTAAGCTAGAAATCAGACGGCAGACGGACAGGTCACAGGTCTACAGCAGAAATCATCACAAACACTTAAAGTCCTTTCACACTCTTTCACAGATCTTTCAATGTTGAGGTCACACCGAAAACATAAAGGCTTTATATGTGATTTTTGGTTCCAGCAGATGTCGCCCTTGGGCACCAACATGCAACCAAAACAACTCGGGGTACATTGTTGTGTTAGCATGCTAATGCTAGCGATCTTTATTGTGCTCGTATCTTCACACTGCATGTAAATTTACCTGAAATGAGCGTGATCTAGAAACACAGTTAAGCAGTGAGTACAGTATGTTATTCTTCTTTTCTCTAGTCCCTCAATTAAACAACTTTTATACGTGAGGGGAGGAGTCAGCCGCTGTCCTGGCGATGTAAACAAACTGAAGATAAGACTCTAAAAACTCTGAAAACATCACAGACAGTGGGACTCGGGTGTTACACACATTGTAGACAGTCATGACTCACAGAGTTATTTTCAGAGGATATACTTGATTTATATTACATTTAAGTGTGAAAAATCACATATAAAGACTTTAAGGACACAAAACAAATTGATTTTCATTCTCAAATCTGATTGGTCCATTTATTGACAGGTAGAGCTGGTAGATATCATTTATTGCCCAAACCTTCACCAAGTAAGTAAGTAGCAAGTAAGTAGTAGTTTATTTATATAGTGCCTTTCAAGAACAGACATCACAAAGTGCTTCAAAATAAAGAATTAAACGAAGATAATACCAACAGACAGTCACATAATACTGCTGTTTTTTTAAGTGTTCACAGAGGTCAAGGCTCTCAGTTTTGGGAGAAGACAGTTTCAAAATGTAGGTGCCACAACCTCAAAGTGTAGATTGGGTTTCTACAGCATGTTTAACAACAGTGACTGAGAATGATCTGTCAGATAAATATGAAGAGAACCAGTCTAAGCCTGTTCCAGAGACACCCACCAACTGCTTGAGTCTCTCAATCAACACACTGTGCTCCACAGTGTCCAAAGCGGTCTCTGAGGTCTAGGAGGAGGACCAGGTCTGAGCATTCTCCAGCATCAGCAGATCATTAGTGACCCTAAAGAAGAATGGCTCTGGCGGAAACCTGACTGAAATGTATCTAAAATGTCCTGTTCATCCAAGACAGATGTAAGTAAGCTGGTTAGCAACCACTTTTACTCAGACCTTAGAAATTAAAGCAATGTGGATATAGGCCTGTAGTTCTCAGGGACAGAAGTCAAGATTTGTTTGCAGCGAAGAGGATAGAACCAAACCAGATATGAATGAGTTATTGATTATAGAGCATAGATATGGGCCAGTCGAG
Organism: Labrus bergylta; assembly: GCF_963930695.1. Classification (NCBI taxonomy): domain Eukaryota; kingdom Metazoa; phylum Chordata; class Actinopteri; order Labriformes; family Labridae; genus Labrus; species Labrus bergylta. Next base: position 17,756,312 of record NC_089210.1, read on the forward strand.
TCTAGACTTTTTTTTTTTAAGCAGAGGAGTGGGTATGATGTCGAGGGAACTGGAAGATGTTTTCACCTATTATTTTTTTTCAATTCGTTTAAAGAGACCGTGGAAAAGTTCTCCAAAATCGGTGGCCCGAGAAGGACAATATGATGGAGGAGAAAATGAAAGAAAATCATTTCACTCATTAACAGAGGAAATTGGGACTGTTTATTATCATCCATCCACTCAAATGGTGATGTGCTTTAAACCCAACAGACCACTTAACGTTGACCGTGTGTAAGACAGGAAGAAAACAGACACTGACATGTGACTTCTGTATTACAAATAACACACACTATCTCAGGGGTCTGCATGAGAGGCAGTGACAAAGCATTTTAGACAACCTGGGATGAGGAATTAAAAAAAAAAAAGAAAAAAAAAGAAGCTATTACTGGCTGAAAATGATTGCAAGGTAGATATTATCAGATGTCCATAGAGAGACATGGACACTGTTTATCATCATCCAACCACTCTAATGGTGATGTACTTTTATTCCTCTTCATTATAGTTATGCCCTCAGAGTCACTGCAGCTGTGTCCGTTCTATCAGAAGATACAAATCTGGCCTGTTGCTGCTGCCTGTGAGTCAGAAAGTGATCATTTTCAGGATTGACTCAACATTTCTACATTTCACTTTGTCCTATTTTCGTTTCCCCCACTGAGGCGTACTTTCTCTCTCATGCTGCCGTACGATCCTACATACGTTAAGTGGGCATTAAGGTTGTTTCCTGTGCAAAATATTTAGTCGTCTCCCTGGCAACAAATACATTTCTATTTCGGTCTGCACTCTGGCTCGTGTTTCCTCTCTCGCAATCAGACTCAACAGCATCAGGTTACAATGTGACAGCCTGTTGTCAAAAAATGACATACCACTGACCGCTTAATTTCATCATGCTCTGAAAGCATTTGGCAAGCTTTGGATTTATTGTCAACTTAATTATTTTCGGTGCATTACTATTCTTGTACACTATTGGTAGGATGGCCTGATTGTATTGGCTGCTTGAAATGTCACTCAGTCTGCAGGAAACGCCCACACTGTATATATCTTCTTTTCAGGGTGAGGCCAGGCCCTGCTGCACTCTCACTCCTCCTCAGCTGACCAACCGAATCTGCAAAGATGAATCAAGTAAGTGTCTTTTCAACTGGATGTTTTTTTTTTGCTCCTGCACTGATTGTTCACTGTTATGATTCAAGCAGTTTGAGATCATGTTCTAAAAAAAGTGGAAGTAACAGCTGTTTGACATGTGCTAGCTCACATTGCTGTATGCCAATGCTGATAATAAAACTGCACCGGCTAAACTCTGCTTTATCTAAATGTCTATACTGCACTTGTATTTTTAATGTGTAGTTTTAAGATGTCTGAGTTTGTATGATTTCCTTTTATGGTCAAAATATTCACCAGAGAGCTCAAGTATCCACATTGTCCCTCTTGTAACTCATTCACATACACGTTTTCTCTACTGCTGCAAAATGCACGACATTGAAGTGAGCTGTCTAGGTTGTAACATTGATCCTGCACTAATTGAATTACTCTAAAATGCCTGTTTACATTTGTCCATTTCATTCCAATGATCACCTCAGTCTTCATGTCTGGAGCCAAGCACAGGCTGCAATGCTTCTCTGCTCCCTCTCTCTCTCCCTGCACTCATAAACACAGTAGATTACAACAAAGGCCCTGTATCATTCTGCCTTTTTGTTGGCTACAGGGTTAAGCATGTGTTTGGAAAGGAGACAGCTGCAGGAGCATCGGGTTCACCATCACGTTAAAGGACCAGAGAAAGAAAGTCACCATCATGAGGAGAGAACTTAAACTTTTGTAGTGAAGGAGTCTTCAGTGCAGCTTTTTGGAGAGTTCATTCAGTGGATGTCTCCTGCACTATTAAAGTTCTGCTTAGTCTTAATATAGTGAATTCCTGCAGGATGATCTGTACCTTCTGGGTTTAATATTTGGAGTTTGAAACTGTTAGTTCGTTGGCTGCCAGGTATTATCCCCCCCATCTGTGAGGTGTGTCACTTAGACAACATAGTCTGCAGATTCCTTTAGGTCGCAGCGTCTGCCAGTCCTCAGCCGCTCCCCTCTCAGCTCGAGCTTCAGTGCTATGTCTTGTTCATGCACTTTACAGTCAAACTCTATCATGGAAGGAATGTCGAACTCACGTCATTCTATATATTTAACCTTCATTTTTACGTCATGGTTTGGTTTCCTCGACTCTGTGTTTCTCACCTCATGTTCTGCCAAATTCAACATCTAGCAGTAAGGGTGCTCACAACTCAAACAGGTCATTTACATTCTTGCTCTGGTTTCTTGAAAGACAACATTTAAAATGCAATTTGCCATCAAGACCAAATCACTTTTGCAAAGTTAAAAGTTTTAATATTTTCTCAAAGCTACGGAAGCCCAAAGGGGACACACATTCATTCATTTTATTTCCTACATTTTCCTGTGATAACGAATACATTTTGGTAGTTTTCACAAGATTTCAACTTCTTTCTCTTGTCATCTTCTAAAAACAACGTTGGCTGTCCCGTGATAATGAGTGAAATTCTCTAGATGTCGAGAAAGCGGCTGAAATGACTCCTTTTCACATGAAAATTAATGTTGTTTTTCCCTAGATACAGTGATAAATAAGTTGAGATCTTGAGAAATCTAACTCAATTTCACTCGTCATCACGGGGAAAACAGAGTTAAAAGAAATTTATAAATGCATGTCTGCTTCCGTACAAAGCAGTCACAGATAACAAAACACACAAATGACTGAAAAACTGTAAATAAAATCTGTCTCATTGGTCAGTATTTGTCTGGTTTTACAATAAACAACAGCTACGGGCGTTATTTGGAAAGCTCAGAGTCCCACTCTTTAAATAAATGTTTGACTTTATTGTGAAAATCATAAATCCTCAGCGGGGCGGCTGTTTTTGAAATTGTGGTCCTTAACCACTGACAGTTCCACCCCCTGATACATCATGAGGCAAAGTCAGTAAATGTTAAGTAGCAGCGATCTGTGTTTCACAACCACAGAATTGATTGCTCAAGTATAATTTCCTATTTGGGCACAGCTCAGTATTCCCTTGCCACATGTACAGTAGCAGCTGCAGAGCTGACGGTTTCTGCTGTGCTCAGCCTTTATTTCCATTGTGCACCTCCATCCAGTTCAGCTCTTATAGGAAAAATTGACTCAGTCCAACAGTTTTACCTCATCAGTTCTCAACATTTAGCCTCTGCCAAAATCTGCAGAAAGGAAAAAGAAGGCAGCCTGAGCAGCAGTAGTATAGGACAGAGCAGAGAGTGTTGTAACCGGTTGGTCAATGGGAGGATAATTGAAAACACATGTTGAGTAATTTCTGAGGATGAAGTGAGTTGGCTGAGGCCGCTCATGGTGCTTGTTCCTTGCCTGGAGCTGCAATAATGATCGGCTCTAGTCAAATCCTGAAAGTATTTATTTACACACAATAATGTTTTATATCACAACCCTCCTCCTCTGTTTTTTTTTTTTTTTCTGCACAGGGTATGATCATAAAGAACATGTCCTTCAAGGTCGGGCAGACCCTGACCATTGTTGGAGTCCCAAAGCCTGATGCTACAAAGTGAGTACATGATCTTTATATTATGAGACAAATGCATCACAATCAAAGTGGAAAAAAAAAAAAGACCCTCTGGTTCAGAAATATTTGGATCACTTACAACTGCCTCCCGTGTCTCCAGACAATGAGTACTTTCTGTAGATGTCTGCAGGGTTTGGCAGACTGGTTGATGGGAAATGTTTAGACGCCAAGCCGTAAGGGTGAAGCATATTTCCCTCAAAATGATTTGGACTTAAGTCGAGTTTCACTTCTGATTTGGCTATGGCTGAAAGTTTGCAACTTATCAAACACATTCTTCTGTGTTTCTGTCTAATTCTTCTTCTTTCATTAAATGTCTGCTCTTATCTTGATTTTCCCTGTGGAGTTCAGTCGCTGGCCTCATCACAAGCACCATTATTTATTTACACTGCCACAGCACAGAGATGTAGGTGTTATCTTCCCCTCAGTAATGTGGGTGTGACGAGGCTAATAGTTAGCAGATGACAAGTGAAACAATGCAAAGCAGACGAGGCTGTCTTAGGGGTTTTTGTGCAAAGGGCATCCTCTCACCTACTTCCTCAACGAGAGGCCATGACTAAATGAAATAAATATTGACTCTGTGCCTCAGTTTTGCAGTGAACATCGGCCCCGATGAGAACCAGTTCACGATGCACCTCAACCCTCGCTTTAACGCGCACGGAGACGAGAACGTGGTGGTCTGCAACTCTTACCAGGGAGGCAACTGGTGCGAGGAGCACCGCGAGGGGGGGTTTCCCTTCGTGCATGGAGAGGAGTTCAAGGTGAGAGTTTTTCTGAGTGGGTGTTTTAACCCTGCATGTGTGTCTGCAGGCATGTGTTCAAACCTATTTTGTTCTCCTAGTGACCTCTGTTGGCAAAAGTGAGAAATTGTACCTCAACAATAACATAGAATAGCATAGAGTTGGAAGATGTTAAGTTTGCACATTTTGTACCTTACAGATCGTCATCAAGTTCACCCCTGCAGAGTTCGTGGTCACTCTTTCAGACGGCTCCACAATCTGCTTCCCCAACCGCATGGCCGCTGAGAAGTACTCCTTCTTCAGCTTCGACGGAGAAGCTCGCATCACCAGCTTCGAGATCAAGTAGTGTTTTAGATTCTCTATTCAGCTCTATTTCAATGAATCTACAGCATCAGGTCACTTATAGCCTCAGCTTGTATCTGCCATGCATTCTGTACATGTGGATTTAGTACAGTGCCTTAAATGCTTACAACTCAAATATGCAAGATTTTAATCTTCTGACATGTGCAGACAAAAGGCAAGCATTGCAACAAAAAAAAAGATGGATAGTTTAAGCTACACAGCTGCACAAACAGAAACACACACAGTATAGTAGCTGCAAACACAAAGTCATCCCCAAGGCCATGTCATCTGACTCTTATTGGATTTGCAGTTTGCATTGTTTAGTCGAAAAAGTGCCAAATAAAATGTGATCATCTGTTCTGTCTGTGTCTTGAAATGCGACACGCTCTCCTGTTTTTTTCCCTCCCAGACATTCCAGATTTATAATTGAGTTTAATGCTTTCCTTCACCTCATGCATTAAAGCATTTAATGTTACCATAAACGTGGACTTCTGTGATTCTTTAAACCTTTTACACATGTACATTATCTATGAGGACGCTCCTTCCACACCCAGTGAGAAAAAACATCCCTTGCCCTCTGTGCATTGTTCATTTGAGGTGGTAAATGTACCGTAATTTACCTGGAAATAAACTGCATGTGACATTTTATTTCATCCATATGCATAATAAAACCAACCCCCCCCCCCCCAGCTCTTTGCATACACAGCACTCCAAACGTTAATACCATGCAGACGCTTGTGAAAGCAGAAGTGAGCTATATTTACTCGAGGGCTGGTTCCATATTTTCTTGTGATGATTTATTTTGACCTGCAGGTTCCTGACATCCATCTTTAAAATAAATCAAGTCCAGTTTTCACCACAAATGGACGGAAATTGTCGATGATTTTGGCGTCACTTAAATCTGTGCAAACTTTTGTCGTCTTTTGCCACTCACTCAAGTCCAGGAAAGAAATTATGAAACGAGGCCATTAGCCATGTTAACCAGTAGATGTCGCCATTGTTATTTTAATGTAATAAACCTAAGGCTATTAGGGGAAATGTTCCAGGTCACACATGCAATATTTAAGTTGCTTGTAGATCTATGTGAGGGAATTTTGGTCTGTGTGAAACTGTGTTTGTCTGTTATCGTTCTGATAGTTTTTTATTCATGGTGGGGGGGGGGGGGGGGGGGGGGGGGGGTAACAATGGGGGTTTAACTAATTTGTTTCATCATTATTTTTGCATATTTTGTAAATTAGACAAAATATGCGATTAGAGAAACAAAAATTGTAATTAGACAAACTTGAATTGTGCAACAGCTGCTCCATCTTAAAAATTAGGAAGATAAAATAGAGACTTATTTTTTTAGAAGGAAAAAAAAGATTAATTTGTCAGCTCTATTGATCTCCTGATGACAAGGATAATTTGTTCTTCCCACACGAAATGGCACAGAGGTGAAAATAAAAGTAAAAAGTAAGACCTTAATGTGTGCAGTGGTTCTAACCACAGTGTGTGTGTGTGTGTGTGTGTGTGTGTGTGTGTGTGTGTGTGTGTGTGTGTGTGTGTGTGTGTGTGTGTGTGTGTGTGTGTGTGTTTGAGAGACTCATGAGTGTTATTACAATCTAATCTGATGTAACAGAGGGCAATGTGTGCAAGGCTGACTTTAAGGCAGCTGAATAGAGAGGAGAAAGTGAAGAGCTGAGTTAATGTGTGAAACAGGTTCCCATGCTCTCATCCTCCTCCAAGACAAAAAGCTACATAAACGTGTGTGTGTGTGTGTGCCTGTGGCTCTTCTGCATGCTTTGTGCATCAGTGTGCTTTCTCCAAGTCACCCAGGCTGCTGTGTGTGCATGTGTGTGTGTGTGTGTGTGCGTGTGTGCGTGCATGCGTGTGCGTGAGTGGTAATCATTGGTCTGTAGCTACCTGGCAGGGTCAAAGGTTATCTCTCTGGAGGAGGGGAAGGAGCAGATTTGGTTGCCATGATGAACACTCACCCTCCCTCTCTCTCCTCTCCCTCTCCCCCCCCTTACTTTCTGTGCAGAGTCGTCCCTCTTATTCTCCCTCCGTCTCTCACTTACTCATTCCTCAGCTGTAACCCATCCTTCTTCTCGCACTCCTAATTGGAAATAATTCATTTTTTACACTTCCAAGCTTCATTACTTTCTGGCAGACATGATCAATATCCAGGGCTGTGTTGTTATAGAGTACGAGATGTGTTTGTGTTTAAAGGAGGACGAGGCTCCAGGCTCATCAACAAAGATTATATTATAACCTATTATATCTCATTATCTATTGATTACAAACAATATCTACTCTCTCCTTTTTCCCTGAGAGAAACTCACACAGGTCATTTAAAGCATTGCTCTGGTTTCTTGAAAGGCAATGCTGAAATTAAATCTTATAATTTATACCTTCTCCCTCGCCTACAGTCAACCCGAAAGTTGTGTGTGAACATGTTTGATCAGTATATGTCATTAGAGGTTTTTCAAACAACACGTGTGCAAATACTTTTAGTTTACCGTGAGATGAAGTAGGTGTACGTGTTCTTCAGACTAATGCTGTGGTGCTTGCGTGAAGGACATCTCTGCACCCTTCCACACAGGTCCAATCAATCACGTTTGTTCTGTGATTAACACATTCAAATTACCTTGCCCTGGAGGAATACACACACAACACACAACACAAACACACACGTATGTAAATATGTGTAATTCCAGCAGACAAAGAGCGAGCATATGCTGCGTTGTCAGTTCTGTTAATCTATTTCATGTGATGAGCTTTGTGGCTGTTTAACAGGTCGCCGTGTTTGCGTCACCTGTGCCTTGTCACTGGTTCAGTGTGAGTAAATGTGCTGAAATGTGTGGATTGGAATGATTCACCGCAGCTTACATAAAACCTTTGTCTATATTTAGCGCCAGCATGACTCCAGATTTTTGCACCGAAGCTATCAGCCACACATTGAGATGTGCGTGGGCCCGCCCTGAGCTGACTGCGGTCCTGGATTCATGTTCTGCATCCCTGCTTCACCTCCAGGCTCATGTTTTTTTTATTTTTTTGCTTTTTCTGACGAACAGGATAATACATAAACTCAAGAGGACCTGCTGCGCTGCATCATTATGAAAGTGTTACCTTGGGTAGTTTCAAACAAGATTCAGTTTTATTTATTTGTGCAGAACCATCATGTCAAGAAAAAAATACATAGGCACAAAATGAAATAGCTGCACAGGAGAAGCCAGACATCCTGGAGGAACTGTGACAGTTTTCTCTGAAGAGCACTGAAAAACAAATCTTCCAGGCAAGCAGGAAACCAGCTATACATATAAATACAAAACAAATAAATGTGAAATTATGTAAGGACGCCTGTTGACACACCTTTCTTGCTTGGTCGGGTTTGTACAGTATGTGTGGCTCCTTGTAGCTGGCATGAGTCCAATAAGCATCATCACTCAAACGCAAAGTGTTCATGAGGCCATTGAGTTCATGTCGGATATGCCAATACATTCAATGATAACGACAAGAAATATAACCGATTTATCGACAGTATCAAATAAACTATCTCTCATTTTATCTTGCCACGATGCGCCACGATCAAAAACCATTTGGGGATTTAGTCTGCCACACCACCAGGGGGCAGCAATGAGCTCACGATAGGTTACCTCACAATTAAGTTAGAAATACGCAGGTGTATTTAAAATACATTAGCATACAAAAACATTTCTTTAAAATACTTTTACACTTTGTTGGTTTGGGTAAGATTATGTTCTTTTTTTGGGGGGGAGAAATACAATATTCCTGCGTTCACAGTTTAAATAAAAGCGTATCCGCTTAAATTTGTATCAATAAGAATCAAAAGTTTGAGATGAAGACATCAAGGAGAGATTTTCATTTCAGCTACAAAATGCAAAGATGTGGTAATAAGTGTCGCAAAACATGGAGGATAAAGAGGATGAAGAAGACTGTCTGGTCGAGCCGCATAAACAATGTGAGTTAGCTTGTGAGCTAAAAGTAAGCTACTTCTATGTGCTGTGTTTCATGGGCTAATGTTAGCTAAAGCTGCAGGTGTTACGTTGTAAAGAGTTACCATGTTACCTGGCGACTTCAGCCAAATGAAAGACGTTTTGAGTATTGTTGACGTTATAATAAAAAAACTAAATTAAGAGACATCCATTTGGACACTTTCTGTCTTCAACATCTGTTGTTACCACGACAACTGGCAGGAAGTCACACGTTAACACGGTCACCTTTTAAACCGTAACACCCACAGACGGTTTTTAGCCACCAGGAGTTTTGTAAATCCGTAAAACATTACGTTTTTAAACCACAGCAGAGCCATTGCACAGCTGGACTATTTTGTAACTTAAAATGTGTTATTTCTGGTGACTTTGATTTAAAATTGTGAGTTTCGTAGTTGTTGTGGGGTTTGTTAATCATTAGGTTCATTCATTAACCTGCAGAGTGTCACTTGGAGGAGATGTTTTGCAGTCTTTCACCTGTAATCGGACTCTGGCAGTGGTGTGACTGATGTTTTTTGCGCATTCATTGCACATTGTGTATGATAAAACCTGAGCTAAGCTGTGACCCTGAGCACAACTTGACTCTCTGACAAGGATCATATAAAATGTCTCTGTATAAATATCCATCACACTGAGAGACTGTACTCTCCTTTCTCTATCTGGTGACATTGAAGGGCTTTACTCCAATACAGTGGAGGATAGATGATGCAATTACAGTTAAACGTAATACATTTGTATTTACCTACACATTTGTATGGACTACAGTACAATATACCAGTCAATCTGCTCAGGTGGATACCCAGGGGAGGTTTCCGTTTTGTCCTGCAGGTCAAACAGCAGAATAGCCTGACAGCTTGCAGAGTACACTGTCATTGACCTGCCCTCCAGTGATGGTGTGTGTCTGTGTGTGTGTGTGTGTCTGTGTGTGAGTGTGACATGTGTATGCACAGCAGCACAGGTGACCTTTTACACATAGTAAGCATTTCCCAACACCAAGTGTCAGTCCTAAGCTGCACTGCACCTGTTTGGATCATCGCTGCTGCAGAGTGAACCACTGCGCGTGTGAAATGTGAGTCTCTTTTTTCGGGGATTGAAGTTGTAAAGTGCAATCGGTGTCTGCATGCGTAAAGAGCATATCTGCACTGTAACCTGGGTGTTTGTGTAGGTGCTTGTTTGATTGCGTGTCACAAACAGAGTCACTGTGCTCCATTTGGCGCAAAATTTGAGCACCTCTGACCTCCAACAAGATTTGTAATGCACCTCACACATAGTGTCAAAGTCACTCACCTTGTTTGCTTGAGTTGTCTCCCGGGCTGGAATGAAGCTCATTACCATGCTGATGCAACAGACATGAAGTGACAACCTGGGGTGTGATTTAAGAGACTTAAAAGTCCAAAGAGAAACAGGCAGCAGGGCGACTGGTTTAGTGCTTACGGCTGAACTAAGACTGACCTCTAATTTTATATCTGTAAAGTGGATTTGTGAGACTTTCAGTCGAATTCTAAAGCTTCAAACTCTCTCGACATTGAGGGGTGAAAGTGCTCCTTTGAAATGTTGCTCTCACATGGTAGGCACCACTCTGCTGTGTTCCCACAATGCATCAAACCTTCAGGGTGGGAGGCAGGAAGCAATGACCTGGCGACTCAGCTGAATCGCAGCAGTCTGCCTCATACTGTAAATACAGTCACAGAAGTGTATGCTTTGCTCAGTCTGTTTGCTTTTAACCACTTTACACGTTTAGCTCTCCTTCAGTTAATGCGTCAGTTTTCATAGAGCTTTCTACTTGAGTTGAAGCGTCAGGAACATTCACTAGTTTTGCAAAACCACTTTCATAAATATGTTTGCTAAATTCCTATTTTTCATATTTAATTTGAGATCATAAAAAACAAGTAACAGATTTGCAAGTCAAGTCCCCATTACAATACATTGAACTACTTCATGTGCTATCTTATGGGAACACAAATTTACCTCTAGCAAGCATGTAAAGCATGTTAAGGCGAACGGGTGAAACCGACCTGAGGAGGAGAATATGTTTACCTCTGAGCTAATGATCCCAAGTATAATTTACATGACTTTTTTTTTTTATCACAGCAGCACATACAGCAACAGTACGGCAGCTTTCATGAGCAGCAGACTTTGACGTTACATCCAGTGTTTCCATGACAACGATAAAATTACTTGTGCCACCGTGGCAGCCGCCGCGACAAGACACATCCCGTTTGATAACTGTTGGAAATATGAAGGGCGTGGAGACGTTTTAGTACATTAGTTGTGCAGGTGAGTCGGTGTGCAGGAGTTTTTACGGCAACTTTTGGGAATTGAAAACGAGACGTTTTCCTGCATTTGGTGCCTAAGACTGATATCTTTGTTGCCCTGGTATCGAAACAGGTATCATCAATACTGTTTGTTTTTATACAAGTATTGTATTAAAGTTTAAAATTGAATTGTTCTCCTTTGATTAAACGCTGGTTACACTGGAAGCTCTGAAAAATTGGTGGTTTCCTTCCACCGGAGGCTGTGTCATCCTCAGGAGGGTCTGTTGATGTTGCTGAATATTCTGTACATTTTTCTGTACCTTTTTTAAATCAAGTAAGTTGTGGGCTGAAATTGTAGGAGTTTTATGATTCATATTTTAAATGTTCTGCATGTTCCCCATCAATAGAAACCAGGTTCTCCTCATTCTACCAGTTCAGCGATAAAAAGAAGAACGCTTTATAATCTTTTTGTCTTCACACTTTGTCAAAGCAGAGCTGTCAAATGACACATTGTTCAAAATGACTCCGCTGATGGAGCTGACAGGACTGTGACTGTGGGTGTGCATTAGTGACAAACATAAGCATAAGGAGCCACCAGTTTCAGCGTGCTGTTAATCCGGAGTGCACCCTCGTTAGTTTTGCTCAGCGCAGACTGCGAGAAAAACTTTAGACTTAATGTTCGTTGACAATCCTCTTCCCCATCTGTCTCCTCAGTCCAATGTTGGCTGGCATTGTCTAGCAGCTTGCATACACATTTCTGCCTTATTGTCTGCCAGTTTGTTTTGATTTATCCGTCTCTTCCGTCCTCTTGTATTACGATCGGCTACATTCACTAACGCGTGTGTGTGTGTGTGTGTTCAGGAGCATGCAAGCTCAGCAAGGGAGCTGCTCAGACAGCTTCATGAGTACCTGTGAAACATGCTGCGAGAATACATCATCGTGTTTCTCCTCCAAATCAAAATATTAATAATTCTTTGTAGTCTGATGTGCATCATGTCCAACGCTCTCTGGGAAGATGTTTTTTTTTATTTCCTCGTCTTTCTACAGCCTTTATGTGGTCGGGAACTGTCTTTGTGTTTTACTTCTGACAGAACGGACACGCACAGAAAACTGAATCTTTTTATTTTCAGACCAGGTAACCGTGACGACCGTGTTGTATTTCTGTGCGTTCCCAATTCTTTCCAGCTCACCTCCGATCTCGTTGCCGTACATCGCCTCAGCTCTTTCAAACCGCTCTCTGAACTTATCTCTCCCATATCCGCTCAGTCGCTCCTCGTCACCACCTCTCTCTCTCTCTCTCTCTCTCTCTCTCTCTCTCTCTCTCTCTCTCTCTCTCTCTCTCTCTCTCTCTCTCTTCTCTCTTTCTCTCACTCTCTCACACACACCTTCCATCTCTGCAGAAATGTCCCTCATAATCTATCTGGTTTTTTTCCTCAGGTTTACTCTCACGCGCACCCCTGCGGACAGGGTGAGTCAGGTGTGACCACGTCTCTGCTTCCAAGAGCTGCAGCAAACTGAAATCTCCACACTGTAAGAGCACACATTCCCCAGGTTCCACATTCAGATACGGGGTTTATATCTTCTATTGCTGCATCACTAGCCGTGCTGTGGTCAGCTTCCTATCACAGTTCACTGTGCATTCACACCTTTAGGGATTTTCTTTTTTTACACCTTTGCACACATTTTTTTTTTTTACGTGCACTGCACAGCAATACTGGATTTGGAAAGAATAATGTGTAAGATTGTCAGAACGTTTGAGCATGTAATAGTTTGTTTCGATGGCCGATAAGTGCAAAGTCTCAGCAACAGCCAAAACGACTTGCATCAAGAAAAAAGTCCACTACTCCCACCCGGCTGTCAAAATCCAGACTATAGTAGACCTGATCCCCTAGTTACAGTATTTTTAACGTGACCTATGCCGTGCACTTTCAGATCCAAACAATAAATTGACCTCCGTGTCTACCTCACTATCTCCCATCAATAATAAACATTTCCTCTGAGCGCCCCTACTGATCTGGAGCACTTCCCTTTAAGAGTAGATTTGTAGATGTTTTGTGAATATGTATGTCTTTGCATCATTTATGTATTTGCAGGGCGTTTGATGCTAATGCAGTTGTGCAGCACATTTGCAGCATGTTTCAGACTTTGGACTTTAGCAGGTGCTTTTTTAAACTGCACCGTTTCTGAACATGCTGCATGCTGTTTGTTGGTGCCTTGCAAATTTGGCCTGGTAGATATTTTCTCTGAGTACATCAGAGCGTTTGAATGTTGCTGTTAAAGCTGCATTCATGAACACACAAATGACATGTTTGTCTTTCGCTCTGTTTTGATACAGATGGCGTGACAATCAATCAGAGGGTGACACTGGATCATAACGAACAGGTGGGTGCTGCAGACACAGCCGAGCTCTCTCCTTCTTTTCTCATTCCCGTCTCCCCCGTCTTCATCCCTTTATCTCTTTTGTTCATCCCTCCACCAATCGCACCCCCACACACTCCCACCTTTTCCCGCCTCCGTCCTCACAGCACATTGGCCTCCGCTGTGCTCCACTTGCTACTTTTCTTGCATGTCTCCCTGAATGTTTGGATCGATAAGAGCTGGCTGCGTAATAGAATTAGGCTCTAATGGAAAGTACAAACTAGCTTTCTATTTACTAAATCCCTCCAGGGGGGGTTCAGGGTGGGTAAAGAGCAGACTGTGAAATGAGACTGTAGTTGCAGACATATGCGCACGATTCTGATGTGTACGGGTTGTGTGGGTGTTTGTGTGTTTGTGTTGGAGGGAAACAGAGTTGCTGTAAATAGACTTGAAATCAAGTCAATTTGGTTTAAATTCTTCTGTTGCTTTCTCGGTGTCACACGGAGGACTTTTCCCCGAAGTGACGAGTGGGACTGAGGACAGCAGGAAAGAGAGTTCTCTGTTCAAATGTGTTCAAATCTGACTAAACTCTTTCAGTTCAGTATCACTCACTGCTAGACATGTTAATGCAACAGAAGTGATGGGGATCAGTTCCATTGAGAACCAGGTTCTGCATTTATCCAGACCTCAAATATCCATCGCATTTGAGCATATAGAAACTACTATCGAGTCATGTGGATCCTTAAACATCAGTTATATGTCGTGTCATGTAATTTGAATCTTATCAATGGTGCAGAAACATACCTGGATTTTCTAATTACGTTTTTTTTATTTTTTTTATGCCAGCCAACTACAACAGTTGGCTCAGTTGGTAGAGTCGTCGTTTCTCAACCTGCCAGCTCCTGCAGCAACATGTACGATGTGTCCTTGGGCAAGACACTTAACCCGAACTGCTCCTTCTGCTTTGTTGGAGGCGTATGAATGTGTATGAATGGGATGAATTACTTCTGATGTTCTCACTAGATAGCAACTTCTACCATCAGTGTGTGAATGTGTAGGTGTGACCTCCAGTGTAAAAGAGCTTTGAGTAGTCTGAAGACTAGAAAAGAGATATACGAGCTCAAGTCCATTTACCATTTACTATCACCATTGTAAATCAAATTAAACCAAAATGCAGCCCCTTCCACTGTCTTCAGGTTAAAAAAAACTCCATCGCGTCAGGCTGCTGCTGCTGTGAGTAGCATGCAGACACTTAATATTCGCTCATGCTGCTGCAGGACATTCATCCTCCTCTTCCACTCAAAGCAGCAGTGGTTAGAGCATCAAACATTTGTTTCAAGTCCTGTTAGTTTAAAATTGTAATCCAATGTTGAGATCCGTGTCTGGATCGTTAAGGAGTCTCGATAATGGTATCAGTTCAAACAAAAACCAAAAAACCATCCAAGTGGTTCAATCTTTTAACTAAATACGAACATATTCTCCCCCTATCGCCTCTTCCATGCTTCACCAGCACTCAGAGAGATTATCAAAAGAGTCGCGTCGAGCCGAAACATGACAGGAAACAATTAAAATTCATGCAATTAAAGGGTTTTGTTTAGTCTGTATGATTTTTGTTTGAAACAAAACGCGTGCTGCCAAAGCACAAAGCTAACAGCTCACAGCTAAACAAACAATCCATCAGTCCAGCGGGCAAAAAACGGCCCAGCTGGGCTTTAATGGAAGCCGAGTTGTTGAGTGAATTGTTTTTTGTTCTTGCAGTGTTTAGAGCTGACAACACTGGCCTGCTGAATGAGGACTTTTTTCTTTTTTTTTAAATAATGGAATGACTTTTGCTCTGAGTTTATTGTTTCTGAACCTTTTTTCAGCAAACCTCCCCTCTTTTTTTAATCATTACTCATCCAACCTTTGAACCAAGTTTATCTCCTTTTTTTTGTTTTAAATTCTCCTGTCAACATCAAGCCAACTTTCTCGATCCCTCTTCCTCCCTGCCTGTCACTTTCCCCAGTGGCGTTGACAGATAACGCAGACAGACAGATAACATGACGCCTCAGCGTGGACTTGACATGACTGATGTAAAACACAACAGGACACACTCCCAGATTTAGGAGCGACACCAGGACACGAGTCCACTCAACTGGGTCTCTGAATGTTTCATAAGCACACAGGGGGGCCACGGCTCAGGTTGCAGTTGCGTCCTGTGCGTGCGTGCGTGCGTGCGTGCCCGTGTGTGCGCGCGCAGAGTGGCAAAAACTGGTCAGGAAATGTCATGGCACACTTTTTTAATGGCAAATTTAAAAAAAAAAAAAAAAAAAAAAGATGAAAGTTAAACACTTAGCATGTCTGAAGTCATCAAACTGATCCATCCACATGCACCACTCTGACACACACACACACACACTCAGTAGTCTTGCATGTATTTATTTAAGTGTGCAGACATTACTTTGCCAGTGTAGCTACCTGCATGGTGACAGTTGTTTTAGCAGAGTGAAGATAGAGTGTGCAGTTTGAGCCTGTGGCGCTAATCTTTTTTCCCTTCATACTCCAGATACCTTCAGGCCTAACCCCGTTATCTGTGCTGTGAGAGGGTGAGAAAAAGCACTAACATCCACACACACACACACACACACACACACACACATCCAGAGATATTGAACATCTTACCTCAGCAGTCTCCGTCGTCTCTGAGGAAAATAGACTCCATCAACATGTTAATCCATACAGACATACCTGACTTTATCAGAGTTCCACATGAGCTCTCAGGCTTGTGAAGTTTGTCTTACCAGACTTTAAAAAACAGTGACAAACAGAGCTTTTACACCTGCACCATATTAGCTCTTGGTTCGGGCTAAAATGCAACAATTTAGGCTTTAATCAGGGGGATCAAATGTAAATATTAAACTTGCACTCTGACTGTTAAAGAGCTGTTTTCTCAGTTACGATTGAAACACCAAACACTTTAGTCAGACGCGTTAAGATGCCAACAAAGCGAAGCCAGGGAAGCTCTAAATGATCGCTGTGAGTTGTCGGTAATGGGAGTATTTTGTCCTGAGTAAATGTTTTCATTTTTTTACATCACACCTCTGCAGAACCAGGTGCCATATTTGTGTGATGAATATGCAGATAGTAGGGAAAACAATGTTCCTCGTTGCTGCTGTAATTACAGAAAGCGTCTGCTTTTCATTTTGGCAGGTTGTAGTTAAAATCATAGACTTTGTTTGTTTTTGTCCTGAAATAAAAAAAGAGATGCGCCGTATGACTCATGATGTTGTACTGCTGTGATACTAGCCGGTCCTGTGTTACTCTGTTGTTGCTCTGCTTTGATGTGATGGGATGTGATCTGACACATGTTGTACTGCAATGTAACATGAATCACGCATTGTTTTCTGACATCCCCCCCCGTTTGGTCTCTAATGCATCTTAATGCCCGCCCTTACACAATCATGCACCAAACTTTAAGCAGCGGGAACACAAAGTCAGGGACATCCCGCTTGGTAAAAATATCCAAACAACATAGAAAAAGGACTATTTGGCTTTTCATGGTCAGTAAAACACAGAGTTCCACGTTTTGTTTCTTTGTTCCTTCTGCTAATTGCCTGACCCGAGCTTTGTATTTCCTCAGAAGTGCCAACCCAGACAAAGCCCACAGTCAGCAAATATCCCCCCCCCCCAGCTCCAACCGTGCTCCCTAAACCTCAATTATTCACAACTTATGAATAACGCACTTTACCTCAAGCTGGCAAGTGGGGGTATTTTTGCGCATGGTGCCTTGAATTAGTCATAACCTCACAATGGCAAAACATACAATTTTCATGCCTCCAGCCTCTCTCTCCTGTGCAGGATTGGAAAGTGCCATAAGTATTTGTGCTGTCAATACAAAGTGTGTGCTTTGGAATCAGAGCGGCCCAAAGCTCGCGGCTCTGTGTGACCGACCTGCATGTGGAGGAATGTAGTCATGTTTAATTGATCTGAAATCTCTGCGAACTCACTCTTTGTATTGTGTGTGGATCAGCGTTATTTCTAATGACCAACAAAACAGCGAGAAATGGAACAAACTCTTTCCACAGCAGTTTGATCTCCAGTTATCAATGAATCACATGAATCTAAGAAAAGCCCCGCAAGGACCCACTCTGAAAAAAAGTGAAACTTTACTGTCTAAAATGAACACACATTGTCATTGTTTCCACTTCTAACACACACTTCTTGATATCAAACTGGTGTAGTGTTAAGCTGTGATTGGCTGCAGGCTGCATGGTGGTGCCGTGGTTATCGCTGTTTCCTCACAGCGAGGAGGTTCCTGGTTCGAATTTCCGCCGGACCGGAGCCTCTCTCTGTGTGGAGTCTGCATGTTCTCCCCCATGCGTGGGTTCTCTCTTCAGGTACTCTGGGCTTCCTTCCACTGTCTGCTGAAGACACACTCGTTAGATTAATTGGTGACCGTAGGTGTGAATGTGAGTGTGACTGGTTGTCAGTGCTGTGATTGACTGGTGATCAGTACAGCTGGGATCGCCTCCAGCACCCTCGACCCCCAACAGGAGAAGCAGTACAGGCCTTTTTTTTTTTTCTATATTTCTTTTGGATCTTTTCATTCCACATCTTTTATATATTTAATCCTCTGTGTGATTGTTAATGTTTTGCTTTTACTGGCCTTTTACTGACATTTCCTGGCTCGAAATGGTCGTTTAGGAGTCTCCAATTAAAAACCTGCCGGCTCAGAAATTCAAACACTTTGAGGATCTTTGTTTGATTTTTCTTGATGGTTTTCTGGAGATGTGAGTCCAGCGGAGATCAGTGCGCACCGGACGCTGTTGCAAAGGCTGCAACACAAAACCCAACAGGGAAGACTTGCAAACATTTGTAAATGACAAAACTACCTTTTTTAAAAACT
This sequence comes from Labrus bergylta, assembly GCF_963930695.1. Classification (NCBI taxonomy): domain Eukaryota; kingdom Metazoa; phylum Chordata; class Actinopteri; order Labriformes; family Labridae; genus Labrus; species Labrus bergylta. Next base: position 17,774,516 of record NC_089210.1, read on the forward strand.
ACCAAGAAAGTGTGTTTTTTATGATTTTAGTTAACATGTACAAACATAATTTGACAACCTCAGAGTATACAAAACATCCCACACCCACCATGAGATCTTTTAAGCATGAACCTCGGGTTGGGAGCCAATGATCTGTTTGACCTTCTTACTACATTAGCTGCTGCTGGCCTTTTTATAATTGCACATAGCCTGTTCATTAATGCAGTTTATGATCAGAGACATAAAATCAGTTAGGTTTTTATTGAGGAGGAGCTCCTGGTCTTCCAATGCCAAATCATTTGTAGAGGCTTTTTTGGGGGAGGGGGGAGAGTGTTCGGAGGAAATAATTGAGTATGTTTTTTACAATATAATTAGGCCTAGTGGTTAAATATGGTACTACAGCTAAAATCCAATGCAGGAAGTGTTCCCCAAGAGTTCGTGACCCTCAGAGGAGGAGGTTAAAGCAGATAAATGGAGGGAATATTAAAGTCGTTTACGTTAATGAGAAGTTTTCAGCACGCTGGACAGCGCTGCTGCTGGAGGCTGTGCTCGCCTGTTAGCTGTCCATGGTGCTGAAACGACCTGAAGACAGAAAACAGCCCTGAAGTGATGAGTGTGTGCAGTTATTCACCAGAAATTCAAATAAGAATTTCCCTCCCAAATAATTTTCCATCATTGCACGCCTCTCTCCCTCTCTCTCCCTCTCTCTCCCTCTCACTCACTCTCTCTCTCTCTCTCACTCACTCTCTCTCTCGCTCTCTCTCTCCCTCTCTCTCTCGCTCTCTCTCTCTCTCTCGCTCTCTCTCGCTCTCTCTCACTCTCTCTCGCTCTCTCTCCCACTCTCTCTCGCTCTCACTCTCTCGCTCTCTCTCGCTCTCTCACTCTCTCTCGCTCTCACTCACTCTCTCTCGCTCTCTCCCTCTCTCTCGCTCTCTCTTTCTCGCTCTCTCACTCTCTCTCCCTCTCTCACTCTCTCTCCCTCGCTCCCTCTCTCTCTCTCTCTCACTCTCTCTCCCTCTCTCTCTCTCTCTCTCTCTCTCGGACCCTACGGAGAGTTGACTCGCCCCTCTCGTGCAGGATTCAGCCAATATACAATATGTCATCTTCTCATGTGCCAAGGTATTAGCAACCACCTGCCACGCTGACATGATGCGCACTGTCCGTCGTCCAGAGCACCCCCCCCCCCCCCTCCGTGTTCAAATCGAAGTTGTTCATGCGTGAGTCCTTCACGTTCACGCTGCGATGGCGCGTCCGCTTGTCCGATCTCATGAAGACACAAAACGCTCAACCAGATCATCCACCGCTCTGTGTGTGTGTGTGTGTGTGTGTGTGTGTGTGTGTGTGTGTGTGTGTGTGTGTGTGTGTGTGTGTGTGTGTGTGTGTGTGTGTGTGTGTGTGTGTGTGTGTGTGTGTGTGTGTGTGTGTGTGTGTGTGTGGGGTCTCATATCACAATGGTGCTGGTGGTGAGCTGGTTATGAGGGAATGGGCATGCCTCATCAAATATTTAATCCAGCACACGCAATTCTTCCCACAGATTGCGGTCCCTGCCTACACGCCACAACTCACATAGGGTTGATGCGAACTACAGCTCCGTTTTACCTCTCAGTCCATAACAATTAATTACATTTAATTTTAATCTCATTAGTGCTGTAACATGAGCACACATGCCCCCAGATCAGGATCACTGTTCATTCAGGAGCATATTGTTGACCACATCCCCAAAATATGACTCTCTCTCTCACTCTCTCTCTTTCTTTCCCTCTGCCCCCCCCTCTCTCTTACACACATACACACTCAGAACTCTTTGCACAGAATTCATCCACAGGATCAGTTTTTGACGCGCTGGAGATCAATTAATAAGCGTGGAAAATAATTTAAATGATTAACTTTTCTGCGCATTTGATCGTCGTTTGAAGTGGAGGACGTTTCTAGACCTTTGGGGTTTTTTTTTTTCGTGTCTGAAGCGGTTCTTGGATGCACGTTGGTTGGGATATTTTGTCCGTAAGAGGAGGCTGGTTTGACAGAGGCGCCTTGCATCGCCTGATCCACCGGGAGGAGGACTCGGCGCCTGATGAAGTGAAGCTTACACTCTTGTGTAAAATCAGTCTGCAGGTGATAAACTGTTGCAATATGGTTTAAAGAAGAAGCCACTTTTTTTTTTGTTGATACAAGGTCGGATAATGACAACTTGTGCTCTGCAATCTGTGTCGGAATCTGAGATGTGAAATGTTTAAGTGTTTTTTTTTTTTTTTTTTTCGGGGAATGGAGAAAAGGAGATTGGTACGTTTTTAAAACATGCAACAGCGGACAAATATTTTCCTCCTGCTTCGTGGGATTTTTTGCAGTGTGCTCAGTCAACGTGACCGCGGTTGAAAAAAGTGTTTTCCCCGAATTCCTCAGTGCATACAGCCTCAAGTTGAACTCCAAACATTGATTCCGTTTTTGACATTTCCTGGATCGAAATGGTCGTTTAGGAACCTCCAATTAAAAACCTGCCGGGTCAAGAAAGAACAAACACTTTGAGGAGCTTCGTTTGATTTGTCTTCTTGTCTTTTCTGGAGATGTGAGTCCAGCGGAGATCAGTGCGCACCACACGGAGTCGCAAAGGCTGCAACGCAAAACCCAATTTTCCACCGGGGGAAAGCGGGCTGTGTGCACCGCAGCAGCATCGCCACGACGCTCTCTCTTTCCGTCGCCGAAATGCCTCCGCGTACACCGTTTCTTTAAATGGCCAGTGGATAGGGATTCTCCATGGTGCTCACCGGCCAGGTGTCTCAGAGAACGCGACACATCGGCTGTTTCGTGCTGTAAACCCTGGACACACCTTTTTTTAATGTCATTCAAGGTAAGTTTGGCCTATTTGCACTTTAAATCATTGTCTCATGTTTCCGCTTTTTACCGAGGAACTCATTGGCCCTGCCGTAATTATTATATATGTTCCCCCTCCGGAGAAGCCTCAAAAAGCGCACAGATAAGGTGGAGGTGTTGCTTGTTTTTTCTTTTTTAATACCTGTAGCCCCACACATCAGACAAGTGAGTCGTTTTCAGAGTCTCTGCAACAATAAAAAAAAAGACAGTTGCAATGAAACAAGTTTGATTGTAAAGAACAAGATAAAAAAATGACTCTTCTAAAAAAAACAAAAAAAAACACCAGCTTTAGAAAATGCATTAGGTTTGTTGAATGCTTGTGGGGAATGCTTTGCAGCTCTAGTGTTATTTTTAGAACAGGTTTTTTTTTTTTTTTTTTTGGCAAAGATGTTTGGTGTGACTACAGCTTCCAGCGTTTGCGGCATTTTCTGCATTTCAGGGACAGTCTGCAAAACACCTGAAACAGACTCGATGTACATGACTCATTCTGTTAACAGTTTTGATTACAGTTCACTCTCTAGTGAAGTTTGCAAACAGTGAAATATGTGTGACGCTGTCCATGGTGCTGCACAGTTCTGTCTCATGCTTTGCTGCACTCAAAGTTGATCAGAGCTCTCTTCATTATGTCTCATTGTGGACACAAGAAGATAAATTACAAATCAGCACTCAAATGTAAAGCTTTGAATTTCACCTTATATCTTTCCTACCCACCCCCATTGTTCAAAAAGCTGTATCCAGGGAAAACAGTGGTGCAAACATCTGATCAGACAGAGCATGATCTCACTGGAGTGGCCGCCCCCTCGCTCCTCGCTCCTCTCTCTTCCTCTTCTCATCTTCTTGATGATGGAGAAATTTGCTGCCATATAAACCCCATTATGTGTCTTGCATCAAATGTAGACTAAACAGAAGCCCATTTAGCAAATCTAAGTTCTGGAAAAGAGCTTCAAAAACAGCTGTATTGTTTATCGTCTGCCTGACTATACGTCTTGCACACACTCTTTTACTTTTTAGTGGTTGCTTGTCATTTTTCTTAAAATCTAAGCTCCGTCTGCTGCAGCATCTTCTCTAAGAGACACCACATAAGATGCCATCTTAGAGTCTGTTAAACCATGGCGATAAGATCATGTTGCAGACACACACATTCTCCCTGCATTGTTCATATTTGATGGTGGAAAAGACCTCCATCCTGCTGTCCCCTTTTGCCCCCGCTGGTCATGCTAGATTTACTGCTAATGCTGAGGTTGCTCTTAAACATAAAATACCCCTCGAGCTGCACGAGCCAAGCCAAATGGCAATTGGTTTTAAGGAACTATGACCCCTTCAAGTGACCCTGTGAGCAAAGCATCAGTTATTCTGTGCATTGATATGTGTTAGAGTACTATTGGGTCAAAAAATCAAGAGTTGATGACGATGATGTAAATGTAGCACAGCTTGAGTTAGTGGGAAACATTGATGCATAAGTATTCTGCATTTATTGTATCTCTTTATGGATGCTTATGATTGATCTTTTATAAGGTAGATCGTCAAGTAAATAATTAAACGGTGTAACTTTTGAATGCTAAGAATGATTTGTTTTTCAGTCGAGGTAGTCGTGACGTCGTATCCTGCGCGGTGAGGTCAGCAGGATTGGCAGAAAGTTGGTTAACAAAAGGAATGGAGACATCTTTATTCAATTTCAAGCCGCTCTGTTGCCAGAGGCCGTGCATATCTTTGTCTGATTACTATAATGAAATAGTTCAAATGAGATTGGCAGAGAATTTTTTTTTTTAATCAAACAGATGTGTGAATATGAAGTAAATGCAACTTATTCAAATGATTGTTTTACTGATAATCAATCATAAAATTGTGCTAATGTCGTATTTTGACTAAGATATCAGGATTAGAGAAGGGGATCCAAACAAGGTTCCTTAAGGTCTTTAATGGTTCTGCATTTTTCAGAACCAGAAAACCAATAACGTTTGAGGCTATTGAGTATTTGAGCAATTGAGACTCATCGGTCCTGAAACATGACGCTACATCCCGAGTTAAGTCACGTCTTTTAAATCAAATCACTGGTGCTCAAACATACACCTGAGTCTAATAGAGTTTTTGAATAAAACAGAATTGCCTGCACCTTTTTGATAATTCTTTGACTTGAAGAAACTCTCACACAGCATCTGAAACTTTGCAACAAGTTCTGTTGGTTAAAAATCGTAATCCAACGTTGAAATCTGTGTTGAAATAGACGGGATAACGGCCGGTTAGCTAACTGAACATGTTACATTTAGTGAGATTAAGATGTGTTCAAGGTCGGGTCAGTGAAAGGATGTCTTCATGATGAGTTCAAATGTAACCCCAAGAGTTGGAGAGTTGACTTGTGAATACATGAATACAGTTGTCTGGAGGACAAAATAGAAATAATAGTTGTGTTGAAAAAGTATCGTCGTCTCTAACCCGTTTTTTCTTCCAAATCATAGAACAAGATCGATAGTGGTACCAGATCTCTCCCCGGGGGGTTGAGAATGTATTTTTTGATTCTGTATCGAGACAGACTCGGTTCCTTAAGGAGCCTCGATAATGATATCAACCAAATGTAAAAAGTCCAAACTG